>NC_056751.1:267481373-267816373 GCF_019279795.1 Protopterus annectens
TTTTTTTAATACTTTAAAAACCAGCTAAATCTTTGTGCAAAGATGTTAATACTTTTAACCAGAAGTTAGGTACTGCACCTGGGCCTGGTGTTTTCCAATTAGAGGCTTTTCTTAACTTTGTTTCAATCTCTCTGGCTGTTCTTTTACATTGTTTCCCAATTCTCTATAAAACTTTTTGGGGTCATCAATAAATTGCTTATTTTGTACTTTTCCTTTATATTTATGTGTACCTTCTGTGTTTTTTTGCCTGTGCTGATATTTTTAATTTATTATTTGCAATAGTGCATGACAGATCCTGATATGTTATAACATTGCAGATTGCTTTTATCACATCTATCTTTGAGTATTTTTGTTGACCTGTTCCCTCTTCTATCCTTCTCTAACAGTGACACACCTTGCCTTAAGTGCTTTAAAGTTTTCTCTATTCGATACTTCTATGATACTATTTGAGCGATTTATCCCTTTCCTTCCCCTTGTTACCCTGTGTTCTTGTGATAAAATTTTATCGGTTATTAACTTAGTTGCACAGTAATGTATTATGTTTATTTCTTCTATATCGCATGGATCTCTATGGGCAGTCTTAATTACTGTGTTCATTTGTTTTATCAAACTTCTGACCTTTTGGGTTTTACTGACCTTCAGTCTATTTCTTCATTGATCTTAACATATCTATCTCTATTAAATCAAGCAACTCATCTCATTTTCTTCTAAACTGAGGGCACATTTTTTGTTCTCCATTTTCTGCAGGCATTCTGTAGAATGTTCTATAGCATCTTCCTGTGACACATTCCTTCAATTTCATCCTGTGTCAAATGGAGACTCACTGGCCTATCCCTCAACATTGACTGCTCCAGAGTTGCACAGTTTCCTGTTCCTTCCCTTGCTGTCCAGCTTCAAGTGAACATTTATACTGGTTTTCTGTGGAAGGCTCCAAAATATCTTCATATGGCAATTGATTGGTTGCTTCCTGTTCCACTGGTTTCTCCTTAATTTGGATGTCTATTGCTCTATCCTGCTGTGGTGCTTTCTGCGTTACATTTTCTACACTGAATCCTTCACTTTGCAGGTACTCCATAACCTCAGTTTCTATTTCTTTAACTTCTCCATTACTGATCTCCTTTTCTATTTTTCCTCTGTCTTCTTATTTTTTGTATTGTAAAGTTTTCCATGTCCCTATTCCTTTGCCTGTATTTCTCTTCAAATATCTTTGATGCTGCTCTTTTTGCATTGATCAGTTTTGTTTTCTCTTGCATAAATATTACACCATATTAAATCTCGTTTTCTTTGCCATGTCCATATTTCTTCTTCAGATGTCTCTTGATCTTCCACTTTCTCCTTACTTTGTGGACTCGTTCCATCATGCTGTGATGTAACCGGTGTTAGACCTTCTACACCAAATCCTTCATTTTGCAGGCATTCCATAACTTCAGCTTCTATTTTTTTAACTTCTACTTTACTAATCTTTTCTACATTCCCTCTGTGATATTATTTTCTTTACTGTGAAATTTTCCATATCTGGATGCCTGCCTTTGCCTATTTTTCTCTTCAAATATCTTTGGGGCTGCCTTTTTTGTATTAATTAATTTGGCTTTCGACTTTGCATAAATAATGTACCATATCAAATTTCTTTCCCATCCCCATATTTCTTTTTTATACTTTTCAAAAATCTCTAGGTTTTGTTGTTTATATTTTTGCACTTAATCTGATGCTTCTTTTTCCAAACAGATCAAAGTTTCTTGGTCTATCTAATGTTTTTCACAAACCTGTTGTATTAATGAACGCAAGTTTTTATTTGAGGCTTCTGACAGTTTTTCTTGTGAAAGTAATTTTCTTGCTCTAATTTCTCTCAATCGTTTTGTATATCTTGTATCTGGAAATTATGGGCTTTTTTGCATAATAGTAACAATAGCTAATTTCTTTCTTATCTTCAATAGTCCACACTATCGTCTTTATGGGTCTTCTTTGGCCTATCAGTTTTTGTGGACTCCTACCTCCTTACATAAAGGGGGGGGCCCATCCTCCCTCTGGGCCTGGCCTATCCCCATTATAGGAATGTTTCCATATTTTGAGGATTCACGCTCATTTTTTCCAGCCCTGGCACCAGTGTGCCTAACCAGGATTGGGCACTTTTTTACCCTGGGTCTTGTGCACCCAACTATCTTTTTTAATTTTTGAACGTCATCTGTCCATGATATATGCTATATAAAATACAGTCTATACATCAGTGTTGTCTTGGTAAGATTTTATGAAAAACAGGGTCCACCTAGTGAAGGTACTCACCAAGACTTGAGGATGAATTCACTTTCAGCAATACTACTCTAATTTGTTTGCTGACTTATTTCGCCATTCAGACCCCCTGTGTAAACATATATCATGTCCAACAAATACCATTTAAATACCCTGTGGCAACAGATAACGGACCACCTGGGCAGTCACTATCAAAACCTTGGCATACTGCAGGCATCTGATAGAATTCCCGAGGACTAGTCTGGGTTGAACATCTGACCCATTTGGAACCATAAAACAAAGTGAGTATATACCCCTGACCTCATTACAAAGGATATATAACCTTTACAGTCATTCAGTGGTGCAGTCTGGGTCTTTTAAAGGTGTTCTGTGTTGTTAGTCTCAAGGTGCAACCCTTCTTGCGGAGGATGCAAAGGTTTTCAGATGTGGCTGACCATGACCACATCTTGAACTCAGTGGTATTTCAAAGATGTCCCACACCAAGTTGGGACAAACCTCACAAACCATTTCTCAAAAACAACTACAGACATGAGTCATGGCTGCAAATTCTGAGACAGTAGACAAGGTCCTTCCTGGATGATATTGCTGTCACTGCTATAGGGCAAGATTTTCTGATGGTAGAAGGCTCTGCTTGGTCTGGAATGGAACATCTTCTCTGAAGGTTGGCTAGGCCTAGAAAAAGATAAGAATCCTGAAATGTTGTATGGGTTTCCACTGTAGTGAGAGCTTGTTCCTCCTTCAGGAGTTCATTGATCAGATTCTTTGAGGGATGGCTGAAGAGGAACTTCCACAAAAGGAGGCATCCAGGGTGGCCTACAGAAGCACCTCTTTAAGGGAGGACAGACTCAGTTAAACTATCTTGTGCTGGCAGGCCTGCCACCTTAGCCACAGCAAAAACATATTCTACACTTCCTCCTTGAGCCTTGACTCAGGAAATTCCAAAACTGTTTACAACTCTAGGTCCCATGGAGAAAAGTGTAATGTGGACAGTTAAGAATAACAATCGAGAGGTTTATGCCCTAATAAAAAAGGAGAGCACACCGTTACCTACTATGTCTAAAGCTTTGAACTCTGTTAGGTGTCACAGTAGCAAGGTGTGGCAGACTCTCAGTACTATAATGAACCAAAAAAAAGCACTACAGAGTCTGTACTAGGATAGCAGGCCAGCCAGATGAGGGCTCAGAGGCATAGTCCTTCTATGGAATCAATGGAATATTATTCATGTGCTTCTAAGTAATATAAATGGTGTCCTTAACAGCAGGCTCCATAAGGGGTGGAAAGGCTAAGGTCTGTTCTTCCTCCTTCATAGATGCACAGTTGGGCATTTGTAGTAGGAAGGAATGGAGTCATGGGGGTAGTCCATGGTGCATTTATGAGCTTTTAAGCATCTCCAAAGGGGGTCATACAATATGTGTGTGTGTGTGTGTGTGTGTGTGGTGGTGGGGGTCTTAGGGGGGGCAGTCTTCTCTGTTGTCTCAGAAATTACAACAAAGTACTCTGGAAGCCTCTCTCTTTTCCTAAAAGGAGGTGGTAAGGGGAAACATACCACCCTAGCTAAGAACTGATCATACACATACTTCGATGATGTGCGGAAATAAAAATGCAATGAGTGGATGGCAAGTGTTGAACTATAAGGAAATGGCACTCAGAAATCATCTGCCAAGGGCTGCATGGGGCATAAGAGATCTGCATCAGGCCTCATTTCGCAAGGCGGCACTCCAGCACCTACAAGAATAGGTCCCACACCAAATTTAATTTTCTGAAATCTGGAATTTGAATTTTGGATTCTGGAATAGGAAGAATTTGTATCCCTGTGTTACGGAGCCCTCCTGAACTTAGCAGAGGGGAAGTGTGGGGAAAATAGTTCTTAGTCTCAAGTGGATGGATTTAAGGGACTGCTTCCTGGAAGAAGCATGGTCACTTACATGCTATAATTAATGGACAACTGGCTAGGCAGTGTTGACACCCTGGAATGCAATGGCAGATCTGCTGTCACTTATGGGGTCCCTTGTCATCTGCCAAAAATGGAGAAGTGGCAAAAACTTTACCCTTCACTTTTTAATGATGGGGTGCTGCACATGCAGCCTGAGAAGCCATCCTAAGGAAAGATTTATCTCCAGCAAGGTGCAACTAATTCCTGCCCTCCAATTCCATCACTTTCTGAAGGTGCCTTTGCATTGGCCTAGGGTTGCACAAGAATCATTATGCTGGTTTCCCTATTGGGTACTCACCTGCTACCCTTTTCTGTAAAGCAAGGCAGGCTAGATATAAAACAGCAGCTTCAGGTGACATCACAGATGCAGGAAATTTGATAATGAAGGAAGTGAGGAGGTTCTTGTAGTTGTCTCACAAATGCTTTGCATAGAAACATTTTGTGGAGTGTACATTAATCTGACTTTGTAACACCTTTTCATCAAATTTATAGCAAAAGACAGCTTGCCAAGTATTTGCTTCTGTTTTGCTTAGAAACACATCTTCCTTGGTTAGCTGGCATGAATGATTCAAAATGTTAGTCTGCTAAAAATCTTTGGTCCTATTAAGGTAAACCCAGAATTGCTATACAAGTCCAAAAGGAAGAGGATTATTTGCCTTTGTTCTGAGGATTTTGAAAGAAAATTGAGCTGTCCAGGTTGCAGTTAAGTACCATTCCTCAACCCCTTTAGGGGGTTCTTTAAAGAAGCAAGGATTGTCTCTACAATGTGATCTACAGTTATTTCTTCTAAAATGAAATGCTGACCCCATTTAGAGGCTCTGTTGGCCTGAAATGCAAGGTACTAGGCTATTAGCCCTAGGGCCTATATAAGCCTAGCCAAAAAGGTACACTGGCTTTCGCCACCCAAGAAAATTATTTTCCTGTGCCCCTGTCGAGAACAGCCACAGAAGTGATCCCTGGGGTGAATTTCCTATTTCCCATGCAATCATCAAGATTTTTCTAATGAGGAGCTCTGTTTGACATAGATAGGTAGTCTGTTCCAGAGTATGGGAAGTCTCTGGGACAGGAATCTATCCCTCCAGCATGTTCTGTTTATTGTGGTGACAAGGTTTAGGTCCCTAGAGCGAGTACCTCGGAGGGATTGGGATTTCTTTAAGTGGAGCATGTCCAACAGCTCCGGGTTTGACATAGCTTTGTATGTTTGGCAGAGATCGCCTCTTGAGTAGGCAATATGTGACAGAGTAAAGCTGGAGTTCTTTGAGATGGTCTGCCTTAGGGCATCTGTTTGAGGTCAGTAATCCTCTTTGTGAGGTGTTTCATTGGCCTTTCCAGTTGTTGTAGATGTCTTGTGAGGTACATACCAAAAGGGGTGTTGTACTCTATAATGGGTCTAATGAGTGATGGGTAGAGGGGAACAATGACCTATTTTTTTCTGGATGAGAAACCTTTTGTGATGAGGTGAGTCATGTAGAAGGATTTCCTGACCACTGTGGCGATGTGATTATCAAAGGAGAGATTACTGTCCACCTGTGTCCCAAGGTCTCTTATCACACTTTTGGCATTAAGTAGACTACCACTTATGTGGTAGTTCAAGGGTACAGAGTTTTTACCAAAGGGGATGACAATACACTTTTTGGCATTGAGCTTCAGGCCTTGGCTTTGACACCAGGCATCTGTATCAGTGAGGCCCTTTTGTAGTACGTCCACATCGTTAGGAGTTTCGATTATGGCTCCTAGTTTGAAGTCATCTGCAAACTTTGTTAGCCAAAGACCTTCTGTGTTAGCCTGTACTTCAGAAAAGTAGATACCAAACAGGAGAGGCCCCAGGGCTGAACCCTGTGGTACTCCACTTGTCACTGGTCTGAAGTTGGATTTGGAGTCTGCTACTTTCACAGTGTGGTTCTGTCCAGGAGCCAGTTGGCAACCCACCTTGTGACATAGGGATTTATACCTAGTTTGGTGAGCTTATCTATAATTCCAGAGAGAGGGGATGGTGTCGAAAAGCCTTGGTGAGATCTAGATAAGCTTTGTGAACCACCTTACCCTCATCTATGGCTTTGGTGACTGCTTCAAAGAAGTCAATCAGGTTTAGGAGACATGCTCTGCTTTTTACAAACCCGAACTGGGTAGGGTCCAGAGTTTGGAGATTACCAATGTCTTTGTTTATGAGTTCCATGATGACACATTCCATGGCCTTGCAGACCAAGCTTGTCAGGCTAATGGGGTGGTAGTTCCTGGGGTCCGTCATGGCTCCCCCTTTGTGGTGTGGGATAACAGTCATGGTGCGCCATTCAGTGGGCACAAAGCCTGAGGTGAGGCTATGATTGAACATGGTACTTGGGTAGGGTGCCAGTTCATTCTGTAGTTCATGTAGAACGCAGCCTGGGATATTGTCAGGTCCCATGGATGGTGTGTTCTTGGCTTTGGAGAGTGTTTTTTTTTTACCTGTGCAGCCGTGATTACAGGAACTTTGCATTCTTCCGGTATAGAGATGGGCCCTCTAGGGGGTGAGAGGGGGGTAAAGTTAGCACTGAACCTATCTGTCAGGATGTCGGCAATATCAGTTGGTTCTGTATATTTAGTGCCACTGTGCTGTAACTCAGAGCAGATCTGAGTGTTGCCATTGAGATTCTTGGCATAGCTATAGAATGCTTTGTGGTTGTCTTTAGAGTCAGTGGCAATTTTGTTTTCGTAACTAGCTTTGGAGGATTTTATGAGGGATCTCAGCTTCTTACTGAGGTTGACCAGGGAGTTCCTCCAGTCATGGGATTTTACTCTTTTTTTGCAACAGTTTCTTTCTTCTGTTGTAGAGTTTGTTTATGGCAGAGGACTACCAGATTGGCTTCCTTTTTTTGGAGGATAGCATCTTGGTTCCATTAGGGATAGCATGATCCATGCACTTGTGTAAGTGCTTATAAAGTGCATTTGTGCAGGATTCAGCAGTCGTACCTCTATTGTCCGTCTGCATGGGCGTCATGAAGTTTGCCACTTCTATCTTAAGAAGTGTGAAGTTGGCTTTGGAGAAGTTTTTTTATGTTGGTTTCCCTAATTGGGGGTGGGGGCGGGATGCGGATGTCTAGGGTGATTAGCTTGTGGTCGGATCTGACCAATGAGAAATTGACCTCTGGTATGGAACACCGGTTGCCCATGTTGGTAATGACCAGGTCTAGGATATTGCTGCCCCTGGTGGGGGTGTAAATAAGTTGATCCAAGGCATTGGTTTTTATGAATTCCAGAAAACGTTGAGCAAAAGAGTTGGTACAGGAGTAGTTTTCCCAGTTAATGGTGGGCTAGTTGAAATCGTCCATTAGGGTGTTGGGTTGTACCCTAATACTTTCCAGTGTCTCAAGAAATGAGAGTTGGGAATCCTGGGGCATGGTGGGGGGTCTGTAGCAAGCCACAACTTGGATTGCAGTCTTGCCCAGAGTTAGTTGCACTTGTATAATCTCGGATGCATTATGCTGTGCAACTAGCCCGGAGGTGTGGATATCCTTAATGAATATGGACACGCCTCCACCTTTAGAGCGTCATTCTAGGTTTAGTGGCTGAAAGGTGTGGTATGAATTATAGCCTGGTAATTCAGGGGTGCTCTTTGGAGTTTTGAACCAGGTCTCCATCACTGCACAGATGTTCTCCATTTTAAGGAGTGCCTCAAGTGAGTGCATTTTGAGGTTTAGACTTCTAGCATTGAGTAGCACTACCCTCATATTTTGCTTGCTTGTACCTGTTATGGTGGTGAATTTGTCATTTGAACCTTGCCTGAAAAAGGCAACATAGGGGTGGCAAGAGCCTTTGCCAGTATCCAGAATCCCAAGGGCGACAGGTGCAGGCCATCTCTGGCAAAGCACTGTGGTCTGTCAATCATGTCGTCCCAGGCAGACAAATACTGGATCCCCTTAGAATGACACCAGAAACTTAGCCAATTGTTGAAGTCAATCATTTTGTCCTTGTACTGTGGTATCATTCTGGGTGATGGCAGGATACTACTCAGGGCTAAGGTCATACCTGCCTGGGCTACAAGATCGGAGAGCTCCTCCATGTCTCTTTTCATGTAGTCCAGGGAGGTACGTCTCAGGTCATTCACACCAACATGGACAATGACAGTGTCATATTTGTACTTTTTGTGGAGTGACCTGAGTGCGTGCGTTATGTGGCGGATCCTGGCACCTGACAGTAACTTTCTCCTTGTTTAGCCTGGTTAGTGGAACATCAGTGTGCCTGACTATAGAGTCACCTATGACTAGAGCATTGGGTAAGTTGTTATGCCTTATGAGCTGTGTTTGAGTGGCACACTGAGTTTGTGGGCTGTGTGTCATTTGGGTTGTGTTGGAGGGGGTGCAGTTTACTTGCGTTTCTGCTTTGGAGGTCCCTGATGCTTGGGCAGGTTTTTATTGAGAGCCTCTGTGAATGTAGGTGTGTGTTTTGCGTTTCTATGTGTGTGTTTTGGTGGTATAGGTTTTGAGGGACTGTGATGATTGTGGTGTGGTGTGGTGCAAGTGTTTACCTTCTCCTCTTGACTGTCTAGTCCAGTCTTGGGTAAAGAGAGCTTTGCTTCCAGTTTGGCTATATAAGTGCATCTCCCACAGGTTGTAGTGTTGGATGGTAGGAGGAGAGGGTTGTCTGTGTACATGAGGCAATTGCTGCATTGCCCCAAGATGCCCACATTCATCAGGTAGACAGGAGAAATCACCGGGAGCTGACCCTTAGACATGCCTGGATAGGTGCTTATTTATTAAGTACTAAAAACTGCTTTCCTCTAGACAAGTGAGGAAAGTTGACTGCTGTAGCAATTTGCAACTTATTTAGTGCTTACAACGAGTTCCGAACAAGTGCTGAGTTCAAAGAAAGAGATTTGAGTGCCAAAACTAGAAAACTGGCTAGTTCTAAGAAACAAAATTAAGCTAGAAGGGTTCTCTCCAACACAGAAAGGCTTGGGAGCTCAGAAGCCTACAAACAGTCTAGACCACTTACAGGAAAGGCAGGAAACAAGCTTTTTTTTTTTTTTTCCTTTCCCAGATGCTCTCTTTGTTCACAGTAGGAGTGCCTGAAATCAGAATATGATCTCACTGCACTCAGAGTGAGCAAATGAGATGGGCCCAGGATGAGTACCCAAACACAAATTTACAAGAGGGGCGGGCAGTTTCAAAGCCACCAAGATTAACACCAAAACAAAACCAGGGAGAGTGAGTGGGGAACTAAGTGAAAAAACAGAGTCAAAACTTCCAGTTCAGTTAATATTCAGTGCAACACAAATAAATCAATTAAAATGCTGTATTATTTGAAAAAAGTGCAGATAAAAGGTACTTAAATTCTCTTATACATCCAGTTGAATACAGCTAGATCTTAGCCGGCGAAAGCTCAGGTTTTAAGCAGAAAATATTCCAAAATGTACCACTTAAATAAGCATTAACAGGATATCAATGAATGAGACTACCCCCGACTGCAATTACTGTCTATGCATGATTCTAACAGGCAATAAAATCTAGCAAACACTAGCTGAAAAAACAGTCTCAAAACTTCCAGTTCAGTTAATATTTAATGCAACACAAATAAATCAATTAAAATGCTGTATTATTTGAAAAAAGTGCAGATAAAAGGTACTTAAATTCTCTTATACAAAACTTGTTTCACAGAAGGTACAGCAGCCATGGCAGATAAATGGATGGGAGTAACACAATGGTGCCGCTTGATGAAACCACTTTAAGTCAGTAATTTAAATAGGAGGCATGGAATAAGAACTAGGAAGCATCCTCTTGAATGGGCTGAGAAACAATAGCTTCTCTGGTGAACTGCCTAGCTCAATGCATAGTGCATTTAAGCTGTTCAGTGAGAGAATGTCTTCAGTATAATGGCTATTGTTTTGCAGAAAAAAATCCTGTTATACTTTGGTATGGGAGAATAAAGTGATACATGTATGTTTGGATTGTTTTGCCCTTCCCTTCTTTTCTTCTAATTACTTCCTGAGATGGGAGACCCCAAACAGTAAATATTTGTCAAGTGGAGCATTTAGTAACTATCTTCAGGCAAGGGTTGTATCATTATCTTAGCTTACTATCAGAAGATGGTACGTCTAGATTTCACCTTTATGCCTTATGCTATACAAGAAGCATACAGTACATGTGACGTATGGCATATCTTAAACTAACCTAAAGGCTTTGGCATACTAGCCAGATGTCAAGCTGCCCTTGGCAGGGGATCCCTAATGCAACAGTGAAATGAAGGAGATCTTCTCTACTCCTGTGAAGACAGGTCAGATTGAAAGTCAGAAAACAAGCCAGATGGCACATTTTTCATTGTTGTACATCAAAGCATCTTACTCAGTTAAAACCTTTTCTATATTCATGTAATAATGTAAGGGTTATCACTTTACTGCTTTATTTACATAACTATTACTTTTTAATATATATCTAACTGCTTTGTCTTTGTATTGACTTATGCAAATCCCTCTAACTGGTTCTCATTGCTTATACCGATTTTGTTTCTGTTATATCTTCTACAATTAGAATAGCCTTCCTTACTGGTACTGTTGATTTTTATTTTCTTTTTTTTATAATATCTCACTATATTTAGTCTAAATTACTATTTTAGCTGATTCTACTTACCCTTAGTTGGTATACTTGTTTTTGCATTATGATTTTCATGTTATATGTGCATCTTACTTTACATTTTACTGCACATAGCATGTTATACTGCACTGCATTATATTTAGGTTTATAAGCAAGTACTATGCAATCAAGTTTGGAGGCCATTATAAGCGTAGCCAATAAACCTTTTTCATAATGTTCCTCTGCTCTCAAAGAGGGCAACACACGATAGATCGGGGAGAATATGATGAGAGCTATCCAATTAAAGATTATTTTGAAGGTGGCAAGTGCCACTCTGCCTTACATGTATTGGAAATTTGTTCCAGCCATGGGAGATCTTTTGAGATATGAATCTCATGCCAATGATGGACACAGAACCTCATGGTGTAGTCTATAACAGATTGTGTTCAGAGAGTGGGCTGCTAGTCTCTCTTGATAACTGAGACTTCTGAAGCCACAGATCTTTGTAGTTATGCATCGCTGAAGCTTTAATTTTGAGTGATATGTTTAGAAAAATACATGACAAAAGGGGCATTATATTCTGTAATACGTCTGATGAGATATAACTAAAGGGCAATTAAGACTTCTATATATAACTAAAGGGCAATTAAGACTTCTTTGGAACTAAAGAACATGCCTTTGGAAATTAGGTCATTCAAATATAACATTTTCTCAACTATTGCGAAGACATGGTGGCCAAAAGATAAGGAATTACCAAGAGTGCCTTGATCCCTTATGGCTGTCTGACTGAAGAGGTAGGTCACCTGACATGAGAAAATGTTTTGTTTTGAGCAAGCTGTAGTGTGCATTTGCAATCTGCTCAACTCTTTTGCCCATCTAAAAACAAAATGTACAAAAAAGTAACCCTGTACCCTGGTTAACCAAAAACATCTTGGCTACTATGAAACTCTGTGACAAAGCCTGGACACATTACCATAAAAATAAAACCACTATCACCCTTAAATATAAAACACTATGAAATAAAGTAAAAAAAACTTATTACCTCAGACCGCAAAGCCTATTTATCCACTCTCCAAACCAACCACAACACCAATCCCAAACTATTTTGGAAAGGAATCTCATCTCTCCTCAACCCAGGAAAAACGAAAACCCTTGCCCTAACCCAGATGCCTCAGACATGGACTTAGTGACCCAATTTAACTCTTTCTTCATTGAGTCAATAAGCAAGCTAACATCATCTTTCACCAACACCTCTACGACCCCTCCTCAGCCTGCACCCATCCCTTCCTCCCCCCAGCATTCCCTGCCCTCAACCTCAACCCATCTCTATCAATCCCATCTCTATATCTACCATAAAAACTTCTCCTAAAATTAAAACTTGGTTCCAATGCCCCTGATGAAATTCCCTCCTACTTTCTAAACGTAGCCGCAGAAGCCATTGCTCTCCCTAATAGCATACTAATTAATCAGTCTATCTCAGAAATACGGGTCCCCCAGCTCTGGAAGAAAGCCTTTATTATTCCTTTACATAAAGGAGGCAATAATAATGACATTCCAAACATCTGTCCTATTGCTATCTTATCCCCTATTTCTAAGCTTCTTGAAAAATGTATCCACCAACAACTCTTACCCTATCTCATCAACAACCAGCTTCTTACCCCCACACAGCATGGATTCAGACCCGGTCATAGCACCTCCACTGCCCTCCTCTCCTTCCTTGAAACAATTAACAAAGCCCGTGATTCCGGCCATTTCGTGTCCGCCCTCCTCCTCGACCTCTCCAAGACATTTGACACTATTTCCCACAACCTGCTTCTTAATAAACTTTCCAAACTAAGCCAATCCCCTTCCTGTACCAAGTGGTTCTCCAGCTACCTCACAACCAGACAACAAGCAATCAGATGGAATAACGCCACTTCACCCTTCCTTAATACTCCCACAGGTGTCCCCCAAAGTTTCATTTTTGGCCCCCTACTATTCAATATATTCATTATCGACTTCTACCAAGCCATTCCAAACTCCAGCCTCATCCAATATGCTGATGATTCTACCATTATCTACTCCTCCCCTTCTATCCCCACTCTAAATAAGCTTACCCAAAAGCACTTTCTCCTCTACTTAGCATTGGATGCTAGACAACCATCTGGTTCTTAATGAAACCAAAACTAAACTTATGTTATTCACCTCCTCCAAAACTTCCTCTCTAGATAAACACTCGTTCATAATTACCAGCAAAAACAATACTCCCCTAGAAATAGCCTCTGACACTAAACTACTAGGAGTACTCATAGATGATCAACTAAAATTAGACAAACACTTACAAGTAAATATAAAAAAAACCCCACAAAAATCTTGGTATGCTATACCGCCATAATCGTTATATCTCTCCGTCCACTAGGCTCATACTAGCCAATACTTATCTCATCCCATCCCTCCTATATGGTGCATCTATCCTCACCAACCTGCAATCCTCCTTCAAATCAAAACTCTCCTCTTGCTATAACAAGATATCAAAATTTGCGGCAAGTCACAGAACCATTTCTCACCATTGTTTTTATTATTTTATTTATTTTGCATTTAAACAGTAGTAAGAAAGGCACACAAACTAGTAAAAAAACTGGAAAAAGCAACCTTGTAGCCGGAAAGCCAACTCTAACCCAAAATATTCAAATTCAAAGTGGCTTCTTTAACGCAAAAGTTTTTATTATTCTTCAAAAAAGAGCGTTTTCGCCGTGACTCCTGTCACAGCTTCATCAGAAGAAAAGACAGTTAGAAACAGCTAACCAAACTGTTAAATACTCACATACAGGAAATGACAAAAGAATACATATTCTGTAGACTTAATTAAAAATATATAAAATTCTCATTAAAATCAAAACAGAATAATATGTATAACAAACTGCTTATTACTAAATAATATATATATATTCATGATATATATAAAACATAATTCTATTAGTAATAATACTATAAAAACCTTTTCTGTATTTTTTAACAGAAGTTCAAACACATTTACCTAAAATAACTCTTTAACTTCAATATACAAGAAATATTACAGTTCTCATTTAGACCAACAGGTCTAAATGCATCCAAGTTCAACTGCCAAGTTAATTCAATGCACTCAAGCATGATTTCAAATGGGCCACCCCTAATGTTCTGGGGCACCTGATCAATACCCATGAAACTAAATGAATGGCCTGGGTTGTTTTTTACATGTTTTGCTAAAGCATTCTCAAGCAGTGGTTTTTTTATAGCGTAAAGGTGTTGGTATACTCTTTCTTTTAGTTTGCGGTTTGTTTTTCCTATATAAAAGGATGGACAACTATTGCACAAGGCAATGTATACCACAAACTTAGATTCACAAGATATCCTTTGGTTGATCTGGTATCTTTTATTTCTAACAAAGAAAGAGTTACCTGTCATCATAACTTTACACATGTTACAATGGCCACATTTATATGAGCCACTGGCTCTCATAGAACCATGGGAATTAGACATGCGTTGCAAAATTTCTTTTAAATTGTTACTTCTTCTATATATAACAAAAGGGCGTTCACCTAACTTTTCAGTAAGGTTAGCAGAATTAATAACCAACGGCCAATTTTTTAAAATTATAGCCCAAATGTCAGTAGAATTTAAATTGTATTGGGTAATAAAACTCAAAGAAAAATTCCTACATTGTTCAAAACGGGTAGTGGAAGCATTTTGATTTGATATTTCATTGTCAGTAAAAAAATGAACATCAATAACTTGATCAAGCAAAGGTTTATAAATGCCCTTTACCCGCTTAGAATCAACTTCTAAAATAAGGTCATTCAGAAGTGAAATGGGGTATCCACGGTTCAGAAACAAATCCTTCAAAAACTGACACTCAGTTCTAAAGTCACTTAATGTGCTGCACATCCTTCCTGCACGTACAAGCTGGCCTTTAACTATAGATTTTTTCTGTTTAGGTGGATGTAAACTAGTGTAGTGCAGGAAGGAATTGCAATAGGTGGGCTTTCTAAAAATCTTTGAAAAATAAACCCCTTCTGTAAAGTCTTTGGCTAGTCTCACATCTAAATATTCTGTTTCATTAATAGAGAAGTTAAAGGTAAATTTTAAAAAGTCCGTAGTGTTGTTTATATAGTCAACAAAAAACTTTGCATCATATTCAGTTCCTTTGAAAAGAATAAATATATCATCCAAGAATCTAGTATAATATATAATATTTTTCATTATAGATTCATTGGATAGAATAAAACGTTTTTCCCAAAAAGCTACAAACAAATTTGCAACGCTCGCCCCACAGGGCGAGCCCATGGCTATTCCACGTTTTTGTAAATAAAATTTCTGATCAAATACAAAAAAATTAGAAGACAACACTATACCTAGAAGTTCAGAGACAAGATCAATCTCCCCTTGTGGTGCATTTAAACTTTCCATCAGAAGTTGAATCCATTCCACTGCCTCATTGTGTGGAATGGATGTATATAAGTCTATAACATCAACAGTTAAAAAGTTCAACTCAGGATCGAACTTAATACTGTTGATGTCACGAAGAAAGGACCAAGAGTCCTTACAGATTGTGGAAATTTTTTTCACATATTTTAATAAAATATTATCTATCAATTTTGAACTAGGGTAGGTCATGGAAGACCTACCATCTATTAATGCCCTCAACCTTATTTAACAGTTTGGTTAGCTGTTTCTAACTGTCTTTTCTTCTGATGAAGCTGTGACAGGAGTCACGGCGAAAACGCTCTTTTTTGAAGAATAATAAAAACTTTTGCGTTAAAGAAGTCACTTTGAATTTGAATATTTTGGGTTAGAGTTGGCTTTCCGGCTACAAGGTTGCTTTTTCCAGTTTTTTTACTAATTTATTTTGCATTTGTTAACCGGGCTAGTCTGGCTGGATACAATGTCCATTTTCAGCAGAGGCCCGAGGAGAAAAGCTCCATTAACAGACTAGTAAATTACAATAAAAAGAGCAACAATCAAAATAAAAATCAAAACAGAACCAAACAAACAAAAATATATAAACATACAAGCAAATAAAGGACAAAGTTGTTATTGGTGTAGAGAAATGCAGAGGTATTATAACAAGAAAATAACAATGGAGAGGCAACCTTCTTTTGTAATAATTGCTATAATAAGACTGACTATTAAGATAAGAAGAATTGAAACTAAACTGACATATAGAGAGTCAAATAAACTTTACACTATTTACAATTTAGAATAGAACATTTTTTGCCAGGGCACTAGTAAGGAACGAGATAAGCATAGTAGAGATTTGCATAAAGCTAGAAAAGGAAAAGATGACAAGATGCAGAGTTATAGCATGTAGTAGGGGGAAAAAGAAATTCTGCAGGTGGGTCAGTATAGGCATAATCAAGGGTTGAGAACAACCAGTAGAAGTGAAAAAGGGGGGGGGACTGGAAATAGGGGAATATTTTGCTGAGCTCAGTCAGGATTAGAGCATGGGCATAGCCAGTGGGTTTGTAAGTGGTTTCTTATTTGTTTTTTGAAAAGGTGAGATGAGCTTAGGGTGGTCAGGTGTATGGGAAGTTTATTCCAATATGATCCTACAGTGTTGGCAAATAAGGAGTCACATGCTTTATTGTGGGATTTGAGAGTAGTTACTAGAAGCTTACTGGCTGAGCGAAGGGAAGTGAGATTTTTATATGGGGTGATGAGGTTATTAAGTATGGGTGTGTTGGAGGGGTAATGTAGAATTTTGTAAGTGATGACTAATTGTTGTAGAAGTATTATGTTCTGAAGTTCTAGCCAATTGAGTTTTTTTAGATTAAGACAGTGATGAGTACGGAAAGGGGAACCTGTGGCAAACCTGGCAATACTATGGTATGCTGTGTTAAGTTTTTGAAGGTTAGCTTTTGAAAGGTTGATAAATGATGGAGAGGCATACAATAGTGTGGAGATGAGGTGAGTTTGGGCGAGAGAGCCCAAATTCTCCCATTGTAATTCTCTTCACCAACTAAACTGGCTTGAGCTACCTAACCTCCTCATTTATACCCAACTCATCCAAGCACACCAACTCATTTACAGCCCCTCTCATTGTCCCTCCCTAGCCACTACCTTTGAAATGCATGAACCAGAATGACTTCTAAGATCTAATTCCCAAAAACTACATTGCACAAACCCATATGTCCAGCTGGGAATCACCTAATGTCCTTCTCTCTTGCACTCCTCTGGAATTCTCTACCATCTCCTATCTGCATCACCAGCAGTCTCTCCTCATTTAAAACCTTGTTGCACTCACACCTAACTTCACAATGGAAGTGCTACTTTTCCCATCCTACCTAATCTTTCTAATACCACTTCTTACTCTTCTAGAACTAAATACACCATCACTGCCTCCTATAGCTCCACAACTCTATTGAACTATTTAACCAACTACTTAAATTACCCTATGCTGCTACTTTTGTAAAAAAAAATGTAGTGTTTTTATTGCTGTTTAATGAACTATAGTGATGTATTCTATCATTGTTAACCTTTTCTTATCATATTTACTTTGCATTTCTATGATATAATCTGTAATGTATATGAGCAATGTGTACTATGTATTTGTATTGTTCTAGAGATTTTCTCCCCAGGACTCCATTGAAAATGGACTCCTCATGGCCCAATGGACTATCCTGGCAAACAAACTGCAAAAAAAAAAAAAAAAGAAAGAAATACTACACTTTTTCACATTTAATTTGAGACCTATGTCCTTGCATCAGTTGTTAATGTGGTTTAACCCATGTTGGAGCAATTGTAAGTCAGTGGAAAATCAAACAACACAATTTACAGTCATCTGCAGACTTCCATAAACACAGGCCAGGTGTGCTGCCCTGAAGGTCTGAAAAAAAAGATGTCAAATAAGACAGAACCCAAAATGAGCCTTGGGGTACACCACTGGTAATATTTTTGTTGTCAGAAGTGACATCTGCAATTCTATCCACCTGAGTTTTGTCAATCAGCCAGTTAGATATCAGACATACAACATAATGATTTATATTCATATTCCAAGTCTGTCAATAATACCTGCATGGAGAATAACGTCAGATGCCTTGCCAGGGCTAGATATGCTGTATGTACTGCATTATCACGGTCTACTGCTTATTGTGACTTTTTCAAAGAAATTAATGCGTGTGAAGAGGGAGTGCCTTCCTTTGACAAAGCCAAATTGATAAGGGCCCAGGGCTGAGAGATTTTTAATGTCCAAAATTAATGAGGTCTGAGATAATAAATTACATAGCATTGCATATAAGATTAGTGTGATTAATGGGTGCCAGGGTCAATGGATGGGCCCCCTATGTAACGGCATTATAAAGGCTGTTTACCAGGCTTCAGGAATGCAACCAGTGGAGAGACTTAGATTAAAGAGGTTAAGTGCAGGGTTGTATAGGCCATAATCAGTACTGATAATCAGCCTGCCTGGTACACTATATCATGGGCCTAGGAAGAGGGATTCTTAACTTCTGAAAGGTCCTGTTGCCCTTAACTGATATACACTGATTTTTACAGATATATACTATTTTGCTGTATAATTCTGGTTCATCCTTCATTCCTACTTTTCTGTGGGCCTATACTTTGTTTTTGTCTGTGCAAGTATACTTAGCCTAATTTAGTTTTAGCATTAGTATACTGTACTGTATGTTTAAGTCTGCTTTAATTGTGACTTTTGTATACTATGTATAGTTTTAAACCTTCTCAAGTAAATGCACCTGTGATAACAGTGTGGTCCTTATCAGTGTTAATATTTGTACTGTATAAACTGTGTTGTCTATTTGCATTACTATACCATATTGTGTTTTATAAGACCCCAGCCACTGAGGATGCACAAGCCAGTGCATTTCTTTGTGCCGATCCCAAGCCCGGATAAATGGGGAGGGTTGCATCAGGAAGGGCATCCGGCATAAAATTTTGCCAAATCATACATGCGGACAACAGTACAGATATACATACTGGATCGGTCGAGGCCCGGGTTAACAACGACCGCCACCAGTACTGTTGGCCAATGGTGCTAGCGGAAATTGGGCTACTGTTGGCCGTAGGAGGAGAAGAGGGGGAAGGCATGCCCGAAGGCAGGTAAAGGCTAGGACTGTGATAGTGAGGGACGGAACTTTGAATGTTGGCAGTATGACTGGTATAGGGAGAGAGCTAGCTGATATAATGGACCGAGGGAAGGTTGGTATATTGTGTGTGCAGGGACCAGATGGAAGGGGAGCAAGGCTAGGTGTATCAGAGGCAGGTTCAAATTGTTTTATCATGGTGTGGATGGGAGGAGAAATGGCGTAGGGGTTATCCTGAAGGAACAGTATGTTAAGAGTGTTTTGGAGGTGAAGAGAGTGTCAGATAGAGTGATGTTTATGAAGCTGGAAATTGATTGTGTAATAATGAATGTTGTTAGTGCATATGCTCCACAAGTTGGGTGTGCGATGGATGAGAAAGAAAAATTCTGGAGTGAGTTGGATGAAGTGGTGTTGACTGTACCCAAGAGTGAGAGACTGGTGATTGGAGCAGATTTCAATGGGCATGTTGGTGAAGGGAACAGAAGGGATGAGGAAGTGATGGGTAGGTATGGTGTTAAGCAAAGGAATGCAGAAGGTCAGATGGTAGTGGATTTTGTGAAAAGGATGGATATGGCTGTGGTGAATACATATTTTAACAAGAGGGAGGAGCATAGGGTGGCATACAAGAGTGGAGGAAGATGCACACGGGTGGATTATATCTTATGTAGAAGGGCCAGTCTGAATGATATTGGAGACTGTAAAGTGGTGGCGGGGGAAAGTGTAGTTAGGCAGCAGAGGATGGTTGTTTGTAGGATGACACTGGTGATCAAGAGGAGGAGGATGAGTGTGAGGGCAGCACCAAGGATCAAATGGTGGAAACTGAAAAAGGGTAATTGTGTGGTGGAGTTCAGGGAAGAGTTAAGACAGGCACTGGGTGGCACAGTGAAGAGTTACCGAATAGCTGGGTAACTACAGCAGAGCTAGTAAGAGAGATGGCTAGAAAGGTGCTTGGTGTGACATCTGGAAAGAGAAAGGAGGACAAGGAGACCTGGTGGTGGAATGAAGAAGTATAGGAGAGTATACGGAGAAAGAGGTTGGCGAAGAAGAAGTGGGAGTGTCAGAGAGATGAAGAAAGTAGACAGAGTATAAGGAGATGAGGTGCATGGCAAAGAGAGAGGTGGCGAAGGCTAATAAGGCATATGAAGAGTTGTATGAAAGTTTGGACACTAAGGAGGGAGAAAAGGACCTGTACCGATTGGCTAGACAGAGGGACTGAGCTAGTAAAGATGTGCAGCAGGTAAGGGTGATAAAGGATAATGAGGTAAATGTACTCGCAAGCAAGGAGAGTGTGTTGAGCTGATGGAAAGAGTACTTTGAGGGGCTGATGAATGAAGAGAATGAGAGGGAGAGAAGGTTGGATGATGTGCGGATAGTGAATCATGAAGTGCAGTGGATTAGCAAGGAGGAAGTAAGGATAGCTATGCAGAGGATGAAGAATGGAAAGGCTGTTGGTCAAGATGACATACCTGTGGAAACATGGAGGTGTTTAGGTGAAATGGCAGTGGAGTTTTTAACTAGATTTTTACTGAAATCTTGGAAAGTGAGAGGATGCCTGAGGAATGGAAAAAAAAGTGTTTTGTTACCAATTTTTAAGAATAAGGGTGATGTGCAGAGCTGTAGTAACTACAGAGAGATTAAATTGATCAGTCACAGCATGAAGTTATAGGAAAGAGTAGTGGAAGCTAGGTTAAGAAGGGAGGTAATGATTAGTGATCAGCAATATGGTTTCATGCCAGGAAAGAGCACTACAGATGTGATGTTTGCACTGAGAGTGTTGATGGAGAAGTACAGTGAAGGTCAGAAGGACTTGCATTGTGTCTTTGTGGACTTAGAGAAAGCATATGACAGGGTGCCTAGAGAGGAGTTGTGGTACTGTATGAGGAAGTCGGGAGTGGCAGAGAAGTATGTGAGTGGTACAGGATATGTACGAGGGTAGTGTGACAGCAGTGAGGTTTGTGGTGGAAATGGCGGATGCTTTTAAGGTGGAGGTGGGATTACATCAAGGATCAGCTCTGAGCCCTTTCTTATTTGCAATGGTGATGGACAGGTTGAAAGACGAGATCAGACAGGAGTGCCCGTGGACTATGATGTTTGCAGATGACATTGTGATCTGTAGTGAGAGTAGGAAACAGGTGGAGGTGACCCTGGAAAGGTGGAGATATGCTCTAGAGAGAAGAGGAATGAAGGTCAGCAGGACCAAGACAGAATATATGTGTGTGAATGAGAGGGAGGATAGAGGAATGGTGAGGATGAAGGGAGTAGAGGTGGTGAAGGTGGATGAGTTTAAGTACTTGGGATGAACAGTTCAGAGTAATGGTGAGTGTGGAAGAGAGGTGCAGAAGAGAGTACTGGCAGGAAGGAGTCAGTGGAGAAGAGTGTCAGGAGTGATTTGTGACAGACGAGTACCAGTAAGAGTGAAAATGAAGGTCTACGAGAGGGTAGTGAGACCAGTTATGTTATATGGGTTGGAGACAGTGGCACTGACCAAAAGGCAGGAGTCAGAGCTTGACGTGGCAGAGTTGAAGATGTTAAGATTTGCACTGGGTGTAATGAGGATGGACAGGATTAGGAATAAGTATATTAGAGGGTCAGCCCAGGTTGGAAGGTTTGGAGACAAAGCCAGAGAGGCAGGATTACATTGGTTTGGACATGTGCTGAGGAGGGATGCAGAGTATATTGGGAAAAAAATGCTAAGGATGAAGCTGCCAGGTTACAGGAAAAGGGGAAGGCCTAAGATAAGGTTTATGGACGTGGTGAGAGAGGACATGCAGGTGGTTGGTGTGACAGAGTACGATGCAGAGGACAGGAAGAAAGGGAAACAGCTGATCCACTGTGTTGACCCCTATCGGGAGCAGCCGAAAGAAGATTGTGTTTTATAAGCCTATCCTGTTTGGGACATCCATGTGTTCTAACTGTGCTTCACTTTGGTATACTGTACTGTGCATCCTAAACAAGCATTACTTGTGGTATCTGTAACAGCACTGTGTTCTTATATGCATTAATGTATTATAGTGTGTAACCTAATCCTTTCCTAGTTGTATCACTGTGATCCTAAGAGACTTTTTTGTGTCTTCTTTCCCCCTCTTTGTGGACATTCCTACTGACAGTATTATTGTCCTACACAAGTACAGTTGTACAATATACATCTTGTTTTGCTTTGTACAGCAGTATACTTTACATCTTCCTTTCCATTTAACTCTGGCCTCAAAAACCCAGAGCTCTGCCACGATGGGACTGTAATCTGCCCTTACTTCCTCTGTAGCCAGTCCGTTAGCAATAAGAACTGAGCAGTGCAACAACACACTTATTTTCTCTCACAACCTCTTAGTGCTAATACTGAATCCACATCTGAGAGGTCTAAAATACTTTAACAAAATGAAGACAAACATTTTGCAAACCAGGGCTGTCAATTCCCACACCACTACAATCCAACATTAACACAAAGCCCAAATGCACTGAGGTACTGAAGAAAGTCCTATCCACACCTCCTACACAGTGCTCCAGTGGGCCCAGACCTTGGCCACATATCTACACCTTACCTCTTTAAATTTCCTCTTTAAAGCTTGGTCAACCAAGCTGCATGTCTAGGATAATAAATCCATCAAAGCATGTTGTCACCCATCACAATGTCCTAGGTATTGGTAAATCCAGGGGAAGATATACTGACATTGCACTCTTCAGACTGAGCTAGAACATGGCCGCATGTCTACGATAATAAATCTATCAAAGCATGTTGTCACCCATCACAATATCTTAGGTATTGGTGAATCCAGGGGCAGATATACTGACATTGCACACTCCAGACTGAGCTAGAACATGGTGTTGGTTAGCTGCTGCTAAGGCGTTAAAATTCATGATGTCATTACAGCCTTTAAAGCCCTCGTCCAAAAGTATGCATATGATCTGGTCATTGCCAACAAGAGCGTGAACGACCATAGATACTCCAACCTAATGGAGATGGACAGCCATGACTGAGCTCTCAATATATGTGACTAAGGGTCTATATTACATTGAACTTGTAGAAGTTCGAACGTTGTAATACCAAACCCTAAAGTCCAAAATCCAAAAATAGTGAAGCCACGACACATTGATTTTTTTTAAAACATCAGTGGGCCGTTTTGGGGGCTTTATTTCCTCCACTGTGGTGTGATCTTGTAGTTGGCGTATTTAAGTAAGGGGGTGGGGGGGCACAGCCCCCCACATTGGGAGATGTGGGGGTCGAAGCCCCCCACTTTAGTTTAAGGTTTAATTTTTTTTTGTCACGGAACAGTGATTTTTTTCCCTGGGAATAAAATTGCTGTTCTGTGTTTTTGTTATTATTGGGTTTCTGAGTTTAGGGTTCGATATTACAATGTTCGAACTTATATTACTTCGATGTTGTGATATAGACCTATGACTAAGGCTGGGAAGAAAATAGTCTTCAGCAGCATCTTACCTTCACTAAGAATAATGCTGCAATTCAGAAAAATAATTGCCTGTAACAACCGTCTCATAACTGGTGTCATTCTAGGATGCTACAGTGTGTGTAAGCATGGCAGGAAATGGTCACAGTCCTTCCTTCTTTGCTGGGGTAGCCTACATCTCTCCCTTCAGCATTTTTGCATACACCAGTACATTTTCTTCTCCATAATCTCTTGTTTAGTCAGAATCAGTCTTCTACACCTTCCGGTTTAACAAATTCTAATCAGGCCCATTATTAACTTGGCACTGCTCAAAGCTAAAGTTGTTAAGAAAATGCCTGAACTTGAGGCCTTCCTGACCCTTGAAAACACACATCTGTATGATTTCCAAAGCTTGGTTTCAGTGTAATGAGAACACTCCCTTCCTTTGGCTAAGTTTAATACCTATCCTTTTTTTCAGATCTCGTGATGATGGGGAATGGGGGATGCATCCATATTCATTTACATTCCTACTTCATTGAAAATGCTACATGACAACCTCAAAATCCTGGCTGTACTAACACCAACAAACAAGTTAAACTGGCATATCACTGCCAATAACAGACCATCTTCTGTGTCTTTCAATGACAATGGCCATGTACTTCAATCAGCTGTAGTCTCTATCTACTGACTCAAATACAATCATCCTGGATTGCTAACACTACAGATCCATTAACTTGCCAATATAAACAGCCAACAACAGATGTGAATAGTGATTACTCAACATCATTTATGTCAACTCTCTCTGACCAAATCATGCCTTCTCTTATTACAAGTTCCATTCTCCTTGAACTCAGTCCTACAGATATAGTCCCTTACCTGAAATAGGGAAGAAAACTATACTGCAACAGTGATCTTACTTGAATATCTACTGTTATGGCAAATTCTTTACATACTGTAGTATGTTCTTTAAATGTCTCAAGGTTATAACAACCTTTATGATGTTAATCTGATCCAAAAACTGCAAAGCTGGCTACTTGCTTGGGCAGACTGCAGAAGCCCCAGTAGGATGGCAGTGACAAAATCTTGCTCGACCCCTGTATATAGTATTTCAGTCTGTAGTATTTGGAAAACAAGTGCAAAGAGGAGCAATGGTCTTGCTTCCAAAAACACCTAGGTATATATCCCTCTACTAAAGTTGGTAGTCACATCAGTAGTCCTTGGTCAAGACAGGCCAGATTTTACCTTGTAAGGAACTTCCATTGGTGAGGTAACAGAGGCTGATGCAATAGGCTAATTACTTGGAGATGTACTTGGAGACTGGGTTTCATCCTTATTAGCAAAGGAAACAAACAGTTGATCTTATTCCTTAGTCTTTGGTTCTATGCAGAATATAATTCCATATACTATGAAAATCCAAAGAATGCTCGATATTTCTTTCCTTATTTTAAGGATTGGGGAATAAAACTGGCAAATAAATGGCTTGGCTCAAGATCAACTCTGTATCCACCACAGATGAAAGAGACTCTTTTTATGTATGCTGATTCTGTCCCTATGAAATACAACTATGATTCTTTACATATAAGGCCTGGAATTCTGATATTCTCCTGGCTAAATTCACAGCCAGTGGTGGCACAGTTTTTTTACCTGAGAAACTTGAAGGGTGCAGTAGAAGACAATTTAAAATGGGCTTGGATTAAATGTTTCCTTAAAGTGGAGTCACAGCTTTCTATTAGGTCTGAGATGAAGGGTCCATTTGAGGAATTGTCTAAGTGGTAATCCACAGATATGCAGGTAGAAATAGGAGACAGATGCACTTTTACTACCAAAAAGTCAACTTTGTAAAAAAGAGAGCTAAAAGATATTAAAGAATCAAAGGCACTCCTTTTATTCTGGGGGCCTTCTAGGGAAGCCTTATGATCTTAAGAATGTTCTCAGAAATAAAGGTGTCTAAAAGGCAGCAAGATCAGAGCATTAATACTACCAGTTTGAGCGCTTGCAGGTTTAGGTCCGTCAATGTCCCCTCGGACCGTGACAGCAGATGCATATGCTGAGGCAGGTTTACTGGTTTGCTCACTGCCGTCTGAATCAGCAGGGAGAAATGTAATGTATTTACCATAAGGCTAGATCATTTCCATTCTAATTTGACCAATATGACTGTTAGGATATGAGCCACTTGTTGGATCTGATCTGACCCTTTAGCTAGTGATCCATGCCTCAAGCTCCTTCAAAAATATCCCATAATGTACCTGCGCCCCTCTGCATCTCAGAGTTCGATGACTATACACTAATTGGAAGAAAAAGGCAAGAACTTGTAGTTATAAACAGGAAGGGAGCAGCAATGATTCAAGTTGGTCAGACTTCTCTCTGAAAATATGACACTTTGGAAAGGTAGGGATATCATTTGGACAGAACAGGATTTAAAGAATTCAGCATTTTGGTAAGTACATAGCTTCCTCTCTTGCCGCTTTTCACTGATGGGGTGGGACAACTTGGAGGAGTAAAAACTGATAGGAAGGAAGGTGGGAAAAGGGAATTGCAGATCCTCTGGATACTCTCTCTCCCACCCAGCTACCCAGTTGACTAGTATGATGACTATCCACACAGTTGAGTGGAGAAATAAGAAACCCCCATTTGCCTCCAGTGGGGAGCAGTCAAGCAAAACCTTCAGGGTCATTGGGATTATTGGGTCTATATTATAATCTCAAAGGTTTAAAACTTCGAATCACTAAATATCGAACTTTAGTGATCGAAGTCTTAAACCATCGAAACCAAAAAAAAAAAAAAAATACTAAATTGGAAAAAAAAACTAAATAGTGTGTAGGCAGGGGGCTAGCCCCCCTACACCCCCCTACTTAAATATATCAACTCCGAGAATGCACTACATTGAAGTAAACGGAAATCTCCCCCTACGAAGATTTTCCGTTTAAATGTTCGATGTAGTGCACTTTCGGTATTGTGTCGACAATATTGTATTCGATACTGTCAGACTTCGAGATTTTAATATAGACTCGGGATTATTTGCCCAAAAAGAGATCTCAAAATCCTTGATTTTGTGGACATCATCTTCTCTCTTGGTTGGTACCTGCTGAAGTAGCCAGTTCTGCTACAGCCAACTTTATCAGAAAAGTCATCAAACAGCTGATGCTGGGGTTTTCAAAATCATACAAACTTGAGCCCCTTCCAATTTCTGTTGTAGAATCTCTGAATGGGTCTCAAATCGAAAACATGTGACATTGACTTCTCCTCTTGGTCACACGTCAAATGTTTGGCTTTCACTGAAGGTCTGAATAACGAGGACCCATCAAAACAGGCATTGGTGAAGGACTCCTTGAAATGGTCTGCAATTTCATAAAGATGGAGCCAGGTACGACATCTCAAAATTAATGCCTGTACCTGCCATTCTAGCTGTTGGATTGACTGCATTATGCACAACTGTATGAAGACGCTACTGTTGTGGTGGCTTACACAGAGTGTGTAAAGCAAGTTTTGCTAAATCTGTGGAAGTGATTCATGAGTGTTGCATAGTTCAATGCCCTTAAGACAATGAACAAGAGAGTTAGGTGTGCTTCCACATCCCATTAAGTGCTAGAGACACCTTGTTAGTTGGATGAACAGCAGCTGCATCAGGCAACTCTGTCTTTGTGGCTGCTGTTACAATCATGGAGTCCATGAGAGGTCCCTTGGATCAAGTATTTTATCTGGGTTCCTGGGGTTAGCCTCAGTGGATTCAGGTTCCTGCCATGCTCTCCAGGCAAGCCAAATCTAGAACATGGAATGCTGAACCAACCAGAAAATAGAGGATGATCTGGGGGGGGGGGGCAAGATTCCTCTGGCACACCAATTTGAGGATTTCCCCAAATGTGGTGTCTTTCTTAGAGCGAGGGGAAACCTCCATCATCCAAATCTGTGTCAGATGGTAAAAACTGTGTAGAGGAGTTTACATGCCTCCTCTTGTACACCCTTTTTCCTTGGGAATATCACAAAGGGGTTGATCCAAACCTCCAGAAGACTCAGAATGATCTAATGCAGGTTCTTTACAGCTTTATTTACTGCGCTGTCCCAGAGACATCTGAAGAGTAGGCAGAATGACAGATTGCTGTCTCAGAGGTTTCAGCCAATATTGGTGGAGGTTATATTCTTGCTCTAGAAAGAGGGGCAATCATCCTCTCCATAGCTTCTAAGGCTGATCTGGAATCTGTGTCACAGCCCCTCAACCAATCACCATCCACACTGAAGTGGAAGTTAACAGCACAGAGGGAAGTCACAATACTGATGATCCCACGATAGAGATCACAGCAGTGGCATCAAAAGTGGAAGAACCTGACATGGTGCTGAACATTCAATGTTGAACAGATGGCTCCCAGACTCTCTCATCACCAAAGGTCTCGGCACAGAGTGAGTGAAATGTGCAATTGTCGGTCTCATACATACAGGCTTTGGCTGCATCCTCAACTCCAAAACCACAGGTGCCAAACTGAAGACTGGAGAGGGAGATAGTATCAGTGAATGCAGGCCAACACAATCCATTCTGGAAATAGAGGAGGATTCACCCATTTCAATCTGTGCCTTCAGAAAAGCCCTCATCATAGACTCCATATCAAAATCTGTTGCACTCCTGAAGGACCTGGCAGACTGAACGTTGAAAGTGGATGGAAGACATGAGGTCAAAAAGTGGGTCAAGTCCCTTTTAGGAGTACCTTCTTAAAGATTTTCTTGGAGACACATTTTGTATGACTATGGGTTCCAAAGTGGTCAGATGACCAGTACCAAAGGTGGATATGTTGAGGCCTATTTAGAAATCCTTCAGACTGAAGAAATGCTATGTCTTCCAATTTACTTTTCTTTTGTTCCTTGTCCCTTTCCTTGTTTTTGAATTTATTTTCTTCTTTTCCTTTTCTCTGAGGCCCTTTCAGAATAAATTGCTGTGTTCCCCTATGGAATCAGACACAAAGGCCTTATATATTGCATAATCCAGAGAGATGCCTGTATGTAGATGTACACGACTCAAGAGATTGTGGGTATTCTGGGGTGGAATCTTGTGGCTGCTCTGGCCACATTTCTTAGCCCTTGTCCATAAATACTAACCACCAGCAATTGTAAAAACAGAATTTTTTTTAAAGCAAAGGGTTAAAGATAGGATAGGAATTTTCAGAATAGGCAAACTATATTTCTAAAACAGTTGCATATAGCTACATAGTTATCCCCTTGCTGCCATCGTCAGATACACCTTTAATATGGCAGTCTCATTCATATTATATAATTACTTGTTCTCTCCAATATAATTGCCAAACTGACTTTTAAAAATGTGCAAGG
The DNA here is from genome assembly GCF_019279795.1 of Protopterus annectens. Taxonomy (NCBI): domain Eukaryota; kingdom Metazoa; phylum Chordata; order Ceratodontiformes; family Protopteridae; genus Protopterus; species Protopterus annectens. Next base: position 267,509,851 of record NC_056751.1, read on the forward strand.
TCTCTGATTCCCTAATCCAAAGGAGAATGTTATACAATCTTGGTATACTTTGGGGTAGTAAAAAAATTTCTAAGTTCTGTTAATTTTTGTTCTGTACAAAATCCTCCTTTTTTATTCCTATAGTTTGATCTTTTAATCAAAGACATAGATCTTCCCTTAATACTTCTTCTCTAGAAGCCCTAAATGCTAAGTACAATTTACCTCTCACAAACGTAAATAAATGGTGCTGTAAAGATTTAGACGTTTTAATCTGCTATACTTTAAATTCTTCAGAAAATGTAATTCTTTTAGTATATCTTCTTTGTATCAATTTGAAAGTTGCAATATCTGCCATACATAAAGCGCAAAATGTTAAATTATACTCAATACTTGGTTTTACTAATGTTATATACAATGCTTTTAAGACTTTTGCTTCCCACAAATTCATCATAGCAAAGATTAATCCAATCTTTATCATGGCTGCAATCAGAATGTTCTGTATATGGAACTTGAAAGATAGACCATTACCAGTGACTGCACCAAGATCCATAATCTGTTTTAACTCAAAGTTCCTGATCACCAATTTCTAACCTCATTTCTTTTGTGGTGTCCAGACTGCAAAACCTTACATTTTTATAATTAAACTTGAGACCTATTCTTTCTAAAATTACAAGGAATCTAAATATTGTGGGGAGAGAACCCTATGTATACAGTATAAGTGAAAATAGATATTGGGCCTCTTGCCTAATGCTGTAAACAAGCTGAGGAAAATATCTGATATATGTATACTTACATAAAGATATACATAAATAATTTTGATAATATGCAAGAGTCCTGAAAGTAGAGTAGAAAGAGAAAAAGGGTGCAGAAGGATTAGTATACATAAATCAAAGCAATTAGCCTAGACCACATTTCTGTTCATTCAGCAGCTGCAGCAAATGACATCCAAGAATCAGAGGTGGGCGCAGGAAACATGGGAGTTTTTTTTTTGAAGAAGAAGCTTGAGGCATGGAGCACTAGCTAAAGAGATGGATTGGATTTAATAACTGTCATGTCCCAAAAGTTGGAATGGATGAAAAAGAATCCAGTGCTGCCGTGACCAAAACAGTGCAACCAGAATAATTTCTGGTCTCTCTATCCTCACTATTAAAATCATGCTGAGAAGAATGGGAACTGGAGGATAAGTAAAGAGAAATAAACCTGCGCAGTACAAGGAGGCAACACCCACTGCCCAAGCCTACCCGCACGATGTTTTGGGACACAATGTCCTTAGTTGTCTGTTGCTTGAAGAATTAAACAGGTCTATGTCTGGCACAACCCACCTGTGAACTACATTCAGAAATGTACCATTTTAGGGTTACTCTTCTGTCCTGCTTAGGTGGTCTGCCAGGATAAAGTATATGATGCTTTCTGCTTTGAAGGTTATACCTGATTTTGCTATGTCCCATGCTCACACTGCTAGTCTGCTTCACCCTGATTGTTTATGTAGCATATCACAGTGATCTTGACTGCAATGTGGTGAATGACCGCTCATTTCCAAGCTGACTGGAAGGTTTACAGAGTCAAGATGACTGCCATTCTCTGTTTAATGTCGATGTGCTTCTTTCTCTGGTTGTTCCATTTGCCCTGCATTCTTAAGCTGGATGAATGAGCTCCAAATGCCATTACCAAGGTGTCTGTTATCAAAGTTTGGATCCCAAAACTACAGGAACACCCAATACCGAGTTATACCCAATGACTTCATCACGCAACGCTGTGTCATACACATGGAAGCAAAGAAATTGTTCCTCCAGATACTGAGTGTGTGCTGTTGCCATACACTCCTAAGGTATCACTATATTACTCTCATGTGCATTCCTGTTAGGAGTATGATCAGAATGATAGATACCATATACCCCATAATTTTCAAAAACTTCCTTGCTGAGAATAACTACCTATGGGGCATATCTTGAAAGAACTGAGACAAAATGTTGCTTTGTCCTGGGGAAGAAAAGTCACCTGTTTGTTAGAGTCCAGCATGCGCCCCCCCCCCAAAAGACTTCAATCTCTGAGGGAGGCCCAGATGAAATATGGGAAGGTTGGGGGAATCCCAAGTTTTGAAAACAGCAATGCCTTTCCATCTCCTTTAGAGACTGTGCCTGTATCTGGTAGTTGTATATGTGAGGCTATGTTGTATACTGGAACCAGGCCTTTTTTTAAAGACGCTGTCAGGTTATCCTATACTCTGATGAGTGTAATTACATCAACAGGATTTTCATTAGGTTTCTTTGATCAAAGTTCATTAAAACTGTATGAGCCAGTGGTAAACTGCAGTCCTTCTCTCATTGTTTTGCAGAGATTATTTTATATACATTTACACACACACACACACACACACACACACTATATAGGTGCAGATACTTTGGTCATCAATGTGTTTCATCCTTTAGTCTACAGGTGTGCGAGACTGCACAATTCTCAGGTTTTGAGAATATTCCCTTTCCACAATTTTTTGTGATCTTGCAGTTAGTATATATAATTAGCAGGAGGTATGGGGGGGGTACAAGGGGTATTGCCCCCCCCCAAAATTTTTTCAACAATGAAACCAACTTAGGTAATAATCCTACCAATTTGGTGATAGACCTAATGAGGGTAGTGCTTGATAACAACTTCATATTTTTCAACGGGGAGCTTTTTAAGCAAGGCAGAGGGGTGGCTATGGGAGCTTCCTGTGCCACTCTCTATGCTAACGTGGTCCTCCATAGATGGGAGCATACTTACATTTTCATCCCACCTTGGCAACAGCACCTCATTTATTATCGTAGATACCTGGATGACATTTGTATACTCTGGGGAGGTACGGAGAACGAGTTAGCATCATTTTTGAACTACATCAACACTACTACTGAATTTCTTCACTTTACACATTCTGTTAGTAAGACAGAGCTTCATTACTTGGATGTTACCATCTATAAGGACCCATCAACTGGTGGGTTCCAATCCAAAATCTTTCGGAAACCCACCTTTTCTAACTCACTACTGCATTACAACAGCTTGCACCCTTTTTACCAGAAAAAAGGAATAGTTAAGGGGCAATTCATCAGGGCCTCAAGGATGTGTAGTAAGGTAGAAGATTTTAATATGGAAATCTCCACATTGCATACCATGTTCCTTAAGTGAGGATATCCCTTGGATTTGTTATCAACACTAACAACAGAAGTATGCACGTTAAGGCAGACTTCTTATGTACCATTGCTTGGTAACAGCTCCGTTATTTTGGCTCCTTCTTTGACAAAAGAAATGGAGCAATCAAGCAGTAATTTTATTTACACATTTGCTAGCAATTCCACTGAAGTAGAACATGTGATTTCAAAATATTGGTCTATTCTCACAACCCAGGATGATTTTAAGCACAACATTTCTGTTAAACCAAAATTTGTTAGAAAGAGGGGTATGAACCTCAAAGAAATGTTTGAGAAAAAGACCAAAATCACAAGGAAACAAACAAAAACTCCACAAAGGGACTTACAAATGTGGAGCTTGTAGTCAATGTCAAGTAGTTCTGAATGATTCTCATCTATACCTTAAATCAAGAAGAATGAACATCCAACCACATGGTTCTTTCTCTTGTACCACTAAGGGGGTGGTGTATTTAGGTGTATGCACAACCTGCTCCAGTTTTTATGTAGGGAAAACTGAGAGGGAATTTAGAAAAAGACTTTATGAACATCTTTATGATATAGAAAAGGAGGAGGACAACAATGCCTTTTACAAGCATTCCCTCATTTGCCCTAATTTTAAACTTAGGTTTTTAGTGCTGGAGCAGGTCACTCCTGACCCCAGAGGTGGGGACTGGGAAGCCACCCTTGAATACAGGGAGCTTGTGTGGCAACTCAGGTTGGACGCAGGAAGACCACCTGGGCTAAATGACACTAAGTATTAGCTCGGTTTTAAAATTAAGAAGGGCTAGGCTTTGACACCGATTTAATGGACATTTATGTGATTTTATTAGGTTAGTTAATTCTTTCTCGGTTTGAATTCGAGTTTCTCCTCTATTAAAAGAACTTGAGAGGAAATTACTTAGTACTTTCCATTTCTAATAGGACATTTTTTAGTAGTACTTTGGCAACACTTTCCACATCCTTCAACACATTTTGCAACTTCTAAGGGCTCGTGTTTCCTATAAGATTTGTAATTTTGGAATATTTACAGCAGTTTTTAATATTGTGTTCTACACTATATTTGTAAAATAATTAACAGCAGATTTTATTTAATTACTTTTCAATTACACTGGATGTACTTATGGAAAATTATGCATTCCAACTGTACATGAACATTTATTTTTAACCTAACTGTAACAGAACTTCTTGAGGCTGTTTTTTATCAAGCAATGTCTCTTTAAAACTGAAGATATGGCTTAATTAATTAATTAATTTATTGGCTTAAAAGAGTACTTAAGCACTTATTGTAAGCACTTAGTTGTTTCACCTGAAAAAGCTCAGAATATTCCGAGCGAAAGCGCTTGTGCTCAACGTTGTGTTTTGCCTGTTTGTTCGTTTCGTATTAAAAGACACAGTTTTACTTTTCATCAAGTTTGTGGTTTCTGCTGAGCTGCTTGAATTTGTTTTACTTTATCCTACACTCTGATGAGTGTAATTACATCAACAGGATTTTCATTAGGTTTCTTTGATCAAAGTTCATTAAAACTGTATGAGCCAGTGGTAAACTGCAGTCCTTCTCTCATTGTTTTGCAGAGATTATTTTAAATACATTTACACACACACACACACACACACACACACACACACACACACACACACACACTATATAGGTGCAGATACGTTGGTCATCAATGTGTTTCATCCTTTAGTCTACAGGTGTGCGAGACTGCACAATTCTCAGGTTTTGAGAATATTCCCTTTCCACAATTTTTTGTGATCTTGCAGTTAGTATATATAATTAGCAAGAGGTATGGGGAGGTAACAAGGGGTATTGCCCCCCCCCCCAAAAAAAAAACATTTTTTTTTTATTTTTACTTTAAGTTTTGGATGAGGCTTGGTTATTTCTTTACATGTGTAGTAACTTCTACATTTGCATCATCAATGTCTATTTCTTTATCTTGAGTGTCATACACACAATCCAACAATAAAAATCGCAAAAGTAAAAATACCAATGCAAAAATATCGAAACTCAAATAATGGAACCCCCACACACTACCTGTTCTTTATATATACCAACTTCTAGAATGCACAACAGCAAGGAAAGGGGATCCCAATCTCACACAAAGTACAGCAGGCACACTGAATTCTGATTATTCAGTCACTTGCACTGGCAATAAAAGCATTTGATATTCTAAATGTTCAACTGAAGTCTTCCCATAGATATATATCAATTTTCACCCTGGAGTAATTTGTTCCTGCTGCATGACATCAATATACAAAAAAGACCAAAATCATTCAGCAGAGGATGGAAAGGAGGAGGAAACTTTTATTGGCAGCACTAGCAAAGACCCATAATGGTTTTGCAGAAGCTTCATTAGTGGGAATAACAGTATCTGAAAACCTCCTAAAAAGTATAGGAACTGAGTCATCTGACATCTAAGCAAACAATCCTTCACCAAATTTAATCAAACACAGAAATTACTGGCTAGTGAAGGCATTAGGAACTTTTGGCCAGATTCCAAAAGCCTTTCTGTTGGTGTAAGTGTACACCAGAACAAGTCATATGTCACTTACCCCAAGTCCAAATCATGTGGAATCAGGGTAGACTTGCACCAGTGTAAGTCACTTACTTTGAGAGCAAGTCTTCTGGAATCTGGCACATTGTTTTTCTTCAACTTTGATCTTTTTCTACTGAGATATATATATATATATATATATATATATATATATATATATATATATATATATATATATATACATACATATACTCTTTATTGATTCTATTAGCTGTTCTCTGAGCAATTAATAGTCTCCCCAATTAAAAATGTAGTCCTAGCCTGCTTTATCCTCTTCCTAAGTCAACCTACTAGCACTTGATTTTTAGGCAGTGTAACAACTGTGTCATGTTTACTGACAACCCAGTTCCTCTAACACATACTGGTTTCACCTACAGATGTACCTATTTATCTTGACTGGAGGCTAATCTCTCTATCCCACCTGTATGCAGCTTCACCAAAAACACTACTTCCACATATACTAAAGTAGGGAAGAGATCCTTGCCTAAGTCTCTTAGGTCTCTCAGACATCCTGCTAACTTACCCGAGACACAGATCACAAACAACACTACCCTCATTTACTATTAGTGTGAGTCACCTGTACCTTTAAGGTATTATCTGCAAGCAGCAAATCCTAGAAATATCTTAGACATTGGTGACTCCATTGTAATACATTCAGACACAACACTTACCAGGTTGCTGAGGATAAGGTGACAGATGCCTTTCTAGTGTAAGGAGTAGGCATGGCACAAAGGTCTTTAGGTCTCTGCACTACTCTGAAAACAATTACCTAATGCAGCAGGATAAAATCACTCTCATCAACTAAACAAAACTCAGAGGACAAATAAAGTCTACCAAAGCCAAACGTGAGGTAAGTTTGGCCTCCCAGGCCAAGGACAACCATAAAGCAAGGCCAAGGACAACCACAAAGCATTCTGTAGCTATGTCCACAACCTCAAAGGCAACACACAATTGTGTGCAGAGCTCATTGTAAATAGAGCGACCCATACTGAGTCAGAAGATACAGCAAACCTCCTAACTGATAAATTCAGCTCCAACTCCCCCCCCCCCAACCTCCCGTTAGAAAATATCATCAAATATAACTTCCCCTACTATCACTGGGGAACAGGTCCTTAATGCATAAAGACCAAGAACACTGCATCAACAGCCTCAGACAATATCCCAGGATGCCTTCTAAATTGCATGAAACATGACCTATCAGGACCTCTGGAATTATTTAACTGGAGCCTCAAATAGGATTTATGCCTCATGAATGGAAAAAGGCAACAGTCATCCCTCTGCTCAAAGGTGAGCCATCTACAGACCTTGGAAACTACAGACCCATACGCCTCACTTGTCTTTTATGTAAAGCCATAGAAAGAATTATCATGGAGATTATCAATAGAGATATAGTAAACCTCCAGACACTGGACCCAACCCAGTTTGGTTTAGTCAAGGGCAGATCATGCCTACTCAACCTGGTGGACTTCTTTGACAAGGTACCAAAGCAATGGATGAGGGCAAAATCATTTACACTGCCTACTTTGATCTGGCCAAGGCATTTGACACAATACTCCACTCGGGCATTGTTGACAAACTCAAGAGGTTAGGTACAAACCCATATGTCACCCGGTGGATAGCCAACTGGCTCACAGACACGACCCAAGAAGTTAAAATTGGAGAGTCCACCTCTACAAAGAGGCCAGTCACAAGTGGAGTCCCACAGGGATCAGTCCTTGGACCGCTTCTTTTTGGCATTTACTTCTCAGAGCTCAAGGCCAATGTCAGTGGTCTCTGACTGACTAAATCTGCAGATAATTGCAAATTAGGAGCGATCATTGAATCTCACACTGACAAATGTTCTCCAGGAGGGGCTGACACAGAAGCAAGTGGTGTCAGAGCCATGGACTAAAACTAAATGCCAAGAAATGCATAATTGTATCCTTTGGGAAGTCATCCATCCCTGGTAACTACCACATTGACAACACACCCCCTTAGAGTTGACCCAGTAGTCAGGGACTTAGGAACACACACAGGTAGTAATCTAGCCTTTGACCATCACATGTCTACAGTGGCAAGGAAATCATTCTATGTTGCACAAGTTATAAACAAAAGTATGGCATCTAAGTCCAAGGAAGTAACTGTTCCACTGTATTCGGCATTCATCAGACCTATCATTAAGTACAATGTCTCCTTCGGTATGTACCCGATCAGACATATCCAACAACTGGAACGACTGCAGATGATTTTTCATAAAAAGAATACAGGGAGTAAGTAAAATGTCCTATTCAGACCACCTCAAGGTCCTGTCCCTGTATTCTGTCTCCTACATGCTTTTGAGGGGAAATCTATGCCTGCCATACAGGGCATTGTCAACCCCCACTCTGATGGACCTCCTGCATATCCACAAAACAAACAGCACCAGAATTACCCGTTCTAAAAACTTAACCTTGCCTGTGATATAAATAGGACTTGCTGGAGAATATATCCCACAGACTACTCAGTCTATGGAACAGGCCTCCCCTTCCATGTGAAGCAGAGTTCCTCCCTAACCCAATTCAAGTGCAACTTGGACAACTGGATGGGAAACTGGAAATTCATCCCTGGTTTGGCACCTATGCCTCTAATGGACAAAGGTAACCTGTAAATGGTTCATTTCCCAGGCCCATGCTTACACTTATCAAGGGTATCAGAATTTGTCAGAGGATTTAGGATGCATGGCTAAGTTTAAAAAGGCCCTTATGGTCGTTAGCCTAGTAAACACCTATGAACTTTGTATTGCCCATGTGGGTGTGAATGATCTTAGGCATTCCACCATGCTGGTGATGACAGAGACATTGTTGAGCTCTCTTGCTCACGTATTTTGAACAGAACAAGACCCTAGCATTGAGCAACATTCTACCATCACTAATAAAAAGAAGTTATGTACTTACCATAACGTTCCACGTGAGTTGTTCATCTCGCCTTTATTTTTACACATGGGTTTGGAGCCAATCATCGGCTGAAGATCTCAGAGTAGCTCGAGACCAGGTCCCTATCCCACGATGCTCTCTGTCCTACCTTAGATCTAGTTTGCTGAACCCAGCATAAACAGGTATAACCCAATAAATACTCCAACTGGAGTAAGAAGTCCCAGAACAAGACCACCAGACCCCAAGTCTCCTCGTTCTTCGAGACCCTGAAGGGGAAAGGTGGGTGGGAATGTAAGAATAAAGGAAAGATGAACAACTCACATGGAACGTTATGGTAAGTACATAACTTCTTTATGTGAAGTTGTTCAATCTCTCCATTTATTCTTACACATGGGTAGCGTCCCAAGCAACCTAATCCTGGGTGGCTCAACAGAGTATATTCCTGAGGACAGTGGAACCAAAGGAAGCCCTCCTGTCCACTTGTAATGAGTGATAAAGGTATGCTGCTTTGACCAAGTGGCAGCTGCACATATAGTGCCCAGAGGCAATCGAGCCGCATAGGCAGAAGTAGTAGAAACAGCCCTAGTGGAGTGCGCCTTCACACCATGCTCTAATGTTTGGTTCACTGAAGAGTATATAAATTTAATGCAGTCAGATAACCATTTTGAAAGGGTAACTTTAGAGACTGGTAGTCCTTTATTAGTGTCAGCATGAGATGCAAAGAGTTGGTCAGATCTTTTGTATTCCTTTGTCCTATCCAAATAAAATCTCAATTATCTGTGGACATCAAGTTTATGCAACATGTACTCCAACTTATTAGAATGATTACTGAAAAATGTTGGAAGTTCGATAGTTTGATTCAGGTTAGTCTCGGAACATACCTTTGGCAGGAATGAAGGATTCGTCCTCAGTGATGCTCTGTCTGGATGGAATATCAACTATGGGGGTTTGATAGAAAGGGCTTGAAGCTCAGACACCCTATGTGCTGAGGTAATGGCCACCAAAAAGATAGTTTTCCAAGAAAGAAATTTCAAATGACAGAATGATGCAGGCTCAAAGGGGGGGGGGGGGGATAATACGTGACAACACAAAATTTAGATTCCAGGGAGTAAAGGGTTGTCTAACATGTGGTCGTAGATGAATGGTACCCTTCAGAAAGGCCCTACATAATCCATGAGACATCAAAATAGAACATTCAGCACCAAGATGAAAGTTAGAAATTGCAGCCAATTGAACTCTAATGGTGACAGCTGCAGCACCTTCATGAAAAAGCTTAGATAGGAATTCCAGAACACTGGCGATCAGAGCAACATAAGGATTGATGTTATTTTGGGAGGCCCAAAGGCAAATTGCTTCCATTTACAACTTTCTGGTGGAAGCTGTATGTGAAGACACAAGAATGTGCTGTACCGCTGAAGAAAAATCATGTGATCTGGCTAGGCTGGGAATCAGAGCAGCCAAGCTGTCAGTTTGAGGGATGGAGGGCCCCTGAAGAATGTGTCAGCAGGTCTGGAACTGGGTCCAGAATCCAAGGTTCCTCCAGCTAGTAGAGTCGGAGGAAGGGGAACCAAATCTGTTGAGGCCAAAAGAGGCTATTAAGATTACAGTCCTTCCCAGGCTCTTGGCTTTCTGCAAGAATTTTGGAATCAGGGGTGTAAGGTGGGAAGGCATACAGGAGTCCCCAGGGCCAATCGTGTACGAGTGAGTCCCTTGGGCTGTTCCCCGGAGGGGGATTCAGGGCAAAGTAGCTTCTGCATTTGGCATTCATGCGGGATGCAAACAGGTTGCAGTAAGGCTGGCCCCATCTTTGGAAAATCATTTCTGCAACTTCGTCTTTGAGAGACCACTATTGCAGTAACAGAATGGCTCTGCTCAATTTGTCCACTATCACGTTGGATTTCCCTGAGATATGCATTGCTATCAGAAAATGCCCGGTGGATACTGCCCTCTGCCAAATTCTCAAGGCCTCTCGACACAGGGGGTAAGACTTGGTTCCCCCATGTTTGTTGATGTACCAGACCACAGATATGTTGTCCATCTGTATCGCAATAATCCCTAGAGACAGAGAGTCGTGGAAGTGCTGCAATGCCAAAAACACTGCTCTCAGCTCCAGAACATTGATATGCAACTGTGACTCTGTCTCCAACCAGGTGCCTTATGCTGTTCTTCCCTGAAAAAGCCCCACCCCCCCCACCCTATCACAGAAGCGTCCGTGGTCACCGTGGCTGATGGCGGGGGAGAAACAAATGGTTGACCCAATGTAACCTGTTGGCTGGTCAACCACCAGAGAAGATCCTTCTTACAAGAGTCCATAATCATGATTAGGAACGACATCAGAAGTTGTTGGTAAGACCACTGCATGAAGAGTAACCACTGAAGAATCCTCATGTGCATACGGCCTAGATGAACTGTTATAAGCGTAGCTGCCATGGTACCTAGTAGCTTCGGTACTTGATGGGCCAGTACTTTTCTTCTCTGCAAAATGTCCGAGACCTGGTTTCAGAGGGTGGTTATTCTGTCCAGGCCAATTTAACTGTGGTGGTGGTGGTGGTATCTAGTTCTGCTCTGATAAATGATATACGATGTGATGGCGACAATGGGGACTTTTCGAAACTGATAGTAATGCCTAACTGAGAGTGTGTTCCCTGGACAGAATTAGTTGAAGCGTGGAGGCGGTGGGGGTAAGGAGCCAGTTGTCCAGATATGAAAACACTCTGGAATCCTAGATGCCTCAGGTGAGACGTAAGTACTGCCATGTATTTGGTAAACACTCTGGGGGCTGTTGTGAGCCCAAAGGGCAGTGCTCGAAATTGGTAGTGACTGGCTCCCAGCCAGAAACGCAGATTATCTCTGGATGGCCTGGCCATTTTGATATGGTAGTTTGCATCCTTGAGATCTGTAGAGCACATCCAATCGCCCACTCTGAGGAATGGGAGGAATAAACTGAAGCGTGACCATCCGGAACTTCTCCTCCTTTACAAATGTGTTGAGTCTGCTGAGATCCAAAATGGGCCTCCAGCCCCTGTCTTCTTTGGAACCAAAAAGAATCTGGAATAAGTTCTGGATCCTATCTGGTCTGCTGGGACTGGCTGAATGGCTCTTCTGCAGCCTCTGGATTTCTATTGCTGCTTGATCCCTGAGACTGGGTGGAATGTCTGGGATTTTTTTTCCCAACAGGTGGGTTTTCTAAAAAGGGAATGATGTAACCTCTGGTAACGATGCTTTGTACCCAAGAATGGCATCCGGATACAAAGCCAAGCAACGGCCGACAGCCTCCAGAGTAGGAGGGTCTATATTAGATCACCGAATGCTTAGGTAAGCGAACGGTGATTAATCGAGCCTATGTAAGCAAAAGCTTTCAAAACCGAACTGTCAGAACAGCGATTTTTTTTCCAAGGGAAAAAAAAATCGCTGTTCCAACAAAAAAAATAAATAAATAAAGCACATTAAAACATGAGATTAAGTGGGGGGCTTCACCCCCCCCCCACTCCCCCTACTTATACATACCAACTCAGAGACCGCACCACAGTGCCGAAAACAGCAAAGTACTGAAGCGAACAAGCGAATTATTTCACTTACATGCCGCTTCGATATTTTGCAGTTTCAGTTTTGTCAGTTCAACCAAGACGCATTTGAAAATATGCGTCTTCGGTCTGCTGATAGGAACCACAGTAGGACAGTCAGGTCTCCTTTCTGGAGCGCTGATAGGGTTTACCAAGGAACTGATCCCCATCGCCCTGGTTCTGTGGACCCCCTCTACCTCCGGGGTAGCATCTTCCATTATTACCCCCTCCAATGTCCATGGTGGGGGGTTCACTACATGTGTCCTGGGAAGCTCCTTGGGACTTTCAGAACCACATTTTTCCACCTTTCTGCCCTTTGGGGGTATGGTCTAGTAGGGGTGGAAAAATGGACTACTATGGCAGATAGAGTCTTTCCCTCCTGCTCACACCTAGTGAGAGTCTCCTTGACTTTGGGTCTCCTTGACTTTGGGCCCAAAAAGAGAATAGCCATCGAATAGGGTGTTGGCAAAGGAAGACTTGAAGGCTTCCACAAAGGAGCATAAGTGCATACAGAACTGTCTCCGCAGAGCTATCCCTGAACCCGCTGCCTGACTTGAACCATCGGTTGCATAGGAAATGAGCCGCATGGATGAGTTCACTATGGAGTTAAGGGTATTAAGTTGGCCTGTCACCTTCTCAGAGACCGCTCCATCTGTATTACCCTGCAGAGTATCTCCCAGCTCTTTTAGGAGATCTCTTTGAAGACGGGTAAAATGAGTTAAGTAGTTAAATGATCGCATAGCAAAGGTTGCAGAACTAAAGATGCATTTCCTGTATCTGTCCATCGTCCTGGAATCCCTATTAGGAGGATGGACAGTAGAAGAGGTTTCTGACATCTCTTTCTTGGTGGCCGCCACCACCACCATGGCATCAACCGGGCCTCCCTTAGTGAGGTACATCTTGTCTTGGGGGGAGGTGATAAACTTGCTGGGCCTCCAAGGGACCGGTTCCATAAAATCAGGAGACTCCCACGCCCTTCAAGCAACCAATTCCATTAGTTCGTCAAAGGCGGAGTCACTCAGGAGGTGGAAGTTTGAGATCCAAAGGCCTTCAGGAGCACCGACTCTTCTTCAGTAGAGCTAACAGACTGTCAGTCACCTCTCTGCTTTAGGACTTCCAGGATATCAGCAAAGGAGATATCATCTGAGGGGGACCATGGGGACCCTTCCAATTCCTCTAAGTCGGTGTCTGATGTCAAAGACTCCTGCGGGGAATCTAAATGCCTCCTCTTACAAAGTCTCTTCCTGGGAACCTCATCAGTGGGGGCTTCTGGTGAGGTCTCAGTAGAACAAGGGTCACCCCATGGGGTTACCTGAGACTCCTGGTCTTGACACTTCACAGGGACCTGCGATGTAGAGGCAGAAAGCCGCACTTTAGGGGAGGAGGAGGGATCTGACGAAGTGTGTGTCTTGGATGACATAACCCTCCTCATAGCATCGAAGGTACCACTGCTCTAACCCTAAGAAGCTGCAGGTTCCGAAAAAGACTGCAACTTCTCCGGCACCGAGACAGTGGGCTCTGAACCAGAGAATGGAGCCAAGCTCATCTGTGCCATAGCCCCGAGAGGAATGGTCAGAACTGATGCATCGGTTCGACTCCACCCCCTGGAACAGACGAGAGAGTGTCGGCTCCCAGACTCTTTCAGTGATACTGAAGTCAGGGTTGACAGAGCTGAGGACATTGAAACAAGGCCTTTGCTCTGAAGGCTCCATGATCATCAGATCCTCCTCCCCCGGCTCCAAAAGCCCTGCTCGGCTTGGAGGAGTAGCAACAGCAGGTGGAATGGTTGTAGACCCCGAGGCCGGTTGGGTCGAGGCCGACAATTTAGCAAGTGCCGGGTTCAAGAGGAGCCTCTGCACCACCCGGTCCACATCCACATCAGAGAGGGTCCTCCAAGAACGAGTCAAAAGAACCAAAGACGCCACCGACTGAAGGATAGGTGACCTCAAGGTTTCGGAGACTGGCTCCAAGACTGGGGACCGGCTCCAAAACACTTGCTCAGTGCATGGCTCCGAAGACTGCGGAGGTGGTGACCACCCCTTAACAGTAAGGCTTGCAGCTGATGACTTGGGCTCCGAAGACGCTTTACAAGACTTCGACCCCCTTTGAAGACATGGAGGTCTTGTCAGCCTTATCCAAGGACTTCTGGAAATCTGGCTTCAATAAGCCTCTATCTACCAGCTTCCTTTGTCTCTCCAGTAAAATTCTACTACAGAAGGAATGGCAGATAGGGCAATCCTCCTGGAGGTGAACAGGTCCCAAACAATAAACACAATTCACATGGGAATCCATAATGGACATCATCTGCCCGCATTTTGGACACTTTCTGAAACCAGATTTCTGCTTTTCTTTATGGTCAGACATCATAAACAACAACAATCCTCCTGGTAACACTATGGCAGAAAAAAGTTTACTGCAAGTCTAATTTCCAAGTGGTCAGATCCCTGAAAACAACTAATAATCCATGAAGTATATATATATATATATATATATATATATATATATATATATATATATATATAATATACCCAAACTAAGCACACTGTCTAATAACACTAAACACTCTAATAGCACTAAAACAAACTATTAATATAAACTAAATCATGCTATTATAGTATAAGGGGATAGGGATTAACTAAAGAAGGCCAAAGGCCTAACAGCAACCGCTCTGAAAAAGACGAAACTTGTCAACTCTAAATAAAGAATTTTAAGGCTAAGCAGCCCAAAAGAAGTACAAATATAAAGTTTTCTAATATTAAGGTAACTATCAGCAGAATATTTGCTAAAAGGAAGATAATATAAAAACAACTGGCCCGAGCTCTCCAGACAACCTCCGATCTGTTGCAGCGGCAAACTAGATCTGAGGTAGGACAGAGAGCATCATGGGATAGGGACCTGGTCTCGAGCTACTTTGAGATCTTCAGCTTGTAAAAGCGGCTGACTCAGAGCTGATGGATCGGCTCCGAACCCATGTATAAGAATAAACGGCGAGATTGAACAACTTCACACCAATGCCTAAATTCAGGGATAAAATAATTGGCTGGTAACATGGTGTCATTCTGCTGGAACCATTGAGAGTGTACATGGGATGAAATGAACAATATATCCACGTGCTTTACCAGAAATGGCCTGCATCTTTCACCTCTAGGTTTTCACAAACTGGAAAAAATGCTGCTATCCCCCTTTCCCTGTAATGTCTTTTTTAGGCAGAGGTCATATGACAAACATCCCAAAATAGTAACCTCCAATCTGGATAACATCAAGGTAGCACTGATGAATGACAGAAGACTAAACAACCAAATACTGGAGGTCTTCCATAACATTCAAGACATCAGCAATTGTTTAATTACAGAAACTCGGTTACACTTGAACAATAATTGTCCCTGCATTCCAGATTACAATGCCTATCAGGCTTTCAGATCTACTGGTAACTGTGGGGGGAGTATCTGTATTTTTTATAGTGCTATTATTTCTAACTAGATGTTACATGATACAAATCTAGAACAAATCTAGAAATGGCTGAAGTCCTAGTTACATTCTGTACAATTAATCATCACATTATAGACAATTACAAGATCCTATATCAATGACCCCTTCAGGGCATGCAAAATACCTTAAAGAAAAGTTATGTACTCACCATAATGTTCCATCTGAGTTGTTGCTTTTTATTTGTCTTCAACCTGTGGGAATACGGATCCCATATGGATCTGAATTGGCCGCATTTTCCAGCATCGGCTCCAAGCTCCTCCCCTACTCATAGTACCTCTGTCTCCCTCCTCCCCTCAGATCGAGTTTACTGCAGACACTAGCACATCCACCTAACCATACGCCTAACATTGTGGCATTAACACCCCTTAACACAATAAGGAAAACATTGGCCCATCAGAGTAGGGACTATGTGCCTGCATCTGGTTCACTACACAGCCCACATAAAGCATGGGGAAGGAGGGATGGACAGTTGAAGGGAAATAAAAAGCAACAGCTCAGATGGAATGTTACGGTGAGTACATAACTTTTTTATCTGAAGTTGTTTTCATTTGATCTTCAACCTGTGGGACAGAGTCGCCAGCTACCAAATAGTCCAGGAAGGTCCTCATGGAAGGATGTTCTGGAGCACAGGTGAGCCAAAAGAGGCCCTGCCTCTGGAAAGGAGATCCAATTTGTAATGAGAGATAAATGTATAAGATGACACCCAAGTAGCTGCAGAGCAGTGTCATCTAAGGAAATCCTAGAGCAAAAGGCCGTGGAAGTATCTAGAGACCTATTAGAATTTGTCCTGACATGACCTGGTGGAGATAATCCCTAAGCTCGATAGGCAAATGCAATGCACTGAGAGATCTAACGAGCAACAATTACTTTTGAAATAGGTTTCCCCTAAGAAAGGCTTAGAAAAAGAAACAAAAAGCTGATCAGACTTATGGAAGGATTTTGTTCTATGCAAACAGAAGCACAGTTACCAGTGGCGGCTCGTGCTATTGGACTGCAGGACTGTTGCCGCCCCCCCCCAGCAAATAAAAACAAAATTTAAGAATTAAAAGAAAAACAAAAAAAGAAAAAAACACGAACACCAGACTTCCACGCATGCATGATTTGCATTCCTGGAACCCATGCATGCATACAGGAATCCGGACTGCTGGTGATCCAGTCCGGATTAGGAAGGCAGCATTCTGCATACAGAGATCCCAGAAGTCCATGCAGTTACAATTGTATAGACTGGAAGGGGATCAGACTGCAATGTCTGCAGGCTGGAGCCTGCTCTCGCAATATGACTTTGGCTCTCTCTCACAGGGCTTTTGTTTTGAAACTGTGCTGGAGCAGGGCTTGGCTGGAAATAAAGAGCTGCAGTTTTGGACTGAAATTCTGCACGTACTTGTTTATACTAATGAAGGGTGTGTGTGTAATGCCTTAGTAGCTAGAAAGAAGTCAGGAAATATACCTGGTGGCTAGACTCAAACCCTGTACCTTGGGAGTAGATAGCGAGAGCTTGAATTCCCTACTCACCACCAGTTGTGAAATGTTTGCCTCATATTTTTGTTTTGTTCCTCATAAAATCTCTGGATTTTGAATTTACTAAATAATGACAAGCATTTGAATTTTGGACTTCAGATTCTTCAGAATGTACATGGTAACACAAAGCCATTTATTCTATCAATTTTCTGTTTATAAGATCAATATTTGAAAATTGTCCCTATTTTTGGGGCTGTATTCCCCCATTATTGGCTTTGTCCAAGATTTTTGTGCTAACAGTTTGAGAGCTATGGTGAGAACTGAATTCACTAAATATGTTTGGGGGCTGTATTCCCCCATTATTGACTTTGCCTAGGTGTTTTGTGCTAAGAAGTTGAGAGCTATTGTGAGAACTGAATTCACTAAATCATAGCCATTTAAGTTTCAGTCTACTTGTCTTTCAAGAAACAGCTGATTTGGCATAGTAGTATGGTGCTCTGACTGTAGTGTACAGGGTCCTGGGTTCAAGTCTTGGCAGTGAAATGCATGGTGGTAACAGCGTTTTATTCTACCAACGTTCCAAGATTATGCAAGAAATGTTTAAAATGTGTCCCTAGTTTTGGGGCTTTTGTCTCCCCAATAAATGTTGACTTTTTCCAGATTTCTTGTGCTTCACAGTTGAGAAATACTTTTAAAACACAAACCGGCAGCAATCCAAGCAAGCACACTGCCTCTTCACACAGTTGATTCAGCACTATAAGTGAATGCCAAAAACGAAGATAAAAAACCAAATGTCTTTAATACAGTTTAGCGCTTTCACTCGATAACCGAGCTTCCTCAGAACAACATACAAAAATAAAAGCAATCTTTAAATAGGAAGTTTGGCGCCAAATACAAATAATTAATCAATTGACATTAAAAGCAACAGAGCACAAATATACTGAATATAAAATGTAAAAAGAAGATGTGTGAGAAAATAATATATTCACTTTGTAATATTCAGTGTATATAGTATATGATATATTTGCTGAATTGTTCTACCTATTTCCCTCTCAGTGTTAAATACTGCATTAATTTATATACAAAAGTGGTTTTATGGAAACATAATCGTTTATTCCAGGGGGTGAGGTCGCATCAGTGTACACTTGCCACCAAAGTTCTCTGTATGATAGAAAATTTTTATAGTCTCCCCCTCTAGGATTATGAATGATACGCTCTAATATCATAAAGCTAAAAGTGTGTTCCCTTCCATATTGAATAATATGTTTTGACAAGGCATTTCTTGTATCTCCCTTCTTTATGCAGTATAAATGCGAATATATTCGCTGCCTAAGCTGCCTTTCCGTTTTACCTATATAATAGGCATCACAGCCTGAACATACTGCAACATACACTAACATAGTGCTTCTACAATTACCCTTCCCAGAATATATTTTTAATTGCTTGTAATTGTTTAAAATTAAGCTATTGTTTTCATTAATCACATAGCACTGGTTACAGTTTCCACATTTTGTCGTGTGTGTCAACTTATTTTGTTCCATTTTATGACTTGTTACTTTATTACTCTCTAAAATACACTTAATGTTACTGCCCATCTTATACACGAAATTAGGGCTCTTACCTACTAGTTCCTCTAGCTCCTGTGAGTTAGTCAAAATGTACCAATTCTTACTCACAATTTCCTTAATAATCTTACTAAACATTCCATATTCTATAATAAGGGCTCTACTGAAAAATTTCTTTCCAATAACCTGATGATGGTCCACAGTGTCATTAGTCACCTTTGTATTTTGCTGATACCCAGATGGGTTGAGTATATATAATCCTAATAATGGACTATACTTTTTCCCCCATTGTTTTGTGACGTAGCTTATAACATCTTCCATAAGCTTAATATCATAGCCCCTATCCTTGAATAGACTAGATATGTACTCAACTTCATTTAACATATCTGCATATCTGGAAGTCATCCTCACAGCTCTAATGACCTGTCCTTTAAATATATTCCTTTTCATTTTGGCTGGGTGACAACTACTATAATCCAAATATGTGTTGCTGAATGTTGATTTTCTGTAAATTGTAGATTTAAAGCCTTCCATATCTTGAGAAACATAAGTATCTAAATAAGGTACACCTTCATTGCTAGTAGTAGAAGTAAACTTTAAATAATTACTGCTAGTGTTCAGATAGACAATAAACTTCTCATAAGTTGTCTCATCTCCCTTCCACAGAATATATATATCATCCAAGTATCGGGAGTAATAGCTAATATGCTTGTAATAATCGCTATTAAGTACATACTGTTCCTCCCAATCCAGCATAACCATATTTGCAAACATGGGGGCACAGGCTGCCCCCATGGCCACTCCTTTGGTTTGCCTAAAAATTTCCCCTTCGTAGAATATAAAGTTATTCTCTAAAACTAAACTCATTAATTCCACTAACAGTGAAATTTTGTCCCAGCTAAAGTTAGTATGTTTACAAAGACTTCGGCTAAATGCCTCTATACCCTCATCCATAGGGATACAACTAAATAGATCTACTACGTCAATTGAACTAAACACCATGTCAATACTGTAACAGTTGACAGGGTAGTTCCGTAAAAAATCCCAAGAATCTTTAACAAGATGTCCTATATCATTGTAAATGTGTTTGAGAGTTGTGTCTATGTATACACCTATGGGGAAAGTTTTAGAGTTGCTTCCTGAAATGATTGGACGGAAGGGTGGGTTTCTATGATCCTTATGTACTTTAGGTATGCCCACTATAGTGGGCAAGATAGGAAATTCCACACTAAGATATTCAAAAAGTTCTTTATTAATTCTGTTGTCTAATAAGTATTCATTCAAATACGTATCTATTCTCCTATAAGCCAAATTGACTTCATTAATAGAAGCCACGGAATAATTTCCAGTGTTATATAAGATGTTGTGTATGTTTGTACTGTAGGTGGTGGCATCATAAAAAACAATGCCCCCCACCCTTATCAGGTTTCATAACCCTGACTGTCTTGTCTTGCTTTAAATTATTTAAAGTTATTATTTCTTCATTGGAAAGGTTAGTTTGTTGTCGATGTTTCTTACTGTTCTTACTAATATTGTACAATTCCTTTGTGACTCCTTGTTCAAAAGCCGTCACCACGGGGTTGCTTATTGGAATAAAAGTGCTTTTCTTCTTTAATATACTTTTGTCAAGGACAGTGTCACTGTCCTCCTTGCTATTAAACATAACCGCTAGATTTAATTTCCGTGTGTATTTCTTAAGTTCAAATATATTATCTACTACCCGGTATTTGGGTGTAGGTATGAATTTTAAACCTTTTGAAAGGAGGCTAAAATGGGCCTTTTCCAGGCTAATGTTACTATAATTGAATATTTTAAAACTTTTGTATTCACTAGTAACCTCATCAATCCTGTGTATATCTACCTGAGAGGCCTCATTATTTAATACGGGGGTGAGTGTTGATACTTCTTCCTCCATTTTGCCCCTTTTGTCCATTTTCCCTGAAATTTCCTTTCTTCTGAGTAGTGAAAATCCTGTTGATTTCTACCTTTCATACCTTCACCTTGCCCTACCTCCTCATGTTGATATCTATTCTTGAACTCTTTACTAATATTCCAATTATAGCTCACGTGTCTCTTATATTGATCTTTGTCCCTATTCAACTTCCTTAGCTTACGTTCATAAGCCTTTTTTGCTCTTTCATCTGCTAATGTATATTGTTTTAAATACAACTTCTCCCACTGAGGGAACAGTAAATCAGAAGTAATAATATTATTCAGATGTTCCACATCATCTATACATTTACAAAGCTTAACATCATTGTGCTTAATTAAAAGTTTTATATACTCCAGTCCAAACGAGTCAAACAATTGAATTCATTTTCTACGTTGTCATCTATATCAATACCCAATGGTCGCTTAAAAAACCTTAAGCCCATTGGTATAATATTCAATGTAATGCACTGATTTAAATAAGCATTGTCGAGTTTCAGTGCATTAATGTTGTTGAGCTTTTTACCAAAAAGGTAAATGTTGTCACGTAATGTTCCATTTTCGACTTCTCCCTTTCTCATAGTTTTCTTAGTACTAGCGTTGTCAAAACAACAATCATTCTTAATAAAATCTTGTAGTGCATGTTCAATATTAATATTGTCTTTGTCCATAACAGAAAACTTATTAGATTTAGTAAAAACAGTACCTTTACTTTGAGTGGTATCTTTCGTAGTTTGTGCGTAAGTACGCACTTGTGTGCTCTTAGGTCTAGTACCAGTTCTCCTCATGAAAGAAAAATCAAAAGTAAAGTCAGAGTTGTTCCTGTAATAATCCATGGATCCCTCAACAGCCGGCATGTCTATGCCCCCTCTACCCGTACCTCGTCCTTGTCCGTTAGGTATCTCGGGTGAGGAAGTTGAAGCTGGCTCCACGCTGGCTGCGTCATTAACGTGTTGAGGTAGCTGCTCTTGTGCAGGTTCGTCTTGCGAACCACTTATGACGCCAATGTTAGATTTAATAACTTCCGATGTAGTAGCATCATTTTTTAAGTCCTTATCGGCTGCCAATTTGCCGAACAGTTGTAGAATTTTGGCCACCTCCCCGCGCAAAGAAGAAACTTCAGCTTTAAGCAAAAGTAAATCCTTGCTATGGTCAGGCGAGGTCTCACCGTCTGAACTGTGTGAATTATCCATAACGACAACAGAAATCAAAGCCTGCAAACTGGACCAAATAACTTTTAAAACACAAACCGGCAGCAATCCAAGCAAGCACACTGCCTCTTCACACAGTTGATTCAGCACTATAAGTGAATGCCAAAAACGAAGATAAAAACCAAATGTCTTTAATACAGTTTAGCGCTTTCACTCGATAACCGAGCTTCCTCAGAACAACATACAAAAATAAAAGCACTCTTTAAATAGGAAGTTTGGCGCCAAATACATGTAATTAATCAATTAACATTAAAAGCAACAGAGCACAAATATACTGAATATAAAATGTAAAAGAAGATGTGTGAGAAAATAATATATTCACTTTGTAATATTCAGTGTATATAGTATATGATATATTTGCTGAATTGTTCTACCTATTTCCTCTCAGTGTTAAATACTGCATTAATTTATATACAAAAGTGGTTTTATGGAAACATAATCGTTTATTCCAGGGGGTGAGGTCGCATCAGTGTACACTTGCCACCAAAGTTCTCTGTATGATAGAAAGTTTTATAGTCTCCCCCTCTAGGATTATGAATGATACGCTCTAATATCATAAAGCTAAAAGTGTGTTCCCTTCCATATTGAATAATATGTTTTGACAAGGCATTTCTTGTATCTCCCTTCTTTATGCAGTATAAATGCGAATATATTCGCTGCCTAAGCTGCCTTTCCGTTTTACCTATATAATAGGCATCACAGCCTGAACATACTGCAACATACACTAACATAGTGCTTCTACAATTACCCTTCCCAGAATATATTTTAATTGCTTGTCATTGTTTAAAATTAAGCTATTGTTTTCATTAATCACATAGCACTGGTTACAGTTTCCACATTTTGTCGTGTGTGTCAACTTATTTTGTTCCATTTTATGACTTGTTACTTTATTACTCTCTAAAATACACTTAATGTTACTGCCCATCTTATACACGAAATTAGGGCTCTTACCTACTAGTTCCTCTAGCTCCTGTGAGTTAGTCAAAATGTACCAATTCTTACTCACAATTTCCTTAATAATCTTACTAAACATTCCATATTCTATAATAAGGGCTCTACTGAAAAATTTCTTTCCAATAACCTGATGATGGTCCACAGTGTCATTAGTCACCTTTGTATTTTGCTGATACCCAGATGGGTTGAGTATATATAATCCTAATAATGGGCTATACTTTTTCCCCCATTGTTTTGTGACGTAGCTTATAACATCTTCCATAAGCTTAATATCATAGCCCCTATCCTTGAATAGACTAGATATGTACTCAACTTCATTTAACATATCTGCATATCTGGAAGTCATCCTCACAGCTCTAATGACCTGTCCTTTAAATATATTCCTTTTCATTTTGGCTGGGTGACAACTACTATAATCCAAATATGTGTTGCTGAATGTTGATTTTCTGTAAATTGTAGATTTAAAGCCTTCCATATCTTGAGAAACATAAGTATCTAAATAAGGTACACCTTCATTGCTAGTAGTAGAAGTAAACTTTAAATAATTACTGCTAGTGTTCAGATAGACAATAAACTTCTCATAAGTTGTCTCATCTCCCTTCCACAGAATATATATATCATCCAAGTATCGGGAGTAATAGCTAATATGCTTGTAATAATCGCTATTAAGTACATACTGTTCCTCCCAATCCAGCATAACCATATTTGCAAACATGGGGGCACACAGTTATGGATAATTCACACAGTTCAGACGGTGAGACCTCGCCTGACCATAGCAAGGATTTACTTTTGCTTAAAGCTGAAGTTTCTTCTTTGCGCGGGGAGGTGGCCAAAATTCTACAACTGTTCGGCAAATTGGCAGCCGATAAGGACTTAAAAAATGATGCTACTACATCGGAAGTTATTAAATCTAACATTGGCGTCATAAGTGGTTCGCAAGACGAACCTGCACAAGAGCAGCTACCTCAACACGTTAATGACGCAGCCAGCGTGGAGCCAGCTTCAACTTCCTCACCCGAGATACCTAACGGACAAGGACGAGGTACGGGTAGAGGGGGCATAGACATGCCGGCTGTTGAGGGATCCATGGATTATTACAGGAACAACTCTGACTTTACTTTTGATTTTTCTTTCGGCAACTACACCGACGAGATGAGGAGAACTGGTACTAGACCTAAGAGCACACAAGTGCGTACTTACGCACAAACTACGAAAGATACCACTCAAAGTAAAGGTACTGTTTTTACTAAATCTAATAAGTTTTCTGTTATGGACAAAGACAATATTAATATTGAACATGCACTACAAGATTTTATTAAGAATGATTGTTGTTTTGACAACGCTAGTACTAAGAAAACTATGAGAAAGGGAGAAGTCGAAAATGGAACATTACGTGACAACATTTACCTTTTTGGTAAAAAGCTCAACAACATTAATGCACTGAAACTCGACAATGCTTATTTAAATCAGTGCATTACATTGAATATTATACCAATGGGCTTAAGGTTTTTTAAGCGACCATTGGGTATTGATATAGATGACAACGTAGAAAATGAATTCAATTGTTTGTTTGACTCGTTTGGACTGGAGTATATAAAACTTTTAATTAAGCACAATGATGTTAAGCTTTGTAAATGTATAGATGATGTGGAACATCTGAATAATATTATTACTTCTGATTTACTGTTCCCTCAGTGGGAGAAGTTGTATTTAAAACAATATACATTAGCAGATGAAAGAGCAAAAAAGGCTTATGAACGTAAGCTAAGGAAGTTGAATAGGGACAAAGATCAATATAAGAGACACGTGAGCTATAATTGGAATATTAGTAAAGAGTTCAAGAATAGATATCAACATGAGGAGGTAGGGCAAGGTGAAGGTATGAAAGGTAGAAATCAACAGGATTTTCACTACTCAGAAGAAAGGAAATTTCAGGGAAAATGGACAAAAGGGGCAAAATGGAGGAAGAAGTATCAACACTCACCCCCGTATTAAATAATGAGGCCTCTCAGGTAGATATACACAGGATTGATGAGGTTACTAGTGAATACAAAAGTTTTAAAATATTCAATTATAGTAACATTAGCCTGGAAAAGGCCCATTTTAGCCTCCTTTCAAAAGGTTTAAAATTCATACCTACACCCAAATACCGGGTAGTAGATAATATATTTGAACTTAAGAAATACACGGAAATTAAATCTAGCGGTTATGTTTAATAGCAAGGAGGACAGTGACACTGTCCTTGACAAAAGTATATTAAAGAAGAAAAGCACTTTTATTCCAATAAGCAACCCCGTGGTGATGGCTTTTGAACAAGGAGTCACAAAGGAATTGTACAATATTAGTAAGAACAGTAAGAAACATCGACAACAAACTAACCTTTCCAATGAAGAAATAATAACTTTAAATAATTTAAAGCAAGACAAGACAGTCAGGGTTATGAAACCTGATAAGGGTGGGGGCATTGTTTTTTATGATGCCACCACCTACAGTACAAACATACACAACATCTTATATAACACTGGAAATTATTCCGTGGCTTCTATTAATGAAGTCAATTTGGCTTATAGGAGAATAGATACGTATTTGAATGAATACTTATTAGACAACAGAATTAATAAAGAACTTTTTGAATATCTTAGTGTGGAATTTCCTATCTTGCCCACTATAGTGGGCATACCTAAAGTACATAAGGATCATAGAAACCCACCCTTCCGTCCAATCATTTCAGGAAGCAACTCTAAAACTTTCCCCATAGGTGTATACATAGACACAACTCTCAAACACATTTACAATGATATAGGACATCTTGTTAAAGATTCTTGGGATTTTTTACGGAACTACCCTGTCAACTGTTACAGTATTGACATGGTGTTTAGTTCAATTGACGTAGTAGATCTATTTAGTTGTATCCCTATGGATGAGGGTATAGAGGCATTTAGCCGAAGTCTTTGTAAACATACTAACTTTAGCTGGGACAAAATTTCACTGTTAGTGGAATTAATGAGTTTAGTTTTAGAGAATAACTTTATATTCTGGAATTTTTAGGCAAACCAAAGGAGTGGCCATGGGGGCAGCCTGTGCCCCCATGTTTGCAAATATGGTTATGCTGGATTGGGAGGAACAGTATGTACTTAATAGCGATTATTACAAGCATATTAGCTATTACTCCCAATACTTGGATGATATATATATTCTGTGGAAGGGAGATGAGACAACTTATGAGAAGTTTATTGTCTATCTGAACACTAGCAGTAATTATTTAAAGTTTACTTCTACTACTAGCAATGAAGGTGTACCTTATTTAGATACTTATGTTTCTCAAGATATGGAAGGCTTTAAATCTACAATTTACAGAAAATCAACATTCAGCAACACATATTTGGATTATAGTAGTTGTCACCCAGCCAAAATGAAAAGGAATATATTTAAAGGACAGGTCATTAGAGCTGTGAGGATGACTTCCAGATATGCAGATATGTTAAATGAAGTTGAGTACATATCTAGTCTATTCAAGGATAGGGGCTATGATATTAAGCTTATGGAAGATGTTATAAGCTACGTCACAAAACAATGGGGGAAAGTATAGTCCATTATTAGGATTATATATACTCAACCCATCTGGGTATCAGCAAAATACAAAGGTGACTAATGACACTGTGGACCATCATCAGGTTATTGGAAAGAAATTTTTCAGTAGAGCCCTTATTATAGAATATGGAATGTTTAGTAAGATTATTAAGGAAATTGTGAGTAAGAATTGGTACATTTTGACTAACTCACAGGAGCTAGAGGAACTAGTAGGTAAGAGCCCTAATTTCGTGTATAAGATGGGCAGTAACATTAAGTGTATTTTAGAGAGTAATAAAGTAACAAGTCATAAAATGGAACAAAATAAGTTGACACACACGACAAAATGTGGAAACTGTAACCAGTGCTATGTGATTAATGAAAACAATAGCTTAATTTTAAACAATTACAAGCAATTAAAAATATATTCTGGGAAGGGTAATTGTAGAAGCACTATGTTAGTGTATGTTGCAGTATGTTCAGGCTGTGATGCCTATTATATAGGTAAAACGGAAAGGCAGCTTAGGCAGCGAATATATTCGCATTTATACTGCATAAAGAAGGGAGATACAAGAAATGCCTTGTCAAAACATATTATTCAATATGGAAGGAACACACTTTTAGCTTTATGATATTAGAGCGTATCATTCATAATCCTAGAGGAGACTATAAAATTTTCTATCATACAGAGAACTTTGGTGGCAAGTGTACACTGATGCGACCTCACCCCCTGGAATAAACGATTATGTTTCCATAAAACCACTTTTGTATATAAATTAATGCAGTATTTAACACTGAGAGGGAAATAGGTAGAACAATTCAGCAAATATATCATATACTATATACACTGAATATTACAAAGTGAATATATTATTTTCTCACACATCTTCTTTTTACATTTTATATTCAGTATATTTGTGCTCTGTTGCTTTTAATGTCAATTGATTAATTATTTGTATTTGGCGCCAAACTTCCTATTTAAAGATTGCTTTTATTTTTGTATGTTGTTCTGAGGAAGCTCGGTTATCGAGTGAAAGCGCTAAACTGTATTAAAGACATTTGGTTTTTTATCTTCGTTTTTGGCATTCACTTATAGTGCTGAATCAACTGTGTGAAGAGGCAGTGTGCTTGCTTGGATTGCTGCCGGTTTGTGTTTTAAAAGTTATTTGGTCCAGTTTGCAGGCTTTGATCACAGTTGAGAAATACAGTTGAGTGTCAAGTGCATTTTACAAGGAGCTGAGAGCTTGAAGAGAAGTTTAGTGCTGCTTATGCTGCATCTGCTTGCATTGTTAATAGCACAACAGGTAGTGTACTTGCTTTTGATGCAGAATACTGTGGGTTCTACTCCCACAGTATATAGATGCATTACTGATACTGTACTGTGTTGTACTTTTAAAAGGGGTGGATACT
Source organism: Protopterus annectens (assembly GCF_019279795.1). Taxonomy (NCBI): domain Eukaryota; kingdom Metazoa; phylum Chordata; order Ceratodontiformes; family Protopteridae; genus Protopterus; species Protopterus annectens. Next base: position 267,537,586 of record NC_056751.1, read on the forward strand.
GCAGTCCTGAGAATGTCCTTGTTGGCAGAGATACGTTGTAATGATGAACATGTTATCAGTTTGCCATCCATTCCCTATTGGAATATTACTATCTTATTTTTTAATGTAGCATAGGCAATTTATTCCTGAAGAGCAACAGGCACTTTATTTGTAGATGAAACAATGAAATATAAAGTTGTATGATAGGAGCAACCTCTTCATTAGTCACAGATCTATTTAATGTGGAATTATACAATCAGGAAGGTGTATCGAAGAAAGTGTTTCCTGTGCAAGGGGCCTATGATTTGGAAACAGCCCAAAGTTAATCTTTATCTGCCACTGGCCAGATTTCTTTGAATGTGTATTTCAACACTGTTTCAATGAATGAGAGTTTCAAGGGCAGAAAAGTTTTAATGCAAAGACTATTTTCATTGTGATACTGCATTAATTTGTTTAGCAGATGTCTATTAGTGTATGTGCTGTAAAATGTAAAATAGAACTTTTAAATTAAATCCAAATCATTGTAGAAGTAAAGCAATATGCACATTACATTGTTTATGGTAGATGGGGTGAAATAGCCAAGTAATGGGACATTAGAATAGCTGCAGGGGGGAAGCCCCATTCAACCATGATTTTGTGAGGGGGGAAGGGCGGCAAACTCAGCCCGGCTGAACTATACCTCTCAACTGTCCAGATGTTTGCAGAATTAATAGATTTTTGCTTCTTATTTTTGGTTTGTTCCTCATAACATTTGTGGTTTTCTGGCAAATCATTTAGGAATGAAGTCACTAAATAATGACAGACATTGAGTTTCAGACTTCATACCCTTCAGAAAAATACACGCTAAAGCAAGCCCTGTTTTTCTGTCAACTAAGTTTATACAAGAGCAATTTTTAGTACTGTTTGTATGTTCCCCCAATATATTTGGCCTTGTCCAGATTTCATGGGTTAAGAGGTTGAGAGGTACGAGCAAATAAATCACTTTATAGAATTAGGCATATCCAAACCTCTCAACTGTTCCCAATTTTGGCTCAAAATGTTGCTCTCCCCCTAATAATCCCCCTGGCAAAATGGCAAATTTGGAAGAAAACGTGGAGGGGTTTACAATTAATAAAGAATTGTAATGATCAGAGTAACAGATTACTTTTAATTTCAGAAATGCATGCAGAGTCTCTTATCTTGTCAGCTGCTCAAGTTAACAGTACTAATATTTAAAAGTGTCCCTTCTTTGACAGGTTTCCAGCTGTATTGTGTGGCTATTTTATATTTTTGCATCCCATTTTTGGTCCGTTTTTCATAAAATTGTGGGTTTCTGGCAAATTAGTGGCAAATCATTAAAGACTGAAGTTAGAAAATAATGACAGACATTTGAGTTTCAGATTTCATACCCTTCAGAAATTTCATACTAATGCAAAACCTACTATTCTATTATCTTTCTACGTTTATAAGAGCAATATTTAAAAAGTGTCCCTATTTTTGGGCCTTTGTCCCACTTCTATTTATGGCTTTGTCCAGATTTCTTGCTCTGAGGTTGAGAGGTATTACAAATGTATCAAGGCCATCACTGTCATCCAGAGACATTTCAAATTGTGATATACTTGTTGCACCCCACTCCCCCACGTAGTGACTCTGGATGTGTCCAAGGTAAGGGACAGTTATGCAGTGTAAGTGTGCAGAGTATCCTCCCATCCAAGGTAGACGCAAGTACTACAGTGGCTCTTCATCTGTCCTTGATTTTGCAGAATGTTCTAGTTTTCTGTCATTTTTATACTGTTGATTTATGCTTCTTCTTAGTCAGAAAATTCATGTTGTTGCAGAGCCTGTTGCTCTGTGTTTAAGTACCAATGCTTTAATGACCATCAGGTAAGCTTGTCTGAGACTAAGATGAAAGTAAGCTTTAATAAGCATACTGTTAAAGAATTACCAACATTGAAAGCCTTTTTGTTGTTGCCATGGGTATAAGCCATAGGTACTGAAATGCATATGGCAGTATTTGTAATAAAGGACAGGATTACAGCATTTTCAGAAGCTCATTACATTTGTTGGAGACTTGCAGTCATCTTTTCAGGCTTTACCCGAAAACTAAGAATGCCAATCTATCATGTGTGGTCCATAACCTGTGCAGTAATACTTCAAGCAAATTATCTTGAACTTGTTTCTTGTTTGCTGTTCATTTTTTACTTTGATCATGTTTCCCCATGAAACAAGTAGATAGTTGTTGTCAGGCAGCAGGTCTTTTTTGGATAAGAAGCATTTTTACAAGTGGGGATATCACAGAGATTGCTACTTTCAGCATGTTACTTAGTTCTTTTATAAAGCTGAATATAAATTAGAATTAGAACTGCAGTGCAAGAAGAAGCGATTTTAGTGGAGTGCTGCTTGTTTTTTTATACTTGATTTTGACTGGCATTCCAGTAAAGTATTTAAAAAGTAATTTCTTTTTTCACGCCTCACAACCTTTCTGTTTCCATCTAGATATTAAGTAAGCTGTCATGTAGCCAATGCATCGAAATATTTTTTTTTCTTGTACACTTCATTTTGTCTTGATTAGACACTCATAATGACAGACTGGCACCCAGGGAAACATATTTAATTAAAGTCCCAGTTTTTGTGTTTTTCAGCAAAGCTCCACTCCTTTCTAGTCGGCCAACACCCCCCCTTAGCCCCACCCATTCAGCTGTCTCCTGCAGCCCCCCTTTGATATGAAGCCACCAGCCGCCACTGGCAGTTACCTATGAACCTTAAGCAAATGCAATTTATACTCTCTCTTATTCTGGAAGTTCAGAAAGAAAACAGGGTGACTGATGACCTGGTTAATGTTAGACTCGGATGCCACTTTCAGAAGGAATGAAGGGTTCATCCTTAAGGAAGTGAAATACCATATAAGGGGACTTGGCAAATAAGGCCTGGATCTCAGATACTCTCTTGGCCGAAGTGATGGCGACCAGAAAGGCCATTTTCCAAGACAGAAATTGCAAGTCCACTGTAGCTGCTGGTTCAAAAGAGGGAGAAAGCAAAGCGTGTAGCACTACGGTAAGATCCAGGGGGGGTGTTGGGTCCTTGACTGGAGGCCTACGTAAAAAGGCACCTTTTAAAAAGGCTGTACAAAGCTTGGAAGAAGCCAAAGAAGCCAAATTCTTCTCCAATGTGAAAATTGGAGATCCCTTCCAATTGTACCTTTCCCATAGAAAAACTAGTGCCATGATTAAAGATATCCGCCAAAAACTCCAAAATGGCAGGAAATGGAGCAGTAAAGGGGGTCCAGATCATGCTGAGAAGCCCATACAGAGAAACGTTTCCACTTACTAGAAGAAACCTTCCTAGTGGAAGTCTTGTGAGCTGCTAGCAAAATCTTAACGGGTGAAGACAGCCTGGAAGTCCTAACTATCACTGGAACTGGAGCAGCCAAGCCGTGAGCTTAAGACTGACTAAATCTGGGTACAGGATAGCTGAGGGATGTGTGACTAGATCTGGAACTGGATCTAGTGTCCAAGAAGGACACACTGCATGAGACCACAGGGAGGGGAACCAAACTTGACGAGGCCAGAAGGGGGCAATGAGGATCACTAAACTCCTCAGCCATTGAGCTTTCTGAAAGAAATTCGGGATTAGAGGGACTGGAGGATATGCATACAGTAGACCGGAAGGCCAAGCATGAACTAGTGTGTCTCTGGGGTACTCCCCTGGAGGGGGCTTCAGAGCGAAATACTCACTGCACTTCCCATTGGAAAGAGAGGAGAAGAGAATGCAGCAAGGCTGACCGCACTTTAGAAAGATCTGTTCCGCTAGTGAAGGATTCAGAGACTACTCATAAGGCATCAGAATAGATGATCTGAGCCTGTCTGTCAGAATGTTGGACCTTCCCAGAATGTACATTGCCACCAGAAAACGGCCAAAGATCATCCACCCCCGCAATCTCATGGCTTTGCGACAAAGGGGGCAAAGACCTGGTTCCCTCCTGTTTGCTGATGTACCAGACTACAGACATATTGTCTGTCTGGATGGTAATCATCCCTTGGGGAAGATGGGCACGAAGAGCTTGCAATGCTAACAGCACCGCCATCATCTCCAGGACACTGATATGCAGATGGGTCTCCAGGGAAGACCACATGCCTTGGACTGTCCTTCCCATGCAATGCACGCCCCACCTAAGCAGGGAGGCATCCATGGTCATTGTGATCACCGGGGTGGGATGGATGAATGGACGACCCAGAAGATCTGGGGATTGAAGCCACCAGAGAAGTGAATCATTGCAAGCCCAAGATAACTGCACCAGGTTAGATAAGGGCAGGTCTAACAATGACCAGTGAATCACCAGAGTCCACTGGAGGACTCTCATATGCAGACAAGCTGTAGGGATCAGGGTGACCATGGCTGCCATGGACCCCAAACCCCAAAGAACCATCACTACAGAGGGATAGTGGGTCTGAACAATGTACGAAACATGACAGAGGGATTGAAGTCTGTTAGGAACACCCTGCTTTGAGTGGTATCTAATCAAGCCCCAGTGAAGCTGAGAACTTGTACAGGATCCAATTGGGACTTGTTGAGATTTATGCTTATGCCTAGTTGGTGGGTGGTCTTGAGAAGATCATCCCTGGCTTGACAGAGTCAATACCTGGAGGGATCAGAAAGGAGCCAATCTTCCAGGTAGGTGAAAACCTAAAACCCCTGCAGCCACAGGGGAGCAGCCACCACTGCCATCACTTTGGTAAAGACCCTGGAGGCAGTGGTGAGACCAAATGCGAGTATTCTGAACTGATAATGAATGGCTCCCAGCCAGAAGCAAAGGAACTTCCGAGAGTGCCTGTCCATCTTGATGTGAAAGTACGCGTCTTGGAGATGCACTGAGCACATCCAATCATTTATCTGCAGAAAGGGCAGAATGGACTGGAGAGTGACCATCCGGAATATTGCCTCGGCAACTGACAGGTTTAGGGTTGAAAGATCCAGGATGGATCTTAATTCCCACGCTTTCTTTGGGACCAAAAAGGACCTGGAATAGATGTCTGATCGAGACTGGTCTGGGGGGACGGGCTGGATGACTCGCTTTTCGAACAGCATGGAAATTTCCACTGCTGCCTCCTCCCATTGCATGGGTGATGTCTGGAAGGTGTTTGGGAGGGACTGGGGGTTAAAGGAAGGGGACTCGGTATCCTCTGGATATAATCTGCAACACCCAACGATTGTCTGTGATCGGCTCCCAGGCTGTTGGGTGCAGAGAGAGACGTCCCTCGACTGCCTTCAGAGATAAGCAGTTGGACAACCCTTCAGGGCTACTGTGAGGGTCTGTCTGGGAAAGAATCCTGAGACCCATGGTTCCTCGGACAACCTCTGCCACGAGGACAGCATCCATCGTATCCCCCCTCTACCCCTGGGGGAAGGCGAATACTAAGCATTATGGGAAAGGCCCTGAGACTTTTGGAACCACATCTTCTTCACCTCACGCCGATACTGGGAGAAGGATCATTGCAGGGTTGAAAGGCAAGGTCTTCCCATCTTTATCACTCTGGACTAGGGTGTCACGAGCAGTCTTACCACAGAGTGTGGAACCGTTAAAGGGGGCATTCACAAATGATGCCTTGAAGGGCTCGAGAATGCACAAAGCCAGAGCCAAATGTGCTGCCTGATGGCAATGCCTGTGCCAGCTGCCCTAGAGGCACCTTCAATAGTGTGAGACAGGAGCCTCATAGAAGTGTTGGATATCAAAGTAAGGGTGGCCATACAGGAGGAGAATATCTTCTTCTCCTCTGCTGACATGGACCCCACTGCAGATACAGCAACCTCTTTAACCAAGTCCTGCTGCAGTCTGATGATGTGTCTCATGTAAATCAGCACATGCAAGGCAAACATGTCAGAAGCTTAAGCCCGCTTTCCGAAATGGTCCATGGCCCGCGACTCTCCTGAGCGAGTTCTTTCTTGGTGGCTGCCACAACCACCATGGTATCAACCGGGGATCACTTAGACCAGTGTTGTCTGTCTGATGGGGCACTGAGAATCTTGTCAGGACTCTTGGGAATAGGTTCCACCGTGTCTGGTGTCCTAAATGCCCTGGATGAGAGGATCTGCAGGATGGTCACTCAGGAGGTAGAGAATCCTGTGCCAAATGCCTCCAGGAACACAGACTCATCTGGGTTGGGTTTTGGGACCGGGGAAACCCTCCCCTTCCTCCAAGTTGGTATCTTCTGTGAGGGACTCTGGAGGGGAGTCCAAGTGCCTCCTTTTGCACGGATGTTTTCGAGGGAGCTCCTCAGGGGGGTTCTCTGGGAGGACTCAAGCTTTGTCCAGTTCCCAGGGGGGGGCTCCCTGGGGCAGAGTGGCAACAGACTTGTCCCTGAGGGGGTAGGATGGCAGACTCTGGACCAGAAAGAAAGGGAGCCAGGATGGATTCTGAGGAAGATAACATCAAGGATCTTAACGAGAAAGCCCTCTCCACCACATCAAATGCAGAGGGTGAATGAATCCCTGAAGCTGAGGGGAGAAGCACCGATCAGTCATCCTCTGTGTCAATGGGGGAGCCTCCAGGCGCCAAGACTCTGAATGGAAGGGCCGACTGCGAACACCTCAAAGCCTACACCATCCCCTCGGATCTAGCACTGAGACTACAGCTCCAAGAGTTGGATGGCTCTGAAAAGGTCGGAGCCTAGCCATTCATGGGAATGGTTGGCGTTGAGGTACCTGGAAGCACCAGTGTCGACCCCTCAATGCCAGGAAACCTTGGACCCAAACACTCCAAAGCCGGGGGTCAGATTGGAGAAGGAGCAATGGAAAGAAAGGTGGACTGCATGCTCCCAGCCAGAGGGGGAGGGAGCAGTTAAGACTCCCATCTGGATCTGGGTCCGGATGAACCTCCGCATCATCCTGTCCACTTCAGCTTCAGAAAGACTACGGGTGGACCAGATGGAGAAAGCCACTGAAACTGGCCTGGAGTAGTGCCAGGGAGAGGCCGAGAATAGGGATTGGGCCCGAGAAACCGCCGGCAAAAAGCGAGGCGATTGGAGTCGAGGAAAACCTAGGCTGGAATCTGGGCAGAACTTGGTCTGGGGCTCGGCCAAAGAAATACAGTAGGGGGACTGCTTACTAGGCCTATCCCGCTTCTTATGGCAGTACTTCTCTCCGTCCTCAGCCTTCTTGGTGGGAGGTTGAGTCCCAGGGGCCACGGAGGATGAAGAAGAAGCAGAGGCCTCAGAAGGAGGAGGGGGAAGGAGGTCTCGGAGAATGAGTTTGTTCCTCCTGTCGAATCAATAAGCAGGGGTTGAATCCCACGCAGATTGAACAGGTGTTGTCCAGTTAAGGGACTCCCAAGACATATAACACACACAGTGTGGCCATCAGAAGGTGTTAGCTTATGGCCACACTCAGCACATTTTCTAAAGCCCGGCTTAGGGGTGTCAGCCATGGCAGTAGAAAAAGGATCCAAACACACACGCACTCAGAGACCAGGAAGTTAGAGAGAGGCTTTATACACACACACACACACACACACACACACACACACACACACACACACATACATATATACAGACACACACATAGTACAGACACCTGAGCGCAAAAAGGGATACAGGTAGGGTAAAGGATTAAGAATAGAGACACAAGGAAGGTTAGAGAGAGATGAAAGAAGTCATAAACTTTCACCACTATGGAAACTTGGAGCCGACAGATCACGCTGCTATATAGACGTATGGCAAATGAGAGCTGAGGGGAGTAGGGAGACAGGGGTATTATGAGTAGTGGAAGAGCCTGGATCTGATGCTGGAAAATGTGGCCGAATCAGATCCATACCAGATCTGTATTCCCACAGGTTAAAGATCAAATGAAAACAACTTCAGATCCATTTATTAAAGTTTGCAGTTGAACCTAATAACTTAGCATAGCCACACAATTTAACACCTACTTTACAAACTAACCCTAACCCATCCTACAACAATACTCTTCAAACCATTTCCACTGATCCTGACAATTCTTCCCACACTTTTCCCATCAAAACTATAAAAAACAGCACTATAAAAAAAACTACTCAAACTTAGGGCAACTACTCTCAATTCTGACAATCTCCCTTCTAAATATCTCAAGCTAGCTGCTGACAATTTTTTTACCCAGTCTCTATCTTAATCAATTGCTCCATAACAGAACAGTACATTCCCAAGATTTAGAAAATTTCCTACATCACCCCATTACCATAAAGGTGGTACCCTTTACAGACTTCTCCAATTGCAGGCTATTGCCATCTTATCTCCGCTATCCAGAATTCTAGAGAAATGTATCCATTCCCAACTTATGCCTTTCTTAATTCCCAATAACTGTCTAGTGAATTCCCAACACAGTTTTAGATCCAACCACAGTACCACTACAACTCTCTTAAGCTTCACAAACTTTATCAACCATTTCAGAAACAGCCATCTAGTCTCCTCCATTTTTCTTGACATATCCAAAGCATTCAACACAGCCTCTCATCACAAACTCCTCAATGAACTTTCATCCCTTAAACTAAGCCATTCTGCCCTTACATGGTTCCATAATTACTTATCTGACCGTCAGCAGGCTGTAAAATGGCAACACAAACCTTCTTCTCTACTTCCTGTCCCATTAAGGTGTCCTGCAAGGATCCATTCTAGGTCCTCTCCTATTTTTCATCTTCACCAACAAGCCTCACACTGCCACCCACAAGGCCAGTACCATACAATACACTGTATGATACCACACTCGTATGTGCAGCCCCCTCTCTTTCTAAACTCCAAAAATATCCCAAAAATCCTTTACAGAGGTAGAATCTTGGCTCTCTGATGCTCCGTTAATCCTCAATCCCAATAAAACTAAACTCATGATTTTCTCGCACAACAAACCATTAGACCTCCTGTTTCCCTTCATGATACATTCTTCCAACACAAAAGTAAAACCCATTTTTCACCCTAAGCTTCTTGGTGTTACAACTGATGATAAGATGAGATTTTCAAACACATTTCCCTAAGTATAAAAAAGCTCACATTAAATTAGGCTCCCCCTACAGACCCCTTCCTCACAGAGTCTACAAGACAATCTATTTCCAGGACACACCTAATCTCTAATCTTCTTTATGCCTCACACATTCTCACCAACCTGTGCAAAACAGACATGACAAAACTAAATGCCTGCTACAGCAAAATTGCCAAATTCGCCACCAGCTCTCCTCATAGATCCCATCACGGTACTGCCCTACACCAACTAGACTACCTTGAGTTCCCAAATTACCTCAAATGCACCCAACTCACTATGGTCCATGGAGTACTTTACCATCCAAACAGGTGTCCTGCACTCCGCAACCTACTTCAACCCCAGTCTAATTAAAGACTACTTAGATCTTCTGACAAATTCCTCTTACAAGTTGCAAAAGCTAACAACTTTTCTCCAGGTTAGTGGCACTGCATGAAGCATCAGAGACCATCCATATGCAACTAACAGTGGGAAAAACTGCCTTTCAGTTTGTAGCCTGCTACAGACCACCCTCCCAAACACAGGAACCTCATTCGGCTTTCCTGAGAACACTGGAGAATATGAAGATCTCTCCAAACACTATTATACTGGGTGACTTCAACTACCCAAACATCGATTGGGAAAACTACTCAAGCCCAAACACCCTCGCCCAACGGTTCCTAGAATTTATAAACTCAAATGCTATGGAACAACTGGTCACCACTCCCACAAGAGGGGAAAACATATTGGATCTGGTCATCACCAACATGGGGTCTCTATGTTCCACACCAGAGGTATACCCCTCATTGGTAAGATCAGACCATAAAAAAATCTCACTGGACATCCATATTCAGTCCCCACCCATAGCCAAGGAAACCACGGTGAAGAACTTCTCAAAAGCAAACTTCACACTTCTCAAAACTGAGGTGGAATCCTTCAAAGCCCCTGGGCCAGTGGAAAATACAAAAGCATTCTATGGACACCTACAGGAATGCATGGAGCATGCTATCCCAAATAAAACCAAGACTCACTCCTCCAAAGGCAGGAGACCTGTCTGGTGGACCCCGGCCATAAATGAGCTATACAACAGAAGGAGAAAGCTACTACATGACACAGCAAAATCCCAAAAAGGGAAGGCATCACTGATCAGTACTAGCAAGAAACTACGATCCCTCATAAAATCATCTAAGGCCAGCTTCAAAAGAAAAATTGCACAAGACACTAAAGATAATCACCAGGCCTTCTTTAGTTATGTCAGAAACCTGGGAGGCAACTCCCAGATATGCTCTGAGTTAGTGCAAAATGACAAAAAATACACTGAACCCACAGACATTGCCAACATCCTGGCAGAAAGGTTCAGTGCAAACTTCTCTCCCCCCCCCCCCCAAAAGAGCAAATGTCTATCCCAACAGGGTGCAGCCTTCCTGAGATCAGAGATGCACAGGTGAGAGCTGCCCTCTCCAAAGCGAAAAACACAGCATCAATGGGACCAGACGGTGTCCCGGGCTGCGTCTTACACGAGCTCCAAGAAGAACTAAACTCTCATATAAAGTCACTGTTCAATCTCAGCCTTACTACAGGCTATGTACCCAAGGAATGGTGTACAGCAACAGTGGTCCAACTCCACAAAGGTGGTGCCACAACAGACCCCGGAAACTATCGCCCTATAAGCCTGACTAGCCTGGTCTGCAAAGCTATGGAGCGTATCATCATGGAAATCATAAACAAAGACATTGGGAACCTCCAAACACTGGATCCTACCCAATTTGGCTTTGTTAAGGGCAAATCTTGCCTCTTGAACCTGGTCGACTTCTTTGAAACAGTTACCAAATCCATTGATGAAGGGAAGGTAGTCCACACAGCCTACCTGGACCTCGCAAAAGCCTTCGACACAATACCCCACTTGGACATCATAAATAAGCTCACCAGCTTAAATATCAACCCCTATGTCACAAGATGGGTTGCAAACTGGCTCAGGGATAGAACCCACATGGTCAGAATAGCAGGTGCCATGTCAGACCAGTTACAAGTGGTGTCCCACAAGGCTCAGTCCTGGGACCTCTCTCTTGTTTGGTATATATTTCTCCGAGGTACAGGCTAACACGGGTGGACTATGGCTGACCAAGTTCACAGATGACTGCAAACTGGATGCTGTAATCGACTCTCCGGCTGACACGAGCATCCTCCAAAAGGGTCTCACAGAGACGGATAACTGGTGCCAAAGCCATGGCCTAAAGCTAAATGCCAAAAAGTGCATAGTCATCCCATTTGGGAAAAACAAAGTTACCACAAATTACCACATAGGTGGTAATCTATTAAGTATGGAAGAAGTAATTAGGGACTTGGGGACCCAAGTAGATAGCTTGTATAGTAGATCTCTCCTTTGACAATCACGTTGCCAAAGTGGTTAGAAAGACCTTGTATATAGCCCACCTTATCATGAAAGGGTTCACATCTAGATCAAGAGAGGTCATTGTGCCCTTCTACTCATCTTTTATCAGGCCCATAATTGAGTACAATGCCCCATTTGGGATGTACCTTACCCGACACCTTCAGCAACTGGAAAGACCCCAAAAGTATCTCACCAAGAGGATCAAGGGGCTCAAACAGATGCCCTTTGAAGTTCGGCTAAAGAAACTCCAGCTCTACTCAGTTGCGTACCACCTACTCATAGGTGATCTGTGTCTGACGTATAAAGCCATGGACATGGTTCACCTCAGGAAATCCAAATCCCTTAGAGCTACACGCTCCGGGGACTTGAACCTCAGCACAGAAATAAATAGGACATGCTAGAGGGACAGATTCATATCCCAGAGGCTCCCCTCACTATGGAACAAAATCCCAATCCATGTTAGGCAGAGCCCCTCACTGACCCTCTTCAAGAGAAATCTTGACGAGTGGATGGGAGATCGTACGTTTACCCCTGGGATCTCTTCTGTGTCCCTGCTTGACAAAGGTACAGTAAACTAACCTTAAAAGGGCTACCTTCTGTGACCTACTATACAGAGGCACAGTCAACTAATCTAAAAGGGTGGCGAAAGCCAAACACACTCTGGCTAGGCTTATAAATGCCCCTAGGGCAGATACCCTAGTATCAACCTATGAACCTATGATGATTCTCTTTACTCCAACCACATCACCCAATCATGGAACTCAATCCCCCAAACATACTTACCACACTAACTCACCTACAGTTCAAATTATTCCTCAAATCTCACCTAATTTTTGGCTATGCTCTTACCTTACACCTGGCTGATTCCTTCCCCCTTCCTGTTGATCTTTACTCGCTCATCCTGAGAGGAGTCTCTCTTTCCCTTCTAATTTCCCCTCCTATACTCTCTCTCTAGATCCTTTGTCTATTTCTCTGTGCCTCGTCCTTTCTTGTCTTTCTTTTTGTACTTCTCTAAGAGAGAAGTATACTTAGAGTAAAATGCAATTAGTCATACCTATCTAAACTAAGAAAAATCTATATTTTCCACCATTCTTCTCTTGTACAGTCAACTGTTCAATTATTGAATATTTCTATTTATATCTTGTAATCCTTGTAAGTACCACTACTGTATGAGCTTATGTATTGCATTTGTTATTTGTATCAATATTTATTCTTTTTGGGGCTTTCCCCACAAGCCTCCTCTGAAAATGAGCATATAGGTTCATAGGTTCACAGGTTCGTACTAGGCTATCTGCCCAAGGGCATTTATAAGCCTAGCCCATAGTTATTTGGCTTTCGCCACCCCTTTAGTTTGAATAAAACTATGCCTATTATTTTGCTGTGCCTCTGTCAAGCAGTGACACTGAAGTAATCCCTGGGGTATATCTGCGATCCCCCATCCATTGGTCAAGATTCCTCTTGAACAAGGCCAGCGAGGTGCTCTGCCTCACATGTACCGGGATTTTGTTCCACAGCATAGGGAGTCTCTGGGTGATGAATCTGTCCCTCCAGCACGTTCTATTAATAACCGTGTCAAGGTTTAAGTCTCTCGCCCTTGTGGTTCTGAGGGATCTAGATTTTTTGAGGTGAAGCATATTCAGCAAATCAGGGTTTGACATGGCCTTATATGTCAGGCACAGGTCTCCTCTGAGCAAGCGGTATGAGACTGAATAGAGCTGGAGTTCTTTCAGTCGGGCAGCATAAGACATATTTTGAGACCCTTTATCCTTTTGGTGAGGAACTTTTGGGGCCTTTCCAGCTGCTGCAGGTGTCGGGTCAGATACATTCCGAATGGGGCATTGTACTCAATCATAGGTCTAATGAGTGATGAGTACAGGGGCGATGACCTCCCTTGATCTAGATGTGAATCCCTTCATGATCAGGTGGGCAATGTAGAAGGTTTTCTAACTACTTTAGCAACATGAGTGTCAAGCGAAGGCTACTGTCAACCTGGGTCCCCAGATCCCTGATGACTTCTTCTGTGCTCAGTGGATTGCCACCTATATGGTAGCTAGGGGTAACCTTGTTTTTCCCGAAGGGTGTGACTATGCATTTCTTGGCGTTTAACTTTAGGCCATGGCTCTGGCACCAGTTATCCATTTCTGTGAGGCCCTTCTGAAGGATATCTGTGTCAGATGTGTTTTCGACTATGGCCCAGTTTGCAGTCATCTGCAAACTTTGTCAGCCATAACCCTCCTGTGTTTGCTTGTACTTCAGAAAAGTAGATGCCGAACAAGAGTGGACCCAGGACTGATCCCTGTGGGACACCACTTGTGACAGGCTTTGAGTCTGACATGGCTCCAGCAACTCTGACCCTGTGGGTTCTGTCACTTAGCCAGTTTGCAACCCATCTTGTGATGTATGGGTTTACATTCAAGCTGATGAGTTTTTCGATGATACCTGAGTGGGGTATTGTGTCGAAGGCCTTTGCCAGGTCAAGGTAGGCTGTATGGACTGCCTTTCCCTCATCAATGGCCTTGGTGACTGTCTCGAAAAAGTCAACCAAGTTTAAAAGGCATGATCTGCCTTTGACAAAGCCAAACTGGGTTGGATCCAAAGTCTGCAAGTTCCTATGTCTTTATTTATGAGTTCCATTATGATCCTCTCCATGGCTTTGCAGATAAGGCTTGTCAAGCTAATGGGATGGTAATTTCCAGGGTCGGTGGAGGCACCACCCTTGTGAAGTGGGACCACAGTGGCCGTCGCCACTCCTTGGAGTACGTATCCTGAGGTGAGGCTAAGATTAAACAGCTGTCTAACTGCGGGTTTAATTCCTCATTGAGTTAAATGGAGCACACAGCCGGGGACACCATCCGGTCCCATGGATGCTGTGTTTTGCTTTGGAGAGAGCACAGTTCTCACCTGGGTGTTGGAGATGTTTGGGGGGCTACAATCCTCTGGTATAGATATCTCTCCTTTTGGGGGGGGAGAAGTTTGCACTGAACCTGTCAGCCAGTATGTTGGCAATGTGTGTAGGTTCAGTAATCTTCACATCATTTTGAACTAATTCTGAGCATATCTGGGAGTTTCCTCCTAGGTTTCTAACATAGCTAAAGAAGGCCTTATGATTGTCTTTTGAGTCCTTGGTGATTTTTCTCTCAAAATTTGCCTTGGATGATTTTATAGAGCTCTTAGTTTTTACTTATAATGATCAAAGGTGTCTTACCTTTCAAGGATTTTGCTCTATCTTGTAGTAGCTTCCTCCTTTTGTTGTAGAGCTTGTTTATGGCTGGGGTCCACCAGAGTGGACGCTTGCCTTTGGTACAAAGAGTCTTAGTTTTGTTTGGGATTGCCTGATCCATGCAGTCCTGTAGGTGCTGGTAGAAGGCATTTGTAAGTGATTCAGCGGTTTGAGTAATGTTTACCACTGGCTCAGGGGCTTTAAAGGAGACCACATTAGTTTTTAGAAGTGTGAAGTCGGCTTTTGAGAAGTTTTTCACTGTGGTCTTTTTTATTTCAGGTGGGGGCGGGATGAGGACCCCCAGCGAGATTAGTTTATGATCTGATCTCACCAGTGAGGGGTATACTTCCGGTGTTGAACATTTTGATCCCATGTTCGTGATGATGAGATCAAGTATGTTTTCTCCTCTTGTGGGGATGGTGACTAGTTGTTCCATGGCATTTGAGTTTATGAACTCCAGGAACCTTTGGGCTAGAGTGTTTGGGCTTGAGTAGTGTTCCCAGTCTATATTAGGGTAGTTGAAGTCACCTAGTATGATGGTGTTTGGAGATACGTTTATCCCCTCCATTGTTTTCAGGAAGGCCATGTGAGGTTCCTGAGTTTGAGAGGGTGGCCTGTAACATGCTAAAAATTGCAGAGCAGTCTTGCCTATGGTTAATTGCACCTGGATGGTCTTCGATGCATCATGCGTTGCCACCAACCTTGAGGTGTGGGTGTCCTTTATGAATATGGACACCCCCCCCTCCTTTCTTGGTGTTGTCCGGATTTTGGGGCGGAGCATGATATGAGGTGAAACCTGCTAGTGCTGGGGTGCTCTCAGGAGCCTTGAACCAGGTTTCTGTCACAGCACAGACATCGATGTTCTCCATACTGAGAAGGGCCTCGAGTGCGTGCATCTTGAAATTGAGACTTCTGGCATTGAGCAGCATTACCCTTAGTTTTTTACTTTTTGTGTTCTAGGGTGGTAGGTTTAGAATTTGAGCCTTGCCTAAAAGGCACTATGGGGTGGCAAGAGCCTTTGCCAATATCCGGAAGCCTAGGGGTGACAGGTGCAAGCCGTCCCTCTGAAGCAGCGTGGCTTGTCCAGCATGTCATCCCAGGCAGACAGACATTGGATCCCCTTTGAATGACACCAGAATTTAAGCCAATTATTAAAGCTGATCATCTTATCACTGTATTGTGGCATCATTCTAGGTGAAGGTAGGATACTGCTCAAGGTCAGGGTCATACCTGCCTGGGCTACATAATCAGAGAGCTCCTCAATGTCTCTTTTCATGTAGTCCAAGGAGAGTGCGTCCCAGGACGTTGACACCAGCGTGGACAAAGACTGAGTCGTACTTGTACCTGCTGATGAGAGACCTGAGTGCTTGCGTTATGTGGCAGATTCTGGCGCCCGACAGGGAGCTTACTGTGACCTTCTCCTTACTCCAGTCTGGTGAGCGGGGCGTCAGTGTGTCTGACTATGGAGTCACCTATGACAAGTATGTTTGGTGTTGTATTTTTTGGCCCTTTTTTTTTTTTTTTTTTTTTTTTAAGGGGGGCCAAATGGACTTTTTTTTTTTTCTTTTTTTTTCACCCCCCCCCCCCTTTGGGGGTTTTGGTTTGTTTAAAAGCGTGTACTGCCCTACACCAACTAGACTACCTTGAGTTCCCCAATTACCTCAAATGCACCCAACTCACTATGGTCCATGGAGTACTTTACCATCCAAACAGGTGTCCTGCACTCCGCAACCTACTTCAACCCCAGTCTAATTAAAGACTACTTAGATCTTCTGACAAATTCCTCTTATAAGTTGCAAAAGCTAACAACTTTTCTCCAGGTTAGTGGCACTGCATGAAGCATCAGAGACCATCCATATGCAACTAACAGTGGGAAAAACTGCCTTTCAGTTTGTAGCCTGCTACAGACCACCCTCCCAAACACAGGAACCTCACTCGGCTTTCCTGAGAACACTGGAGAATATGAAGATCTCTCCAAACACTATTATACTGGGTGACTTCAACTACCCAAACATCAATTGGGAAAACTACTCAAGCCCAAACACCCTGTACTTGGTTCCTAGAATTTATAAACTCAAATGCTATGGAACAACTGGTCACCACTCCCACAAGAGGGGAAAACATATTGGATCTGGTCATCACCAACATGGGGTCTCTATGTTCCACACCAGAGGTATACCCCTCATTGGTAAGATCAGACCATAAAAAAATCTCACTGGACATCCATATTCAGTCCCCACCCATAGCCAAGGAAACCACGGTGAAGAACTTCTCAAAAGCAAACTTCACACTTCTCAAAACTGAGGTGGAATCCTTCAAAGCCCCTGGGCCAGTGGAAAATACAAAAGCATTCTATGGACACCTACAGGAATGCATGGAGCATGCTATCCCAAATAAAACCAAGACTCACTCCTCCAAAGGCAGGAGACCTGTCTGGTGGACCCCGGCCATAAATGAGCTATACAACAGAAGGAGAAAGCTGCTACATGACACAGCAAAATCCCAAAAAGGGAAGGCATCACTGATCAGTACTAGCAAGAAACTACGATCCCTCATAAAATCATCTAAGGCCAGCTTCAAAGAAAAATTGCACAAGACACTAAAGATAATCACCAGGCCTTCTTTAGTTATGTCAGAAACCTGGGAGGCAACTCCCAGATATGCTCTGAGTTAGTGCAAAATGACAAAAATAACACTGAACCCACACACATTGCCAACATCCTGGCAGAAAGGTTCAGTGCAAACTTCTCCCAAAAAGAGCAAATGTCTATCCCAACAGGGTGCAGCCTTCCTGAGATCAGAGATGCACAGGTGAGAGCTGCCCTCTCCAAAGCGAAAAACACAGCATCAATGGGACCAGACGGTGTCCCGGGCTGCGTCTTACACGAGCTCCAAGAAGAACTAAACCCTCATATAAAGTCACTGTTCAATCTCAGCCTTACTATAGGCTATGTACCCAAGGAATGGTGTACAGCAACAGTGGTCCAACTCCACAAAGGTGGTGCCACAAAAGACCCCGGAAACTATCGCCCTATAAGCCTGACTAGCCTGGTCTGCAAAGCTATGGAGCGTATCATCATGGAAATCATAAACAAAGACATTGGGAACCTCCAAACACTGGATCCTACCCAATTTGGCTTTGTTAAGGGCAGATCTTGCCTCTTGAACCTGGTCGACTTCTTTGAAACAGTTACCAAAGCCATTGATGAAGGGAAGGTAGTCCACACAGCCTACCTGGACCTGGCAAAAGCCTTCGACACAATACCCCACTTGGACATCATAAATAAGCTCACCAGATTAAATATCAACCCCTATGTCACAAGATGGGTTGCAAACTGGCTCAGGGATAGAACCCACATGGTCAGAATAGCAGGTGCCATGTCAGACCAGTTACAAGTGGTGTCCCACAAGGCTCAGTCCTGGGACCTCTCTCTTGTTTGGTATATATTTCTCCGAGGTACAGGCTAACACGGGTGGACTATGGCTGACCAAGTTCGCAGATGACTGCAAACTGGGTGCTGTAATCGACTCTCCGGCTGACACGAGCATCCTCCAAAAGGGTCTCACAGAGACGGATAACTGGTGCCAAAGCCATGGCCTAAAGCTAAATGCCAAAAAGTGCATAGTCATCCCATTTGGGAAAAACAAAGTTACCACAAATTACCACATAGGTGGTAATCCATTAAGTATGGAAGAAGTAATTAGGGACTTGGGGACCCAAGTAGATAGCTTGTATAGTAGATCTCTCCTTTGACAATCACGTTGCCAAAGTGGTTAGAAAGACCTTGTATATAGCCCACCTTATCATGAAAGGGTTCACATCTAGATCAAGAGAGGTCATTGTGCCCTTCTACTCATCTTTTATCAGGCCCATAATTGAGTACAATGCCCCATTTGGGATGTACCTTACCCGACACCTTCAGCAACTGGAAAGACCCCAAAAGTATCTCACCAAGAGGATCAAGGGGCTCAAAGAGATGCCCTTTGAAGTTCGGCTAAAGAAACTCCAGCTCTACTCAGTTGCGTACCACCTACTCATAGGTGATCTGTGTCTGATGTATAAAGCCATGTCCAACCCAGAATTAATGGACATGGTTCACCTCAGGAAATCCAAATCCCTTAGAGCTACACGCTCCGGGGACTTGAACCTCAGCACAGAAATAAATAGGACATGCTAGAGGGACAGATTCATATCCCAGAGGCTCCCCTCACTATGGAACAAAATCCCAATCCATGTTAGGCAGAGCCCCTCACTGACCCTCTTCAAGAGGAATCTTGACGAGTGGATGGGAGATCGTACGTTTACCCCTGGGATCTCTTCTGTGTCCCTGCTTGACAAAGGTACAGTAAACTAACCTTAAAAGGGCTACCTTCTGTGACCTACTATACAGAGGCACAGTCAACTAATCTAAAAGGGTGGCGAAAGCCAAACACACTCTGGCTAGGCTTATAAATGCCCTAGGGCAGATACCCTAGTATCAACCTATGAACCTATGATGATTCTCTTTACTCCAACCACATCACCCAATCATGGAACTCAATCCCCCAAACATACTTACCACACTAACTCACCTACAGTTCAAATTATTCCTCAAATCTCACCTAATTTTTGGCTATGCTCTTACCTTACACCTGGCTGATTCCTTCCCCCTTCCTGTTGATCTTTACTCACTCATCCTGAGAGGAGTCTCTCTTTCCCTTCTAATTTCCCCTCCTATACTCTCTTTCTAGATCCTTTGTCTATTTCTCTGTGCCTCGTCCTTTCTTGTCTTTCTTTTTGTACTTCTCTAAGAGAGAAGTATACTTAGAGTAAAATGCAATTAGTCATACCTATCTAAACTAAGAAAAATATATATTTTCCACCATTCTTCTCTTGTACAGTCAACTGTTCAATTATTGAATATTTCTATTTATATCTTGTAATCCTTGTAAGTACCACTACTGTATGAGCTTATGTATTGCATTTGTTATTTGTATCAATATTTATTCTTTTTGGGGCTTTCCCCACAAGCCTCCTCTGAAAATGAGCATATGCCCAATTGGACTTTCCTGGTCAACAAACAAACAAAATTATAGGAGATTTCAACTATGCACACAAACTGGCAAACATTTACTACAAATAAATATGCCCAGAGATTTCTGGACATTTTCAATGTCAATGACCTTGACCGAATTGTCCCCCCTACCTACCAAAGGTGTTAATCTTTTTGATCTTGTCCTCACAAATATTTCTCAAATTGCAACACACTGCATTTTGCCCACTTCCTACTCAAATCTGACCAACTTGCTGTGATCTCCATGAGAACTGTTTGTGATTCTAAATAACTCCTCTACATTCAAGGAATACTCCAATGCCAATGACTTACTATTTACTGATCTTACTGAAAATCACAAACAGTATAGCAGCAAATCTTGTACCCGAGGCTGCTGCTTACTGCTCTGAATTTCAAGCTCCCTTGGGTAGATGTGTTGAGGCATCAATACCAGGAGTAAACATAATGGCAAATTTAGAACTAAACCCATATGGTGGAACTACCATATCAACAAACTCTATAATATAAAGAAAAAGCACCTGGTCAATGTCCACTTCATTACAAAATTGATTTAAGTCTCTGAAACTTACCATTAGGAAATGTAAGGCCTACTATAAACTTAGGATTGCAACTAATTCAAAAGATTACCATAATGCCTTTTTCAGCTCTGTTCGGAAACTTAGATCTTATCTTCAATGGAGCCTTCTTCTCTGAAACTAAGGACATTGCTAATATTCCTGCAGACAATTTATCTTCAGACTTTACTACAGCCAGCCTCCCTCTCTTTCCCTCCATTTCTCCTCCCAATTCCCCCTCTGAGATCAATCGGGACCAGGTCTTTTTGACACTTTCCAAAGTTAGAAGCACTAACTCCATGGTCCTGACAACATCCTTGGATGCTTGTTGTGAAGTCACACTTGGTAAAAACCTTCTTAGTTCAAAAACCTGATTCTCTCCACTGGTTATGTCTCCTGAGGAGTGAATAAAGGTGGCACTTCAACTGACCCTTTGAATTACAGGCCTACTAGTCTCATTAGTATTATCTGAAAGGCTTTGAACTCTATTATACTTGATCTAATAAACAATGTGATAGGTGAAAATAAGTGAGCTTATATCCCTGGACACACAGCAGTTTGGCTTTGTAAAAGGCATATCTTGCTTGCTCAACCTATTTGAGTTCTTTGAATGGGGTAAACAAGGTCATGGATATGAGGCATACAGTCCACACTGCTAGTCTAAACGTAGTTTAGGCCTTTGACACTTCCCTCCATGCTGGGATTATTGGCAATCTCTCTCAACTCAACATCAACTCATCCATAGTTTGCTGGAATGGTAACTGTTTGACAGAACCCATTCATTTAAGGTTATGGGTATTTGTTCTGGATAGAAAAATATCACTAGCGATGTCCCAACAAAGTACAGTCTTGGGTCCCCTCCACTTCTGTATATATTTCTGTGACATAAAAGCCAATTATCAATGGGTTATGGCTAACCAAGTTTGCTAATGACTGCAAACTAGGGATAGTTATTAAATCCCCTTCTGATAGTCAAATTTGCCATCAATAGCTGGACAAAACAAATGCTTGGTGTATTAATCATGGGTTTATTTTCAACACCAAGAAATGCAGTATAGTTTCATGTAGTTATAGATATTGTTCCACTTAAATCTGACACAGTCATCAGGGATTTGATACAAATGTTGATAAGCTCTCCTTAAACCTCCACTTCTCCATGTTTGTTAAAAATTCTTCTACTTTGCACAGCTTATCCTTCATGATGTATCCTAAAGGTTCAAATAAGTTACAGCCCACTTTACTCATTCTTTATTAGGCCCATCATTGAATATAATGTACACTTTGGCATGCATCTCACCAAACACTTAAACCACCTTGTGAGTTCTCAACATTCCCTCACCAAGCATATCAGTATCCTTAGCTGCACTGACCCTCTAACTTGGTGTCATACAGGCTCCTGAGGAGTGATCTTTAATTAGCTTTCTATGCTATGAATGATGCAGCATTCTAAACTCCTTCACCTAAAAAGAACAAGTGGCAAAGTAAACACCCGTTTTACACACCTAAACCTACACTAATCACATCAGCACTAGCAGATGGTGTGACAGATACCCAAGCCCAACATATTCCCAGTTTCTGGAAAAGGCTGCCCTTATCTATCAAGCAATGTAGCTTCTTAGCAATCTTTAAAGCTAGCCTGGATGACTGGATGAGTGAGAGCAAATGCTCTTCAGGGATATGTGGAGAAAGTCTGCTTAATGAGGGACACTGCCAGTTTCACACTAGTACCGGGTGATGTGGCCGAGCTGCTTGATGATTTCCTTTGGTCATGAACTTAGTGAGAACCTATGAATCTATGACATGGTTTTCATGATATTTTGAGCTCCTCTGCAGTACTTGGCCAGTGTGCTGAAGGGTTTGTATTATTCTTAATTTTATCATACCTCAAAATGACTTGCCATGTAGACATTTTGTGTCATAGCTAATGCTCCTTTACCCCACCATTCACTATGTGTTCACATAAATTTACATCAGAGTCAACATGTTTTCTGGCATACTTTTTTCCATTCATCTAATAGGATAATGTAATTTATTGCTTTTTTGTCTTTAGCATGAAGGTAAGTTTATTGAACATCATCTATGCAGTATTTTACAGATCTTTTAAATGTTAAACTAAAAAGAAATGCTAAAGTAGTTGATTTTGTTCAAGCAAAGAACTGTATCCCTCAGACATAGTTTTTAGAAGAAATGTGTTTGGCCATCTGTGACTAACAGCTCACACTAAAAGTGACTTAGCAGTAATTACTTAATTTCAAAATTTCATACTAGCCAAATATTAAGTAATTACGTCGCTACTATTTATTATAGCAATAACCCATGGCTGGGTATGGGTAATGCTGGATTTACCCATGGCTGATGTGGTTTGGTCATGAGGTAAAGCCTGAGTGACCATACAAAGACAACCACGGGTAAATCAGCATTACACACACCCAGCCATGGGTTACTGCTGTTATACAATGACATTATTTAAGAAAAAAGTTACTTACTTTTCTTAAATAATGTCTTGCATAACAGCGCCATGGTGCTCTTCCGCATTCTTTCCCGGTATCATTGGGCTTTCTTGATGTACTGCGCATGAGTATGGGACTTATGATGCCATGCTTACGCAGTGCTGTGGAAAGGAAACCATGGAGAAAGGAAGATCTCCATTGCTTTTTTTGTTTTGTTTTTAATAAATAAAAAAAAAAATTTAAATCCGGAGACTTCAAACATATGAGAGAAAAGGGACAGAGAAAATACAAGGATAATCAGGTAAGTTTCTCTAATTTTGCATAATGTACCTGATTATCCTTCTATTTTCTCTGTCCCATCTCTCTCGTTTTTTGGAAGTCTCCAGATTTCGAAGTTTATTTTTTTTAATTAAAGAAAACTAGAATTTCCATAGCATATATTAATAAAATAAAGTCCAGGCTACTCTATTTACAACAGGCACGTTGGTTGGGCTGACCAAACAGCAGGCTCATTGCTGAATGTTAATGTCCAGTCATTGTATAAATTGATTTAATTACTATGTTTTTCCTAAAGATGTAAATACTTTAAATGCAGCCACCAATCTCCTACTCCTTTGATTTGCCTCAACCAAGATCACAAAGAATTGTGAAACATTTGCTTTGACAAGTATTGGAAGGAAATGACATAAGACTTCATTGACATAAAAAAAATGCAGGAAGACTGTAGAATCAGGTGTATACTTAAAATACATTTTCTTTGCATGCAGCACTCTTGGGGCTGGATTAAAGAGAAAGAAAAATCCTTTATGATTAACAACTGTGACATTT
The DNA here is from genome assembly GCF_019279795.1 of Protopterus annectens. Classification (NCBI taxonomy): domain Eukaryota; kingdom Metazoa; phylum Chordata; order Ceratodontiformes; family Protopteridae; genus Protopterus; species Protopterus annectens. The sequence continues at coordinate 267,561,015 of NC_056751.1, forward strand.
AGGTGAAAAAGCCCTTTAATAGGTTTATCTACAGTAGAAGTACTTTGGAGTGTCTGACAAAGATGAGTCCCTCAAGCACTTGACCTACAAAAGTGTGGACTGGAAATAGGAATTTCAAGAATGACAAAACCCAGAGTGGAAGATGAGCAGACGAGGTTTCCAAAACAGTCCATACCATCATACTACTAATCACCTTAATGCTATGGTCAAGGTGACACATTTTGTTTTTGGGGCCCCAATGCCTGCTAAATATCTCTCTTCATGATCTCTTGGCTTGCTTCTTACAAGGTACAAGGAGTTAGCACTCAATTTGATCTTTATCAGGAAACAGTCAATCACAGAATCCATCATTTTACCAGACATAGTAAGTCTTCTACTTATAGCCTTAACTCTGGAACAAATAGAATGCAACTCTACAAGGGGCTCAAATATTTTCCACCTTGTCCTCACCAACATGGGTAACCACTGCACCACCACAAGTGTAGGACCCTCACTGGTTAAATCTGAACACAAATCAGTCACATTTGAAGTAGCTATAACATCTGAACCCCTCTTAGGTGAAATCAGGCTAAATAATTTCACCAAAGCTAATTATATCCTCCTAAGGCATGACTTAAATAATTTCCAAGCTCCCGTTCCCACAGATGGCATTGAAAACTATACTAAGGTATACAAAAATGTCCTGTACAAACACTTATACAAATGTATTGACACAGCTCTACCTGATAGGATCAAACAAAGATCCTCAAGAAAAAAAACAAGCCTCCCTGGTGGACATCTAGAATTAATAAATTACACAACAACAGGAAGAAGTTTCTGTCTAAGAATAAAAAGAAAGGTCCCAGCACTGGAAGAACACCGACCTCTACTTGAACAAACAAACATGACAACTTGTAAAATCCTCTAAGGGCAACTTCGAAAAAATTTAGCAACCATAGCCAAGGATAAACATAAAGCATACTTCAGCTATATATATAACCTAAAAGGTAGGATCCAGACGTATGCTGAACTAGCTGTGGATGGCATCATACACACACTGATCCTGCAACAGGTTTGGTGAAAATTTCACCCCCGTCTCCTCCAAACATTCCACAAAGTATTCCCTTTACATCTCCCACCAGCCTTGCATCTCCAAACAGCAAGTCATTAATGCTCTCTCCAAGGCCAAAAACACAGCCTTTAGGAAACCAGATGGCATCCCAGGTTGTGTTTTAAATGGGCTAAAACATGAGTTAGCAACTCCATTATGTATTCTCTTCAACCACAGCCTGAGTACTGGTTTTGTCCCTGCTTAATAGAAAACAGCATCCGTCATCCCCCTTCAAAATGAGGGTACTGCAACAGACCCCGGGAACTGCAGACCCATAAGCTTAACCAGCCTTATCTGTAAGGCCAAGGAATGAATCATGGACTTTATAAATAAGGATATAGGTGATTTCCAAACCCTTGATCCACACAGTTTGTTTTTTTGTCAGAGGCAGGTCATGCCTGTTAAACCTGGTGGACTTCTTTGAAAACACCACCAGAGCCATAGATGAAGGCAAATCTGTGCATACAGCCTACCTTGACTGAGCTAAGGTCTTTGACACAATCACACATTCAGGCATCACTAATAAACTGTCCCAGTTGAATATCACCTCTTATGTCGTCAGGTGGGTTGCTAACCAACAGATCATACTCAGTCAAAGTGTGGGACTTTACCTCAACCAGCAGATCTGTCTTCAGTGGGGTTCCACAGGGGTCAGTGCTGGGCCCCCAACTGTTTGGAATACCCTTCCCAGAAGTTCAGGCCAAAACAGAGGGGCTGTGGCTGACTAAGTTTGCTGATGACTGCAAATTAGGTGCAATCACTGAATCCCAAATTATGTCAACATACTTCAGGCATGAGTCTCCCCCTAAGAAGTTTATACGATACGGAGTATAGCAACAGGGACTTTAGTCAGTCTGTGTAAGGCATGTGCTGGTGTCCCCTGATTTTCCTCGTTAGAAACCTCTGAGGTCTCCCCAATTGCTGCAGGTGCTTTGTATGGTACAAGCTAAAAGGGTCTACATTCATATTAATCATCTGGAAGCTTCTACTTGCATAGTGGTGGCTGGTCTACAGGAACTACCCCCCCCCATACACACACCAAGGATGTGCAAGTTGGTTTCTGATGTGTACTCCTTTCCCTCTCTACACCATATGGATCAGCCAGTGTGTCTCATGTTTAGCACTGAAAATGAAGAAATTTGCCTTTGTGTGTGTGTGTGTGTGTGTGTGTGTGTGTGTGTATTAGGGGGTGCTTCTCCAGCAAAATAAACCCATCGGGGAAGAGCAATACAGCTAATAAGCTTCTCTATGCGCTGAAAGGTCAACATAAGAGCATCTCCAAGATGTAAAACCAGCATCCTTGAGGACTAGAGTAATCACACAACATTCAACCTCATCCAGTTTAAAGTTAGCAATGAGGTATTTCTTAGGGAAAGGCAAAGTCAAAACCACTCTAAAGTGGACTTCTTTTTTATCCTCAAAGACTTCCACATGAGGAGTCCTTAGTGTGTCAGCAAAAGCTCACCATGTCTGGATTTCTGAAAAAGCAGAAGCACCTTTTCAGATTTCCCAGAAATATTTCAGGGGGAGGGAAAGAAGCACTGCTTTGTAGGCATGCCAGAAGACAGTGTGGACCTAAATTAGGGAGATATCCCTCAAAAGTAGTGCATCAGGACAGCCGTGGTGGAACTAGTAGTGCCAGGTCTGTGGCTGCAGTGTTCAGAGGGGTTTTCCCCAAACCTAAAACTTCATCTACCAAGTATTAAATAAGCTAGCAAAATCCATCACTGAGATGGGAATCATTACTGGGTTACTAACAGAAAGGCATTGGTTAATACTAAAGTGCAAATGACTGGATGAGGGATCAGTGGGAGGAGATATCACTGCAAGCTCGGGCTCCAACGCTGGACTGGATGTCAGGGAACCAAATCTGGAATGTTCAGTGATTGCCCCCACAAAAGTGCAATTAGGGAATGGCAGAAATGTGTTCGAAGGTTTTATTCCCAAGAGCAGTTGCAAGGCTGGCACCTCTGCATGTGGTCTTTGTGAAAGTCAAATGCAAAGCACTTCTGTTCAACCTCTCACCAGACAAACTGGAGAAATTACAGGTGTTCTTGCTCACAGCTTTGCTCAATCTATTGGTCATGTGGAGATGAAGCCAGGCCTATAGTTTTAGGTCCAGTCTCTATTCATTTTCTTCTGCTTGCCTTGCTTAAGCTGGGCTGTCCTTTGCAGGGTCCTCTATCCCCCCACAAGATGGAGACTCACCAGTGCCAAACTTTGAGTGATGAGTAAAGTTGCAAGTTGTCATCTTGTGACTAGCATCAGAGATGAAGCATAATATATTGTACACAAAGGGCAACTGTGCTGTGAACTCATACAATAGCAGCACAGGTAAAGTTGTCAGAGGTGTAACACAGTGATATAGTGACTGCCTACGTTCATGACCTACCAGCCTTATAATTTTGAGCCATTTCATGCAAGGCCTTTTCAACAAATAAACTGCAAGGTCTGGGCTGTAAAGACAGCTAGGAAAAAACTATGCAGTGAAAAGCACACTTGCACCTTAACCAACAAAGACAGATGCCAGTATCGAACAAAGGCAACAATCTGTAAAAAGATCTCCCAAGTGTGAATCCATTGCAGATGTCTCCTTAAAAGAATGGACTTCCAGAGGAAATCATCAGCCAAATATAAATACATGTCTCTACTTATGTTATAGCAACATTTTACTGTTTTATAACAGCTTGCAGTTTAAATTAAGTTTGACAAGTTTGAGTCACTGGCATAGAGATACTAAAGACTTCATTCAGCATAGTAAAAACAGATGTACAGGACTGTCATTGTAGTAATTTTAATTGACAAAAAATATTAAAACTAATTTCTTTCACAATACCACAAATGAACTAGTGCGAAGTCCAACACATGCATTTTTACACAGCTTGCAGTTACTTCCCTCCACAGTGGAAAGAGAAAGGCAGAATTCTTAATGCACAGGACTTGGTAAGATAGACACTGAGGCTTTCTACGGAAGCCCCTCATCATTTACATGAAACACTAGGTCGGATTTGGTCACAGGAGCTATGTCAGCAGATGAGATGGTAACTCTAGGTATCATAACTCCCTCATATGAACGAATGCCTCCCTTTGGGGATGGAACTGCTTTTATAAGATACATATACTGCACATTCTTTCAACATATTAACTGTGGAGTTCTCCAAGCAATAGACTTTGCCATTCTTTGTGCTCTGATGGCAACATTGTCCACAGAATGAAGCATCTGTGACTTTTTACTAAAACAAAGCATGATTGTTCTAAAAATAAATGATATTTTTAAAAATTATCTACATAAACTCTTTATACAATCCTTGCATCTTAAATTTTCGTCAGTATCTGTTTGAGAAATTTCTTGAGAATTCAGATTTTGTAGCTTTCCAAAACATAGATCTTCCCAGCTGAGTGTTATTTGGCCTCTCAACTTCTTGTTTATGTCCGTTACAGTTTATCCCTAATAAAAAGAAATATAAAAAATAATAATTAGACATTTGATTTGTTACATTTTTCTTTACAGATGTGTGATCAGTGCACAAGCTTGATAACAAGCTGATGATACAGATAGTGTGTGTGCGTGTGTGTATAGCTAAGCACACATACCAACACCATAATTGCAATGGCATTCTCTAAATGCAACAAGAATCCTTTAGCTTTAGTTCTGATATGCCTTCTACTATTTCTTCTATTACCTACCATTTAACCATTGTCCTCACTAAACCCTAAGGCAAATACAATCATGATGGGAGTCATTGTAGCTACCTCATCAACAAAATTATATGAGTTGAGATTAATGTCTAAAGTCCCTTTCCAGTATTTATTTACAATAATCTCCTGGAAGCTTAAATAATTATGCCAGGCAAAGACCACCAAGCCCATTCAACCTGCACAGTTGTTGAAGTGTTAGACTTGATATGCAATACAGCAGGGACTGTAAACTCATGGCCCTCAGGCCACAAACCAGCATGTGTTGCTGGGTGAAGGAATCTGCTACGGTACATTCCTAATTGTAGCGACTGCCATACATTTTGTTTTGGAGACTGTGGCCCTTGGCTGAGCATGCAAATCCTTGTGCATTCCTCATTGTCATTTAAGTTTGATAACCCTGCCATACAGAGTTCTAAACCCACAATATGTGTAATAAAGTAAGCTGCACTACAACTGCTAAAACTCAATTAAAACATTTATATACTTGCTCTATAATCTTCTAGACTGACTGCTAGTCATCTTTAGATATACAGCAATGCATGACTGATACAATCATTCATTCTAATATTTTCTACTTCCTTTGCTGCTTCCCTCCACTGCACTACAGCCACAGTCTTCATATTTTCACCCTCCTTTCATCAGTTCCGACTCAGCCTACTAATAAAGCTCGAGAGATTTCACTGGCTCGAGGCTATACCCTATCCCATCATGCTTAGGGAAGATTACCCAGATCTTGTTTTCAAATTACTAACATATTTTAAGATCATATACAAAATCCCAATAGTAATAGTTACTCGCTTATGTCTAATGAGACAAGAAAGGAAGCAGAGAACACAATTCACAACCAATACAAATTCCTCTCGATCCTCCAGGAGCGAAGTTTGGGGGAAGGAGGGTGGGACACAAGAATGAAGGTGAGATTATGGACAATAAACATGGAACTTTATGGTGAGTACATAACTTCTTAATGTTATGTTGTCCCATCTCACCTTCATTCTTGCTGGTTGGAACAGCGTCCCCAGCACCTTCTTTCTTGGGTGGTTCAAGGGAATAAACTCTTCAGAACAGTGGAACCAAAGGAAACCTTGTTCCGGGAGGCCACGTCTACTTTGTAACGAGTGATAAAGGTATGAGGTTTGACCCATGTGGCTGCAGCACAGATAGAGTCCATAGGTAATCTGGCCTAAAAGGTGGCTGTAGTTGACATAGCTCTTTTTGAGTGGCCTCTAATCTTTCCTGGCAGTTGTTTATGTTGAGAATTATATGCATAGGTAATAGTGTCAGTAAACCATTTTGACACGGTAACTTTTGATATTGGTACACCTTTCCTGTTATTTGAGGAGGAGATGAATAACTGGTCAGATTTTCTAAATTACTTTGCTCTATGCAAGCAGAAGTGTAACTGCCTGTGGACATCCAATTGGTATAGCTTATATTCTGCTTTGCTGCCATAGTTTGGAAAGAAAACAGGCAGGTCAATGGACTGCAAATACAACGAAAAAAGACCAGGATCCCAAGATATCAAATTTATTTCACTCTCTCTGACGTCTCAGCATACACTGCCTTTTTGGAGTACATAATTAAACTAAAACACATACTATATATACATCATCAAATTGACAATTAAACAATGAAATAATCAACTGACATAAAATAATTAAGAGACACTTCTTAAAGCAATACGTGCCAATTAAAATAAACATTCATACCCTTAGGGAACAAAGTGTCAACTTTTAATATATAAACTGCTTCTTTATAAAGAAACTTATTCTTACTATCACCCTCACCCAAAAAAACAGTCTACTTTTTCCAGAATAGTAGCTTGTAAACCAAGGGTTGAACTACCATGTGCTTCCAAAAAATGTTGTGCCATTGAACTTTGTTCTTTTTTATTTATTATATCACGAACATGTTATAATAATCTTGTTTTAAAAGCCCTTTTAGACTCCCCCACATAAAACTTGCTGCAAGGACATCTGAGGGCATAAATAATGCCCTCAGTGTCACATCTATAATTCCCACATACTTCAAATTCTCTACCATTGAGAAGTCCAAAATAAGGAACAATGAACCTACATGCCTTACACTTGCCACAGCCTAATGTACCCCTACTACTTAATGATCTATATAAAGTCTCCTTAGGACTTTGAAATCTAGGTTGAACCAGAAAACTCTTAATATTACGGCCCACTCTATAACAAGCAACAAGTTTCTTAGGCATCCAATGACAACCAACTTTTAAATTTGATAAAGATTGCCATTGTGCTTGTACATCCTCAAAAAAACTGTTACTAAAGCCACTATATGTGGTAACAAAATACATATGTTGAGATTCATTATCATTACATCTCCTGAGGTCATACCTCCACTTTCTGTTCTTATTTCGTCTATATTCATTATTAAATTTAAACCATACTTTAGTGATTAGGTCTTCACCATAACCTCTCTTTTCAAACATCCCAAAGGTACGTCCCACTTCTCTTAAAAAATCTTGTTCATCACTGCATAATCTAAAAAGACGAATGCATTCACCATACGGTAAAGCCTCTATCGTATGTCCAGGATGACCACTTGTTGCTTTCAGATAGTGAATATCCCCTTGAAACTTCCTGTGTACTTTTGTAGTTAATATACCATCCTGATTCAGCATCAAATCAACATCCAGAAAGGACACTGTCTTTCCTATCTGGGTGCCATCAAATGTAAAATTAAACCTATTCACCCGTAACCCATCCAAAAATTGCTGCACTTCCTGTTCACCACCTTCACATAAAAAAATTAAATCATCAATAAATCTAAAATAACATTTAACATATTGACAAAAAAATATTTTTTTATATAAATCTATTCTAATTCAAACAATCTCATAATGGGGGTTAATAGACTGATTCAAACTGGTCTCAGAACACACTTTGGGAAGGAATGAAGAATTTGTTCTGGGAGAGACTCTGTCGTTGTGAAAAACTAAATAGGGAGGGCATATGGACAGAGCTTGAAGTTCTGAAACCCTCCTTGCTGAAGTAATGGCTATCAAAAACGTTTTCCAGGTTAAAAATTTTAGTTGGCAAGAGGAAGCTGGTTCGTATGGTGGGAAAATCAGAGTAGTCAGTACCAAATTGAGGTCCGAAGGAGGTGATGGTTCCTTTACTGGAGGCCTTAGTAAAATTGTACCTCTCAGGAAAGCTTTGCACAATCTGTGAGACATTATTTTTGATCCCATGTCTCTTATGTGGTAGTTAGATATGGTGGCTAATTGTACTCTTATGGTTGCTGCTGCGCCTTCATTAAAAATTTCTGCTAAGAAATCTAAAACTGTACTTACGAGGGCTGCGAAGAGGTCTATGTGATACTTTGAAGCCCCATTTGCTAGCATAAAGCTTTCTAGTTGTCTTATGAGATGAAACTAGAATGTATCTCACTGCAGGGGATATGTCTGGAAGCCTGGCTAAGACTGGAAGTGGAGCAGCCAAGCTGTCAGTTTGAGGGTTTGGATAGAGGGATGGAGCGTTCCGGACTGAGTCAGAAGATCTGGAACCAAGTCCAGAATCCATGGCTCTTCTCAGAGATGGGGCCATAGGAAAGGAAAACAGACTTGACAAGGCCAGCATGGGGCGATGAGCATTAACCTGCAACTCAAGATTTGGCTTTCTGTAGAACTTTGGGGATTAGTGGAAAAGGCATAAAGGAGTCCTGATGGACAATTGTGAACAAGTGCATCCCATGGCGACTCCCCCAGAGGGGGGATTAGGGCAAAGAAGCTGCTGCATTTGGTGTTCATGGACATGGCAAAGAGGTCACAGCAAGGCTGGCCCCACGTGCGAAAAATCTGGTTTGCAATTTCCTGTTTTAGGGACCACTCGTGAGGCATTACAATTGCGCTGCTCAATTTGTCCACTACCATGCTGGATTTCCCCAGAATACGTGTTGCAATCAAAGTACTGAGAAGAGACTGCCCATTGCGCCATACTCTCTGGGCCTCTTGACACAGTGGATAGGATCTGGTTCTGCCTCGTTTGTTGATATACCAAACTACCGACATATTGTCGGTCTGTATTGCAATCATACCAGGAAGAGAGTTCTGGAATGCCTGCAATGCCAGAAGCACTGCTCTCATCTCTAGGACACTGATGTGCAAGTGGTACTTATGTTCCTGCCAATTTCCTTGGACGGTACATCCCAGATAATGACCCCCCCCCCCCATCTGGGAAGTATCCATGGTCACTGCAGCTACTGGTTGAGGGAGACTGAACGGCCTGCCTAGAGTTACCTCCATGGATTGAAGCCACCAGCATAGGTCTTCCTTGCAGGAGTCTGTAATGAAGATCTTGTGGGACATATGTAACTCTTGCATGGACCATTGAGCAAAGAGTAGCCACTGTAGGACTCTCATATGTAGATGTACCAGAGGTACTAATGTTATAGCAGTTGCCATAGTGCCCAATACCTTTAGAATAAACTTTCCCTGCACTTTCTTTTTCATGAGCAAGATGGACACTTGATGGCGTATGAACCCCATCATGAGGCAGTTTTGTTACCATGTTTTCTGTGTTTAAGTCTGCTCCTATGAATGTAATATGCTGTAATGGCAACAAGGCAGATTTTTCAAAATTTATGGTAATGCCCAGTTCTGAACATAGGTGAATGGTGGTGTCTCTTGCTTTGGTTAGTAGTTGCTCGATGGTGGTGGTCAGGAGCCAGTTGTCCAAGTACGGAAACAATCAGAGTCCTAGATGCCTCAGATGAGCTGTGACTACTGCTATGCATTTAGTAAACACCCACGGCCTGTAGTGAGACCAAAGGGCAGAGCTCGGAATTGGTAATGACTGGGTCCCAGCCAGAAGCGTAGATATCTTCTGGATTGCCTGTCCATTTTTATATGGTAGTATGCATCCTGAAGATCGATCAAGCATATCCAATTGTCTTGTCCCAGAAAGGGGAGTATAGACTGCAATGTCACCATCTGAAACGTTGATTTTTTTTTTTTACAGACTTGTTTAGTCTGCTGAGATCCAAAATGGGCCTCCAGTACTGTCTTTTTTGGAACTAAAAAGAACCTTGAGTAAGTTCCATATCCAATTTTGTCTGCAGGGATGTTTTGAATGACTTTTCTCTAGCAATCTTTGAACTTCTATGGTTGCTTGATCCCTCTGACCTGGTCCGAGACTGATCTTTGTGGTGGGAGTGGGGAGGAGAAAGGTATGTTGTATCCTCTGGATATTATTGTTTCTATGTAATATCTAGCCAGACTTTTTGGTACAGTGATAATCTGCCCCTGACTGCCTCCAGAGGTGGACATGTGGGCCTCCTTTCAGGAGCGCTGGAAGAGCCCATCAGAGGATGTACCTCTGTCACCCTGGTTTTGCGGAGCCCCTCTGCAGCAAGGTCAGCATCTTACATTATTGTTTCCCCCTCTTCCCCTTGGGGAATAGTCACCACGTGCATCCGGTAAACCTCTTTGGGATTTATGGAACCACATCTTTCCTCCCTTTTGACCTCTGGGGTAAGGTCTGGAAGGGAGAGAAAAATGTACTCCATGGCAGACAGAGTCTTACCTTCCTGTTCGCATCTTGTCAGTCTCTTTTACTTTAGGCCTGAACAAGGAAGAGCCATCAAAAGGGGTGTTTATAAAGGAAGACTTGAACAGTTCAGCAAACTTGCATAGGTGCATCCGGGAATGCCTCCTTAGGGAGATTCCTGCACCTGCTGCTCTACCTCGCTCCATCAGCTGCATAAGATATGAGTCGCATAGAGGAGTTGACTACAGAATTTAAGGTAGCAAGCTGAGTGGTCACCTTATCTGAGGCCCCTGCAGCTGTAGAACCTTGGAGGGTATTTCCTAACTCCTTCAGGAGATCCCTCTGAAGTCTGGTAAAATGAGTTAAGTAGTTCAGCGACTTGAATGTAAAGGCCACTGACGAGAACATATGCTTGCCATATCTGTCCATTGTTCGAGATTCTATGTTCGGCGGATAGACATATGAAGTCTCAGACAACTCCTTCTTGGTGGCCACTGCCACCACCACCACCAAAGCATCTACTGGGACACCTTTTGACAGAAATTCCTTATCGAAGGGGGCAGTAATTAATTTGTTGGGCGTCCTCGGAACGGGTTCCACTGAATCTGGAGAGCCCCATGCTTTTCGACTGACTACATTAAGGAGCTGGTTGAAAGGCGGAGTGACCCAAGAGGTGGAAGGTCGAGAAAGAAATGCCTCCAGGTACACAGACTCATCCTCAGATGGGTTAATGGCCTTCCAGCCACCTCTCTGCTTAAGGATTTCTAGGATGTTCGCAAAAGAGACATCCTCAGAGGGTGACCGTGGGATCCCTTCCGAGTCATCTAAGTCTGTGTCTGAAGTGACAGACTCCTCAGGGGACTCTAGAAGTTTCCTCTTACAAGTTCTCTTCCGAGGGACCTCTCCAGAGTGGTCCTCTAGGGAGGTTTCAGAAGAGAGTGCCTCACCCAATGGGGTGTCCTGGGGCATCGGTTCTCTATGCCTAGGGGAAGGTAGAGAGGTAGACACCGGCACTTTTAGAGGAAGCGTGCTTGGATCCAAGAGTGGAGCCATCTGGGGTGACAGCACACTCCTCATGTGGGAGCCGAGCTCACCCGCGCTAATGCCCCAAGAGGCAGATTCGGATATGACAAAGATCCGATTCGACTCTCCTCTCCATACCCGATGGGGGAGCGTTGGCTCCCAGACCCCTTGACAGAAGAGGTCAGAGTGGAATTCGGGACCAAAAAACCTGGGGTAGGTCTCAGACTGACGGTTCCACCACAAACACATCCATGCACTCCGGCTCTGAAACCACTCAGGTCGGAGGAGGAATAGAAGAAGGGGCAGTGGCAGTTGTCGGTTCCAATTCCCTCTGGGCTGGACTTGAAAGGATCTTGGCCAGAGCCAGAGTCCAAAGCAACCTTCTGACCACCTGCTCCTAGTAGTCATCCAACAGACTCTGAGGATCGAGAGGACGGGATCGAGGATTTGACGCTTCCAGCCACTGACTGCAAAATATGTGACTGTGGAACTGAAGAGACCAGCTCTAAGGTTGGGGACTGGCTCAGTCTATGGCTCAGAAACTGGTGGAACCGAAGGAGTTGTCTTTTCCGGCCCGAAAGCTTTCGGGTCTGAAGTCGTGTCTTTAGCTAGCTTCTTTACCAGCTCAGAAGTAGGAGCCGAAGAAGATGCTCTTAACTAACTTATTCGATTTTGGGGATTGAGAACATTTGGAAGAGGTCTGGTTCTCTTCTAGTGCCTCAGAAAAAGGAACTTTAAGCAATCCTCTGACTATAAGCTTGTTTGTGTGTTCCAGCAGGACCCTGGAACTAAAACCGTGACAAATGGAGCATAAGTCTTGAAGATGTACTGCACCCAATCAGTAGACACAACTAGTGTGCCCGTCGGTTAATGACATTTTTTGTGAACAAGAATCACACTTTTTGAAGCCTGACTGCTTCACTACTTTTCCGTCCTTGAATATAATGGAAAGCAACAATAACAAACACTGTCCAGGAAACTAGCTTAATAATAATTATAGCAAAGTTAATGTGAAAAAACTAAAATGTATAACACCACACAAGATTAACTGTAATATATATATATATATATATATATATATATATATATATATATATATATATATATATATATATATTTTTTGATAGTCATGCAGGGAAGAGAAAAAGGCTAGAGGAGCGGTCTCTAACTAAAACGACGGTCTCCCTAAGCCAGAGGGGACGTCTCTAATTTAGACGACAAAACCTCCTGGAAAGAAGCAAAAAGGGGAACCCTCTAAATTAAATGGTCTACGGAAAGAAAGGGCGAAACCTCTAATTTAAACGGGTCCATAAAGATAAGAGAAAGGTTTTTAGTGAAAATGGGATAGGGAAGGAGCTGTAGGCCTAATGAAAGCAACAGCCAGCCACAAACAAATGCAACAAGCGAAAAACTAGTAATTCACCACAAGATGAGACCTAAAACACTGTCACTAACTACAACAATAATATTTATCCAAACATATTATGAAAAAATAGAATAATGTTGAGAAAATTATTTTCAGTTAGCTTGAGCCTAGTGAGAAGCACCTGATCTAGTTTAGCGGCAAACAAGATCTGGGTAATCTTCCCCAAACATGATGGGATAGGGTATAACCTCCAGCCAGTGGAAGCTCTCAAGCTTTAGTAATAGTCTGAGTCTGAACTGATGGTTCGTTCCGAACCCAACAAACAAGAATGAAGGCGAGATGGGACAACATAACATCCAGTGTTTCGTCAAACACCGCATTGGATTCATCATCTTGTCTGTTAAGGAACTGTCATCTCATACTGGTTTCATCAAAAAAGTGAAGTCAAAACTATTAAGCTTCACTGCCTTCTCTTGCTTTATACTCTAATCCCGCTTCAGGAAGCTATGACGACACCCCTCCGAGACCTTGTCGTTCCTACCAATGTCATCCAACCCTTCAGCATTTTACAGCTATATAGCTCCACAGAGAATACCCTGACAGTCATAATTCTCTTCTGGTTGTTTTGCACTTAATAAACACACCTGACAAGTAACATTCCTAAACTGTATAAAATTATCTTTGTACTGTAGTCTGCCACTGTGCATTGCCTTAACTACCTTCCTGCAATTGTATTTTTCTTTATCATTAATGTCTACAAGATAGCTCATCAAGTTTTCTCTGCTACAGATTAATGTTTTTGTTGTTGTTCTTTGTTATCAGTAACTGTAATTGTAAGTTACTAGGCATTTCTGAAATTAGGCATATTTTTGCCAAGTATGTTTTCCTGCTTACAGAGATGAAATAAAATTCATGATTACTGTACTAATAATCAACCTTAAGCAGCCAGTAAACTACTCACGCTTGCCCAGTACCATTGAAAAACAGAAGTTATGTATTCACCATAATAATAGATCTCTTTCCATCTGTTTCAACCTGTGGGTTATTGGATCAGACTTGAATCCATGACCGACCTTATCTTAAGGACTTCAGCCCCTGAACTCCTCCTACCCATTAATACCTTGCCCTACCAGGATTACTTCAGATCAAGTTTGCTCCTCTCTGCAAAAGCTTCCACCACTTAATCCCATAAGAAAACACTAAGGACCCCAACAAACTAGGAGCATACTGTGCTGTATTTATACACTTGCGTATTATTTATAGTGGTGCTGTACTGTCTCTTGTCGCCACTGTTTTTTTCTCAGGGTAGCTCAAAGCTAGTTTCAGGGAGGGGGTTGTTGAGCCAGCCCACATCCTAGCTGTTAGCCACTGCCTGAGGTGTATCTCATTGCTGTAATTCCAATACAGACTGCATTTCTGTGAACTGCTGGAAAACTGATAGATTTGCTGTGAGCTGCAGAATTGGAATCTATTCGAAACTGATAAGTACACTTTTTGCAACTTAATTTGCACTGTGCTGTATTTATACACTTGCCTATTATTTATAGTGGTGCTGTATTGTTTCTGTCTCTTGTTATCTCCACTGTGTCCCCCCCCCTGTTCTTGAATTTGGTGGCTTTGAAATTGCCCGCCCCTCTTGTAAGTTTGTATTTGGATACTCCTGGGCCTATCTCATTTGATCACTCAACTGAGTGCAGTGAGATCATATTCTGATTTCAGGCACTCCTACTGTGTACAAAGAGAGCATTTGAGAAGGACAACCCCTGTAGCCTCTTAATCCTGTTGTGTTCCCTCCTTCAAAAAAATAAAAATAAAAATAAATAAATAAATTATATATATATATATATATATATATATATATATATATATATATATATATATATATATATATATATTCAGCTGTTCTTACTGTAACTGTCTTAGTTGCTGTTCTGCGTGCTATTTGTTCAGTTGTTCTTACTCTGCACTTATTACTGCTTGTTAGTAGCCTTCTAATTTAATGCCTTCTGCACTTATTTTTTAGTCATTTGTTAATTTAATTGCATTTAATTAAACTGTATTTGCCGTAATATTGATACACGTGTGCTAGCCTGCACTGCATTTGAACTGAATTGTATTTACTGCCGTTTTAGCTGCTTTTCTGAAAAAATAAATAAATAAATAAATAAATAAATAAAAAAGAAAAAAATTCCTTGTTTGTTTCCTGCCTTTCCTGTAACTTGTCTAGTCCAGATACAGACTTGCTGTATCCAGGACTGTTTGTAAAAGCTCCTGAGCCCCTCAAGCCTTTCTGTGTCTGAGGGAAGGCTTCTAGCTCATCAGTGGGAGTGGTAAGCACTAGGTAGCCTCTCTACCGCAGGAGGAGAGGTTTCTGGCCCAGAAATTATAGTTTATTGGCCGTTTGGGAAGCTCTTCCATCTCTTTCAACCTTCTGATTCAAAAGCCTGTATTTGTGCTTGTTTCCTGCCTTTCCTGTTACTAGTCTAGTCCAGGTACAGATTTGCTGTATCCAGGACTCTTTGTAAGCTTCTGAGCCCCCCCCCCAAGCCTTTCTGTGTTGGAGGGAAGCCATCTAGCTTATCAGTGGGAGTGGTAAGCATCAGGCAGCCTATCTACCACGGGAAGAATGGGTTTTGGCCCATAAATAGAAGTTATGTTCTTACCATAACGTTCCATGTTAGTTGTCTTCTTCTCGCCTTCTTTCTTGCTGGATGGGTTCGGAGCCGACCTCGGCTCCGACTCGGCCACTCTAAAAGCTCGAGAGTTGGTTCCACCGGCTCGAGGCTCCCCTTATATCCCACAATGCTAGGCGGTATTACCTCAGATCTCGTTTGTAAGCTAGGCCCAGCCAATAATAAATCCAGAACTACTGGAAATGGGAAAAAAACACCTCTATAAAAAGAAAGAAGAAGGTGACCTGAAACCTGATGAAAGAACATATGCATAGTATAGCATATACATATATACAATAGAGGTGGTAGAAAGAGAGGTCACAATCAAACTCCTCTAGGTCTGTCCAGGCTAGGGGGAAGGAGGGTGGGACGCAAGAAAGAAGGCGAGAAGAAGACAACTAACATGGAACGTTATGGTAAGAACATAACTTCTATATGTTAAGTTGTCCATCTCGCCTTCATTCTTGCTGGATGGAACCGCGTCCCTAGCACCTTGTCCCGGGTGGCCTAACGGAACAGACTCTTGAGTACAGTGGAACCAAAGTTAGCTCTATGTCTAGAAGCTAAATCCAACTTATAATGAGAAATGAAAGTGTGAGGAGTAGCCCATGTAGCTACTGCACAAATGGTATCAATAGGCAGCCTGTCTTGGAAAGCTATAGAAGTAGCCAAAGCTCTATTGGAATGAGCCTTAGGTCTGTTAGGCAACTTTTGGTGTCTAATCTCATACACATAGGAAATCAAGGATGTTAGCCATCTGGAGAGTGATGCCTTCGAAACTGGAAGGCCCTTTCTGCCTTCTGCATAAGAGACAAACAACTGGTCAGTTTTCCTGATCTGTTTGGTCCTATCCAAATAATACCTCAATTGTCGATGAACATCTAGCCAATGCAATTTTTGTTCAAACTTGTTAGAATAGTTAGGAAAAAACACAGGGAGGTCAATGTTTTGATTTAGATTTGCCGCAGAGGCTACTTTAGGTAAAAAGGATGGATTGGTCCGTAAGGATGCCCTATCCTTATGAAACAACAGATACGGTGGTCGACAGCTGAGAGCATGAAGCTCTGAGACCCTTCTAGCCGAAGTAATGGCTATCAGAAAGAGGGTCTTCCAGGATAGCAATTTCATTGAACAGGAAGCAGCAGGTTCAAAAGGGGGAAGAATCAAATATGCGAGAACTAAATTAAGGTCCCAAGAAGGAGGAGGATTTCTTATAGGAGGCTTAAGAAGAAAAACTCCCTTCAAGAAAGCTTTGCAAAGTTTGTGAGACATGATGGCAGAATCTGAGATGCCCACATGAAAGTTAGATATAGCTGCCAATTGAACCTTAAGAGTAGAAGGAGACGAACCTGCATGGAAAAGTTCGGCTAGGAAATCAAGGACTATTTGAATGGGAGCAGTGAAAGGATCTATGTCCCTTCCTTGAGCCCAATAGGCGAAACGTTTCCACTTACTAAGATAAATCTTCCGAGTGGAAGATTTATGGGAAGCTATCAAAATATCTTGAACAGAGTGAGATATTTGAGGAAGCCTGGCTATGGTCGGAATTGGAGGAACCAAGCAGTGAGGTTCAGAGAGGGGAGGGAGCGATGTAACTGACCCGACTGATGGATCAAAAGATCTGGAACTAGGTCCAGATGCCAGGGTTGCTCCAACAGAAATTGATGTAGAAAGGGGAACCAAACCTGTCGAGGCCAGTAAGGAGCAATGAGGATCAATGAGGCCTTCTGAGCGATAGCTTTCTGTATCACTTGAGAGATTAGTGGGAAGGGAGGGAATGCATACAGAAGTCCCCGGGGCCAAACTTGGACTAGAGCGCCTCTGCTGGGCTGGCCTGGTAAAGGGAAGAGGGTGAAATAATCTTTGCACTTGCTGTTTTGGGGAGTAGCAAAAAGGTCGCAGCAAGGCTGACCCCACTTGAGAAAAATTTTCTCCAAGATAGAATCTTTCAGAGACCACTCGTGAGGCATGAGAATAGCTCTGCTCAATTTGTCCGCGATAAGATTGGACTTCCTGGGGATGTGCATTGCTATCAGAAACCGCTGAGAAGAAATCGCCCATTGCCACAGTCTGAGTGCTTCTCGACATAGGGGGTAGGACCTGGTTCCGCCTTGTTTGTTGATATACCACACTACAGACATGTTGTCCGTCTGAATTGCTATCGTTCCCAAGGGAAGAGAGTCTTGAAGGGCTTGCAACGCTAAAAGCACTGCTCTCATCTCCAGAACATTTATATGCAAGTGGCGTTCGTCTGGTTGCCATATGCCCTGGACTGTTCTGCCCTGATAATGCCCCCCCCCACCCGATCAGGGAGGCGTCCGTTGTCAGAGTAGCAACCGGAGGGGGAGGGACAAAGGGTCTTCCTAGGAAGAGCTGGGGGGAAGAAATCCACCAAAGAAGATGATTCTTGCATGCTTGCGTTATCACAATGGTATGGGACATCGGAAGTTGTTGGTACGACCATTGTGTGAAGAGCATCCATTGAAGGATTCTCATGTGAAATCTGGCTAATAGAAGTAGAGGGATAGAACTAATCTGACTTTGACTCTGTTGCTGTGGAAAAGAAGGAAGACCAGATTGTGTATGTCTGCTATCCTTTGGTCTGTGAGTCTCGCAGACATGTTGACTGTGTCTAGATTTGCGCCTATGAAGGTAATAGCACGACAAGGCGACAAAACAGACTTTTCGCAATTTATTGAGATACCTAACTTTTGAAAAATGCGAAAGGTGTAGTCTCTGGCAAGTAGAAGAAGATGCTTGGTAGGAGCTGTGAGGAGCCAGTCGTCTAAGTATGGAAACACCTGGAATCCTTGACGTCTCAGGTGAGAAGCTACCACTGCCATGCATTTGGTAAACACCCGGGGCAGTGGTGAGTCCAAAGGGCAGGGCTCTGAATTGAAAGTGACTGGTTCCCAGCCTGAAGCGGAGGAATCTCCTGGAGCGCCTGTTCATTTTTATATGATAGTACGCATCCTGGAGGTCTATAGAGCACATCCAGTTTTCCTTTCCCAATAGGGGTAGGATGGATTGTAACGTGACCATCCGAAATCTTGTTTTCTTGACAGACTTGTTCAAGATACTGAGATCCAAAATTGGTCTCCAGTCCCTGTTTTCTTTGGAACCAAAAAGAACTTGGAGTAGATTCCGGATCCTTGCTGGTCTGCTGGCACTGGCTGAATGGCTCTTTTTGCAAGCAACTTTGATATTTCCAACGCTGCTTGATCCCTTTGAGCGGGTGGAACATCTGGAAGGGATTTTTTTGATTGATTTGGAATGCGAAAGAACGGAATGGAATAGCCTTCGGAAATGATGGACTGTACCCACTTGTCTTGAGTTAGGGCTCGCCAGGCTTCTGGGTACAGTGACAATCTTCCCCCGACTGCCTGGGGTCAGTCGGGCAACACCTCAGAGATGCTGGAAGGGCTTATCGGAAAAAGTTTCTCGATTGCCCTGGTTCTGCGGACCCCCCCTGCCTCTAGGGCGACGTCTACCATTATTGTTCCCCCCTCTGCCTCTAGAGGGGAACCGACTCTGTGCGTCAGGCAAAGTCCCTTGAGATTGTTTGCGGAACCACATTTTTCCACTTTTCTGGCCTTTGGGGTAAGGTCTAGAAGGAGTAGAAAAACGGACTCCGACGGCAGAAAGAGTTTTGCCATCTGTCTCGCACCTTGTCAAGGTTTCTTTCACTTGAGGACCAAAGAGGGACGATCCATCAAACGGGGAATTAGTGAAAGATGTTTTAAAGGGGTCCGCAAAATTGCATAGCCGCATCCAGGCATGCTGGCGTAAGGCCACACCTGTCCCTGCGGCTCTGCTTGCTCCATCAGCCGCATATGAAAGAAGGCGCATGGAGGAGTTAGCTATAGAATTTAGGGTAGCCAGCTGAGCGTTCATCTTGTCCTGAAAACCCGCAGCTGTAGGATCCTTTAACATCTCACTCGCTTCCTTGATCAAGTCTCTTTGAAGACGAGTGAAATGACAGAGGTAGTTCAGCGAACGCATAGCAAAGGTCGCTGATGAAAACATCCGCTTCCCGTACCTGTCCATAGACCTAGATTCCTTGTTAGGGGGATGGACAGGCACCGAAGGATCAGCTAGCTCCTTCTTAGTGGCGGCAGCTACCACCATAGCATCCACAGAAACTCCCTTAGTCAAAAATTGCTTATCTGCTGGTGCTGTGATAAACTTTGAAGGTCTCCTGGGGGTAGGGTCCACAGAGTCAGGAGCCGTCCAAGCCTTTTTAGCTACCACCTGCATAAGGGGGTCAAAGGGGGGAGACACCCAGGAGGTGGAAGGGCGAGAGCCAAATGCCTCAAGATACACAGATTCATCCTCCGAAGGGTTAAGGGCTGGCCAATTTCCCCTCTGTTTCAGGATTTCTAGAATGTCTGCAAAAGAGACATCTTCAGAAGGGGAACAGGGGGATCCCTCAGAATCCTCTAAATCCGTGTCAGAGGTGACAGACTCAGGTGAGTCTATGTGCTTTCTCTTGCACTTTCTCTTCCTAGGGGGCTCCCCTGCCAATTCAGGAGAGGCCTCGGAAGAGGACGAGATCCCCACAGGGGATTCTTGAGGAGCTGGCTCTCTGCGGTCTGGGATGAGGGAGTGAGTAGACATAACCTGAGGCACCGAAGAGGGAGGGACGGACAGAGCCGACTGTGGAGTTGAACCGGGTTCCAACACACTCCACATGACCTCGAAGGCACCCCTGTCAGGCAGAGCCAGAGGTCCCCGCTCCGAAAAGCTGAAAAGCTCCCTCGGCACCGACAGCGATGGCTCCGAGGCCGATGTCGGAGCCGAACTCACCAGCACCGAAGCGCCGAGAGGGAGAGCGGGGTCGGACAAGGGTCCGATGCCACTCACCCCCCCGGAGCCGACGAGGGAAGTCCGGCGCCGAGATTCTTCCAAGGAAGAAATTGGAGCCGACGACGGCGCCGAAGACAATTGTATCGGCTCCGATGCTACCACAGTCTCTGGTCCGAAACGCCCCGGCTCCAAGCTCAAAGGAGTCGGAGGAGGAACATTTTGAGAGATAGGATGAAGCATCGACTGATGAGTCGGGCTCTGAAGCATTTGGGCCAGTGCCTCGGACTTAAGAAGTCGACTCACTACCCTCTGGAGGTCATGGTCAGAAAGTCTCGATGACCTAGAGGAGTGAGATCTATGGCTCCGTTCAGACAGCAAGGGAGATGCTGGAGCCGAATGAATGGAGCCAAGGGATGGTGACCTGGACCTCTTCCTAGATGTCGGTTCCGATAGTCTGATCGGAGCCGACTCAGATATTTCCAATACCTCGGCTCCAGCCGGAGCCGAGGGAATCACAGAAGTAGAAGTTCGAGTCTCATCGGCTCCAGCCGGAGCCGATGTTGAAGTAGACTTCGATGTCTTAGATGTCGACTCAGTAGCTGGAGTCGAAGACCTAGAAGCCTTAGAAGGTTTGCCCGAAGAAGCAGTTGGGGGACCCTCAGGCTTTAGTAAGCCCTGTAAAATGAGCTTATTCTTCCTTTCCTGCAGGACTCTAGGGCTGAAGCCATGGCATACAGCACAAGAGTCCTGCAGGTGTAAAGGTCCCATGCAGTACACACAAGAAGTGTGACCGTCTGTCAGAGACATATTCTGACAGCACGAGTCACACTTCTTGAAGCCTGAGACCTTCGAATCCTTGGACATTTCAAATAACAAGTGCAATCACACCCAAGCACAAACACACTGATTACACTGATGTAAAATAAAACTAATTTAAACTAGTAAATTAAGATAGTGTTTAAAGTCCCTACTAAAAAACACACACACTCTAGGAGGGATGAGAGGGCCCGAAGGCCTAAGGAAAGAACCGAAGTTCTTGTTTGGTAGGAAAGAGAAAAAACAAGGGAAAAAGGGATAAAATCCTTTAAGAATAAGGGGATACTTGTCAAAAACTAATTTAAAAGGGATTTCCTAACGATTTTAAACTGTTCAGAACACTAACCTGAAGCCGGTTGAAGCAACACACCTCGATAGCTGTAGCGGCAAACGAGATCTGAGGCAATACCGCCTAGCATTGTGGGATATAAGGGGAGCCTCAAGCCGGTGGAACCAACTCTCGAGCTTTTAGAGTGGCCGAGTCGGAGCCGAGGTCGGCTCCGAACCCATCCAGCAAGAATGAAGGCGAGATGGACAACTTAACATGCTGTAGTTTATTGGCCGTTTAGGCAGTTTTCCAACTCTTTCAACTTGCTGGCTTAAAATCTTGCGTTTGCACTTGTGTTCCCCACCTTTCCTGTAACTAGTCTAGTCCAGGTACAGATCTGCTGTATCCAGGACTCTTTGTAAGCTTCTGAGCCCTCCCAAGCCTTTCTGTGTTGGAGGGAAGCCTTCTAGCTTATCAGTGGGAGTGGTAAGCACTAGGTAGCCTATCTACCACAAAAGGAGTGGTTCTAGTCAAGAAATTGTAGTTTATTGGCTGTTTGGGCAGTTTTTTTCCATCTCTCTCAACTTTCTGGTTTTAAAGCCCGTGTTTGCGCTTGATCCCCACCTTTCCCGTAACTAGTCTAGTCCAGGTACAGATTTGCTGTATCCAGGACTGTTTGTAAGCTTCTGAGCCCCCCAAGCCTTTGTGTTGGAGTGCAGCCTTCTAGCTTATCAGTGGGAGTGGTAAGTACTAGGTAGCCTGTCTACCACAAGAGGAGTGGTTCATGGCCCAGGAATTGTAGTTTATTGATCATTCGGGAAGTTGTCCATCTCTTTCAACTTTCTGGTTTAAAAGACCACATCTGCGCTTGTTTCCCATCTTTCCTGTAACTAACCTACTGGAAAGCACTAGAAAGCCTTAAACTGACACAAGCCTTCTAGCTTAAAAGAGAGACTTTGGAGTGATTATCAGTTTTCTGTATTTTCTTGCTGTACTTAACTGTTTTCTGCCTAAACGCTGATTTTTCCAGCACTTATTGTGATTTAAAAGCTTGTTTTTTTCACATATTGTACTTAATTGACTGCCTGCATTTTTAAAAAGTTTTTTGTTTAAATAAATTGTTTAACTGTTGTAAGCTACAGGCTAAAGTGCGATAGCCTTTTCTGATCACTTGTAGTCGTTAAAAGCTGTTTTAAGTGTACTTTTTACTGTTTTTGCCTTATCTTTATAAAAAAAAAAAAAAAAAAAAAAAAAAAAAATCTTGTTTCCCGCTTTTCTAAGCTGGTATAGTCCAGTTTTCAGGGTAGTGCTGAATTCGGGGCTGTGTTACAAGTTTCTGAGTTGCTCATACCTTACTTGGATAGAGGGAAGTTTCTCTGTTCACCTGTGAGAGGGGAAATTTGAGCAGCCATCTGTCCCTGAAGGAGTGATTCCAGCCCAGAAGTTAGTAGTTTAAAAACCACGTTTGCACGGTTTTGTGCGCCGGGCAGCACCGGCTAGCTAGGGTTAAATTATTCCTGGCTCCACTAAGTCTCCTCTTCAGTTTTTCACTTGAAACTAGTCGAACTCTCAACCTAAGCACTCAAAAAGCATCCTACAGTCCAGCACTTGCTCAGACCTAATATCAAGCACTAATATACCCCGACACTTGACTGCCCAGCAGGGCAAGGCTCTTTATCCACCCCTCACCAACCAAGCGACTAAGCAGCTCACCCTACTATTCAGGCATGACCAAAGGGCAACTTCAGGTGTACTCTCCAGTCCAGCTGGTGAATCTGGGTATCCTGAGGCTATGTTACAGCTGCCTCATGTACACAGACAGCCCTCTCCTCCTACCACAAAACACTAACATATGCAAGAGATGCAATTATACAGCCAAACTGGAGGCTAAGGTCTCTCCACCCAAGACTGGAACAGAGAGTCAGGAGGAGAAGGTTAACACTTGCACCACACCTCCAGCCTCACACAGACCTACTAAACCAGCACTGGCAAAAAATACACATAAATAAACAAAATCATACTCGGAGCCTCTAAATAAAAACCTGCCGCATCAGACAGCTACAAAGCAGACACCCACAAAACCTGCACCTCCCGTCACAAACCAGACAACACATAAAACACAAAATCAATGTGCCGCACAATCACAGCCCTTAAGGCGAAATAACATACCTAACACACTAGTAACAGGTGACAACAATCAGGCACACTGACGTCCCACTCACTAGGCTGGACAAGGAGAAGGTTACTGTTAGCTGCTTATCAGGAGCCAGAATCCGCCACACAAGCACTCAGGTCACTCCAGAACAAGTACAAATATGACTGTCATTGTCCATGTTGGTGTGAATGATGTACCTCCCTGGACTACATGAAGAGAGACATGGAAGAGCTCTCTGATCATGTAGTCCAGGCAGGTATGACCTTGACCCTGAGTAGCATCCTGCCCTCACCAAGAATGATACCTCAGTATAAAGAAAAAATGATTAATTTCAACAATTGGCTAAGCTTCTGGTGTCATTCAAAGGGGATCCAGTGTCTGTCAGCCTAGGATGACATGCTCGACAAGCCGTGTTGCTTCGCAAGAGACGGACTGCACCCGTCACCCCTTGGCTTTCGAATACTGGCCAAGGCTCTTGCTGTCCCCACAGTGCCTTTTTTAGGCAAGGCTCAAAATTCAAACCCACCACCGTAAACAGCACAAGTAAAAAAATGAGGGTTATGCTACTCAACACCAGGAGTTTAAATCACAAAATGCATGCGCTTGAAGCACTCCGAAGAATGAAGAACGTCGACATCTGTGCAGTTACTGAAATCTGGTTCAAGGCTCCAGAGAGCACTCCAGCACTACTGGGCTACAACTCATACCACATATTTCGGCCACAGGACACGGACCAAAACACAAAAGGAGGGGGTGTGTATCCATATTCATCAAGGATACCCACACCTCCATGTTAGTGACGCAGCATGATACTTCTGAGATCATCCATGTGCAACTAACATCAGGCAAATCTACAATGCAAATTGTAGCCTGCTACAGATCACCCTCCATGACCCAGGACCACCACTCCACCTTTCTGGAGACACTGTAAAACATGAAGGTCCTACCGAACACCCTGATATTGGGCTATTTCAATTACCCTACCATTAACTGGGAAAACTACTTGAGTAAAAACTCCCAGGCTCAGCGCTTCCTGGAATTTATCAACTCAAATGCCCTGGATCAGCTGGTAAACTCCCCTACCAGAGGCCACAACATATTGGACCTGGTCATCACCAACATGGGTGACAGGTGTCCCGTACAGGAGGTCAACCCGTCAGTGGTTAGATCAGACTATAAACTAATCACCCTGGATGTCCACACCCCACCCACCACCCCCAACCAAGGAAACCACAGTGAAAAACTTTTCTATAGCAAACTTCACCTTACTTAAGGCAGAGGTGGTAAGTTTCACAGCTCCCACGCTAAAGGATAACACTGCCCAAGATGCAGAATCCTTTACAATTGCACTCTATGAGCACCTACAAGGATGCATGGATCGTGCCATCCCTAGCAAAACCAAGACTCACTCCCCTAAGAGAAGGAAATCAGTCTGGTGGACCCCTGCCATAAACAGGTTATACAACAGAAGGAGGAACCTAGTTCAGAAAAAAAGCAAATCCCAAGAAGGAAAGACATCCCTGATCAGTATCAGTAAGAAATTAAGGTCCCTCATAAAATCATCCAAGGCTAACTATGAAAGAAAAATAGCCAAGGATTCGAAAGATAACCACAAAGCGTTCTTTAGCTATGTCAAGAATCTAAGTGGCAATTCGCAGATATGCTCTGAGCTAGTGCAAAATAGCACAAAATATACTGAACCTACTGATATTGCCAACATCCTGGCGGATAGATTCAGTGCAAACCACCTCCCTCTCACCTTCAAAAGGGCCCACAACAATACCGGTAAAGTGTAGCGTCCCAGAAATTGCAGAAGCACAGGTGAAAACACAGCCCTTTCAAAAGCCAAAAACACAGAATCAATGGGGCCAGATAGTGTCCCAGGCTGCATCTCGCACGAACTACAGAACAAACTAACCCCCCACCCAAACACGCTGTTCAACCTCAGCCTCTCCACAGGCTACGTGCCCATAGAATGGCGCACAGCAAGAGTTATTCCGCTCCACAAAGGATGGGCCACAACTGACCCTGGTAACTATCGCCCCATAAGCCTGACTAGCCTGGTCTGCAAGGCTATGGAGTGCATCATTATGGAACTCAATAACAAAGACATTGGGAACCTCCAAACACTTGACCTAACCCAGTTTGGCTTTGTTAATGGCAGATCACGCCTACTAAACCTGGTTGACTTCTTCGAGACAGTCACCAAGGCCATAGACGAGGGAAAGGTGGTTCACACAGCCTACCTTGATCTCGCCAAGGCGTTCGACACCATTCCTCACTCGGGTATTATAGAAAAACTCACCAGCCTGAACATAAACCCCTACATCACAAGATGGGTTGCCAACTGGCTTACAGACAGAACGTACACGGTAAGAATAGCAGGCTAGAGGTCTGACTCTAAACCAGTCACAAGTGGTGTCCCGCAAGTCGGTTCTGGGACCCCTACTGTTCGGCATATATTTCTCAGAAGTACAGGCAAACACAGCAGGACTATGGCTAACTAAGTTCGCCGATGACTGCAAACTGGGAGCCATAATCGACTCTCCGGCTGACACGGACATCCTTCAAAAAGGCCTTACTGAGACAGACACCTGGTGCCAAAGTCATGGCCTCAAGCTAAATGCCAAAAAATGCATAGTCATCCTGTTTGGGAAAAACAAAACACCCACGAATTACTACACAGGCGGCAGCCCCCTTAATACAGAAGAGGTAATAAGAGATCTGGGGACCCAGGTAGATAGTAATCTCTCCTTTGACAATCATATTGCCAAAGTAGTTAGGAAATCCTTCTATGTGGCCCATCTAATTACTAAGGGGTTCTCATCTAGAAATAAAGAGGTTACAGTGCCCCTCTACTCATCACTCATAATCATAGAGTACAATGCCCCATTTGGGATGTACCTCACAAGACACTTCCAACAGCTAGAAAGACCACAAAGGCACCTCACCAAGAGGATTACTGGCCACAAACATATGTCCTATGCAGCCTGACTGAAAAAATTCCGGCTGTACTCAGTGGCATATCGCTTACTCAGAGGTGATCTCTGCCTGACAGCCATGTCCAACTCAGAATTGATGGACATGCTCCACCTAAAGAAATCCAAGTCACTGCGAGCCACGAGCTCTAGTGAGCTAAACCTCGCCACAACAATAAATAAAACATGCTGGAGGGATAGATTCCTGTCACAGAGACTCCCCATGCTTTGGAACAAAATTCCTAACTACAATAGGCAGAGCCTTGATGAGTGGATGGGTAACAGAAAATACACCCCTGGGATCACTTCATTGGCTCTGCTTGACAGAGGCTCAGTTAATTAATCAATGGGGTGGCGAAAGCCGACACACTCTGGCTAGGCTTATAAATGCCCTCGGGCAGATAGCCTAGTACCTACCTATGAACCTACAATGTTTCTCGACCACTCGGCCATATCCTGATTGAGATACATGCTTACAAGGCAGGGACAGGTGAGAGGGAATGCTCAACCAGGTGGAAAGAGACAACACAGATGTATCTTTATAGTGAGTACATAACATTCTTGTCCGATGTTGTCTTTTCTGTCTGGGTTCAACCTCAGAGTTCCTAGCCACATAAAACCCTATGGATGTCTTACAAAGTACATTCTGCAATACTGTGAAACCAAAGGAGGTCCTAGACCCTTGACTGAATGCCCAATTTGTAGTGGGACACAAACGTGCGAGGACCCACCGAAGTAGCAGCAACATAACCATCATGCAAAGCAGCTCTGGAGAAAAAAGCTGTAGAGGCAGCTACAGCTCTAGTAGAATGGGCATTTGGTTTACAAGGCAAGGCCTTCCCTTTCAAACTATATTCAGATGAAATGCAATCAAGACAGTCACTTGGACAGAGCAATCTTAGATACTGGTGCAGCCAACCGGGACTTTAAAATAATGACAAATAACTGATTAGACTTCCCGGAAGATTTGGTTCTGTCCAAATAAAATCTCAGTTGTCTAAGGGCATCAAGACAGTGGAGTGAATACTTTCATTTATTGGAAAATTCTTGGAAAGAACACTGTAAAGTGACTTGTCTGATTCAAATTGTTCTCTGTAGGCATCTTTTGGAAAAAGTAGGATCCATCCAAATGGACACCATATATCTTTATGAAAAAACAAATATGGAGGTATTGAGGATAGGCCCTGCAGTTCCGAAATACATTTGGCAGAGGTAACAGCCACCAAGAATAAAGTCTTCCAAGACAACAACTTCAAGTCAGCCGTAGCTGATGGCTCAAACATAGGTGCGGCAAGCACTTAAAGCATAAAAAGCAAATCCCAAGGTGAAACAGGATCCTGGACCAGAGGACACAACAAAAAGGCACTCTTGAAAAAAGCCTTTGAATTTGTTTAGAGCCACCAATGGTATATTAGCTCTGCCAATGCAAAAATTGGAAACAGTTGTAAACTGTACCTTAATAGTACAGTAATTGGATCTTGAGTGAAACAAATTGGCAAGAAAAGTACAGTTTTGTACCTACCATAAATGTAGATGTCCGAGAGACATGCAACTGCAGTCATAACATGTGGGTTGTCCTGCCTCAGGCAGCCCTCGGTCGGCCGGATTCCAAAGTCTGGGTCCGACGTCGGCTGATGTCGCTTTTCTCTCCGACGTCAGAGCGGCTGGAGTATATAAGCATCAGCCGACGCCATTTTCTTCAGTGTTTCTTGCCCCAGATGCCAGGTGCCCTCCAAGGAAGGCTGTAATCAAATTGGAAGACAAAAACAGGATTCCAAACAAATACATGAGCAATTAAACAAATACACCATAACAGATATCCCCAGCTAAGAGAGAGAGGGATAGGAGTGGACCCTAAGCATAGAGGGGTATGGAGGGAGGGAAACCCGACTGCAGTTGCATGTCTCTCGGACATCTACATTTATGGTAGGTACAAAACTGTACTATGTCCTTCAAGAATGCAACTGCAGTCATAACATGTGGGTAGAATACCATAGCTTAGCTGGGGAGGAGGTATGCTCTAGGAAAGAGATGGTGTGGCAATCAAACCCTGCAGGACTGCCAAGCAAAGCCTGCTCTGGATCTGGAATATGGGGGAGATTGTAGTGTTTTGAGAATGTATGCACGGAGCTCCATGTAGCAGCTTCTAGAATGTCCTTTGTAGGCACCCCTCTTAAAAATGCTGTAGAGGTGGCTGTAGCTCTGGTGGAATGTGGTCTGACATAGGCTGGAACAGTCTTTCCATGAAAGGAATAACAGAATCTGATGCAATTTCCAATCCATTTAGAAATAGTCTGTTTTGAAATTGCTTTTCCTTGGACTGCAGGGGCGTAAGCTACAAAAAGCTGTTCAGACTTCCTACTGGCCTTGGTTCTGTCCAGGTAGTATCGAAGTTGTCTATGAATGTCCAAGGTATGTAAAAGCCTTTCCCCCTTATTCTCAGGATTGGGGAAGAAGGCAGGCAGATGAATGGCTTGATTTAGAGAAACCCTAGATACCACCTTTGGCATAAAGGTAGGGTTGGTCCTTAATGAAACCCTGTCTCTGTGGAAAATAATAAAGGGTGGTATTGCCATTAGGGCCTGTAGTTCCAAAACCCTTCTTGCTGAGGTGATTGCCAACAGGAAGGCTGTTTTCCATGAGAGAAATTGCAAGTCAATTGAAGCTGCTGGCTCAAAAGGAGGTAGAGTCAGTTTTTCTAAGACAAAATTGAGGTCCCAGGCTGGCACTGGGGCCTTTCTTGGTGGCTTAATGTTCTTGATTCCCCTGAGGAATTGTCTTAGTAAGGGGTGAGAAAAAACAGGAGGATCAGTGTTGTATCTAGCTGAAATAGTAGATGCATGTATTTTTATTGATGAATATGAGAGACCACTCTGTTACATATCTGCCAAATATTCCAAGATAAGTGGTATGTTCAGTAATGATGCATCATGCCCTTTGCTGGTATTCCAATTGCTGAATCTTTTCCACTTTGCTAAGTAGACCTTTCTGGTGGACGGTCTTGGAGCCTCTGTTAGTATCCGCTGAACTTCCTTGGAGAGAGGGAAGTTGAATTTACTTATGGGATCTCCCAGGCTGTTAGCTGCAGAGTCTGGAGGTTTGGATGCAGTGTTTCGAAATTGTGCTGAGTCAAAAGTAGAGGCCACTGAGGGAGGGCCCACCTCCTGGTGTGACATATGCTCCGTAGTAGTGGGTACCAGTGTTGCCTTGGCCAATCCGGAGCTATTATGATTCCCTTGGGCTTCTCTGCTTTGATCTTTAGTAATACTGAGGTCATCAGTGGCAGAGGTTGGAATGCATAGATTGCTAGGGAGTTCCATTTGAATGAAAGAGCATCTATTTTCCAAGCCTTTGGATGGTATGTCCTTGTGCAAAATTTTGGTAGTAGACGATTGAGGTGAGAGGCAAATAGGTCCACTTCTGGCTTGCCCCATGTCGAAGTGAGTTGCCTGAAAGCCTTCGGATGCAACCTCCACTCGTGTGGATCTGTGAAATTCCTGCTTAGGCTGTCCGCCAACACATTGTCTTTTCCTGGAACAAACTGTGATTGCAACTGGATGTTTAGACTCAGTGATTTTTCCCAAAGCTGCATTGTCAGTCTGCAAGGGGGATAAGAGTGAGTGCCCCCCTGCTTGTTTATGTACCACATCACAGTGGTGTTGTCTGTCCATATCATTAAATGACCTTGCTGGAGTTGGTTTTGAAAAGCCTCGATAGCATGCATCACTGCCAGCATTTCCTTTTGATTTATATGCAGATGTGTTTCCTTTGGAGACCATTGTCCTTGTATACATCTGCCTTCCATGTGGGCCCCCCATCCGAGGTCTGAGGCATCTGTAGTCATGGTCTGTGTTATCTGTGGTTTTTTGAATGACAAACCTGTGTTTTCCTGGCTCACCGAAGCCCACCATAGGAATTCCTTTTGTAAGCATGGAATGAGTGGAATGATGGTCTCCAAGTTGTTGCTGTGCTGAGACCAAACGCTTTTTAGGTACCATTGAAGCTTTCTCATGTGTAGTTTTGCTAATGGAACCAGTAGAATGCAGGATGCCATGTAACCCAGGGCCTGTAGGAATCTCCTTGCAGTCATCTGGGTGAGTTTTGCTAAACCTTTGAAGTATTGAGTTAACTTCTCTTGCTTGTCTTCTGTCAGGTAAGCCATTTGAGAGGCTGTGTCTAGTTTGGCTCCTAAGAAGATTATTTGCTGGGATGGCTGCAGTCTTGACTTTTGGAAGTTGACTGTGTATCCCAGAGCTTGAAGTAATCGTATGACATATTCCAGATTTTTTGTCAACATCAATTTGTCGTCCGCTTGTATGAGGCAGTCGTCCAGGCACGGGTAAATTTGTATACCCTGGAGCCTGCAATGAGCAATTACTGAAGCCAGGCATTTTGTAAACACTCTGGGCAGTAGATAAGCCAAATGGCAATGCTGAGAATTGATAATGCTCTGGCCCTGCAAGAAATCTGAGGTATCTTCTGCAACTGTGTCTGATAGGGACATGCAGGTATGCCTCCTTGAGGTCCAGAGTAATCAGCCACGACTCCTTGCCCAGCATGGGAAGGAGTTGCTGTAGAGTCAGCATTTTGAACTTTGGTACTATGAGAAAGGTGTTTAATGTGGACAAGTCCAGTATTGGTCTCCATTGAGTTTCTTTTCTTGGAACAAGGAACAGTCTTGAGTAAAATCCCTGTTCTTGTTCTTGTTGTGGAACTCTTTCTATTGCTTTCATTTGAGTTAGTAGAGAGATTTGCTTGATAGCCTCTACCCTTTGATGTTGTGGTAGATTTGGCATGCCTTGTTTTCTTGGTAAGGTGTGAAAATGAAACCTGTACCCTCGGTCTATAATGTCCAAAATCCATTTGTCCTTTGTCAGTCTGTGCCAGTTTTCTGCAAACAGAGATAATTTCCCGCCCAAGGGAGCTTCTAGTTGCTCCCTGGTAGGCGGTAGTAGAGGAAAGTCATTGAGATTGTGGTTGTTGGGCAGGAGAAACCCCTGCGTCACCTCTTTGGTTTCTTGGCTGCCATTGACGTCCCCTGTAAGGGCCTCTGTATTGGCCTCTTCCTCGGCCACGTCTGTTCTTACCCCTTTGAAACTTTTCTGGATTAGGAAAGGACCAGTTTTTTTGAAGGCCAATTCCTACTGAATCTGGGGGTTGAACCTGGAGGAAATCCTTTACAGTTTGAACTGATTTTGCTTTTTCTTTGATGGTCTTTAGCACATCCTTAGCATTTGCACCAAAAAGATTGTTCTTTTCCAAAGGTGCATCCAGAAGTTTTGCTTTTACATGATCTGGTAGAGGTTGATCTTTTAACCAAGCATGTCTTCGCATCACTGCCCCTGTCATAGCTGCCCTACATGAAGCTTCCAGTGCATCATATCCACACTGCAGGAAATGATTGCTTACTTGCTGAGTGTTATGTACAGCTTCCTGCAAAGTCTTCCTGTCTAAAGGATCAGGAGAAGCTAGTGTTTTTTGTAAATCTTCTAAGAGATAATCCTGATATTGGAACATATGAAAAAGGCAATTTAAAGCTCTCATAGATAAGGTAGTGGAAGTGTAAACCTTTTACCCCATCTCTCTAATGACCTTGCTTCCCTGTTGGAGGGCAAAGGATTTTTGAGGTGGAGGCTGAAACTCCTTTAGGCCCCTGTGAAATAGTTTCCAAATCAACAGTATGGGCCCTGAATAAATGGGAATGAGTTTCTGGGACCCTGTAATACCTGTCTGGCTTGGCTGGTGCAGGAGGGAGAGTATCAGGGGTAGCACTAGAATCAGAATACAAATCATCCAGAACATCAAGTACAGGAGGAATAGCTAAGGGCCTGTGCTGAGGCTTCTTAAGGAAAGTCCTAAGGCGTTTCCTGGAATCAGAATATTCCTGGCCCTGCCACTTGAAATGTTCCCTCATGGTGTGCAGAACTTCCCCAAAGGAAATATCCTCAGGAGGGGAAGCCGAAGGTATGGAATCTTCTGCATCTGAGTCCTCATAGGTCTGGAAGAGCTCTTCCTGGCTGTCAGAGTGGACAGAGCCCTCAGAGTCTTCATCTGAAGGAGTAGGGTCAGAGGGTTCAACCAGCCTTTTATCAGGAGGAGGCTGGGATGCTCTCTCTGGATGGGTCTGAACCTCTAATCATGGAAATTAAATCAGCAGCCATGGACATAATTTGTGTCTCTGGAGTCGGCTGAGGTGAGGATCTAGAAGTAATATGCTTTGTTTTGCTGGCTGCCTTAGCCCTAGTGTAGGCCTTAATAGACATGGCCATAGGAGGCCTGGCAGCTCCACGTGCAGGAGTGACCTTGTCTACAGCAATGGTCTCGGGCATTTCCTCGGTTTCGGTATCCGGAGGAAAATCTATAACTGGCGTCGGAGTAATGTCTGGAATCGGAGTTGTCGGTAATGCGGTGTCTTCGGTTCGAAGCGGTGGAGAGACCGTCTCAGAGGGAACCGGAGCACTCACGCTAGGTTTTGGCGTGGAGTCGGTAGTAGACGCGGGCCGAGGATGTCAGTCCCGGTCTTTTCGTTTTTTGGGAGTTTGCGATGTCGGAACATCCGATGGCATGGTATAAGCAAATTTATCGCCGAAAAAGTCTTCAGCGAACTCCGCCCGGCGCCTGAGTGTGCGCTTGTTGAAGCGAGCACAGGCTACACAGGCCGAGACGTCGTGGTCTGGGCCCAGGCAAGGGAGGCAGTAAGAGTGGAAATCCTTATGAGGTATTTGTTTACCACAAAAAAGACAATTGTTAACTTTTTCAGTAATTTCTGACATCGGCTGAGGCAAGAAAAGGTCCCCAACGGGTAGTTAGCTTTTGATGACTTCGTATCGAGAATACAGGAGCTGACCGACCGGCACTTGCGAACTGCTTCTGCTTCGGGCACCGCGCGGCAAGAAAGACTGAAGAAAATGGCGTCGGCTGATGCTTATATACTCCAGCCGCTCTGACGTCGGAGAAAAAAGCGACATCAGCCGACGTCGGAGCCAGACTTTGGAATCCGGCCGACCGAGGGCTGCCTGAGGCAGGACAACCCACATGTTATGACTGCAGTTGCATTCTTGAAGGACATGTCCCAAATCACCTTCAAAAGAGCTGAGGTCCAAACCATTAGAGTTAACTCAAATGTATGAAATATTTCCCCTTAGTAGCACATGCTTTATGAGTAGACACCTTCTGAGATAAAAACAAAAATACACTGCTCTATTTGAAAGCTTGGTATCTCTAGCCATCAGGAGAATAGGAGAAACCATGAGGTTAACTTAAGTGTCTGAAGGTCAGATGGATCTATGCTCACAGGGTGAAAAATCAGATTTGGAATGGGATCCAGGACCCAAGGAGGGTGTCTTAGAAGAGACCAAAGAAAGGGGAAATACACCTGATGGGGCCAAAAAGGAGCAATGGGCAACCTTCTGGAGAAACTTTATTCAATGGGGTTGGAGGATATGCATACAGGAGACCCTGGGGCCAAGCATACAGAACATCCCAGGGTTACTGTCCCTGTGGAAGAACTAAGGCATTATAGTTGCTGCACTTGGTGTTGGACAGATGGAGAAAACAGGTCACAAAATGGAATGTTCCAGTGCCAAAAAATACAAGACAACCCTTGTATTCAGAAACCACTTGTGAGGAAAAAAATGTTCCTGCACAGACCTTCTGCTAAAATGTTGGATTTTCCCTGGATATGCATTGTAACCATAAACCGTTGAGATGAAATTGTCCATTGTCAAATCCTTATGGCCTCCTCACAAAGGAGGCAAGAATGGGTTCCTCCCTGTTTGTTCAGACACCAGATGACAAACATATTGTCTGTCTGAACTGACGTCTCGCCTTTGAGGAGACTGTTCTGAATGGCCTGCAACTTAAGGAGGACTGCTCTCATCTCCAAGACGATATGAAAATTGACCTTGGTTGTGGGTCAGGTCTCTTGGACAGTCCTCCCTTCAAAATACCCCAACCTAGAACAGAGGTGTCTGTTTTGACTGTACCCATGGCGTGGGGAAGGGCAAACAGTCACATGGGTGGGACACCAGGGAGACTCCAACCACCACCTGATTTGATGTCACACGTTTGTCAAAATGCTGGAAAACTCCGTCAGATGAGATCATTGCAGTGCAAGTGTCCACTGTACAGCCCTCATGTAGTACCTCACCAGGGGAACTAAGCAGATGGCAGCCACCATGTGCCCTAAGAGGTTGAGATCAAATGATACTGGGGGCTTTCTGTATGATACCAAGGAAGTGGCTTGGCAGTAAAGGGGAGGTACCCTGCAAGCTGAAAGTTTTGCAATTTGAGAGACTGTGTCCCAAGTGACAACCTATAAATTCTATAGTATAAACAGGGTGAAGAATGGACCATTGATAGTTGACTGTGATCCCCCAAGGAACAGTAGAGCTGGAGTAATGTGTCCATGGCCCTTACTAACGATGCTCACCCAACCATCCAAGTAAGGGAAGATCTGGAATACCTGCAGCCTGAACCAGTCTGCTATGACTGCCTGCACTTGGTGATTACTAGGGGACAGAAGTAAGACCAAAGAGCAGAGCTCCAAACTGATAATGACTGGCTGCTGGCTGGAAGCACAAAAACCTCCTGGAATGCCTTGCTATCTTTATATGATGGTAGGCTTCACTGAGGATGACTGAGCACATCCAACTGTCCTTCTTCATGAAAGGAAGAATGGACTGCACCGTGACCATCTGGAACTTGGTTTGACAGAGTGATTAAATTTTCTCAAATCCAAAATTGACCTGAGGTCCTTTTTCTTTGGAACCAAAAAAGAATTTAAAATAGATCCTGGATCTGTGTTGGTCTGGTGGGACCTTTTGGATGACTTGATTTACTAACAGCTTTTGAATTTCGATGAGTGCATCCCTTCTCTGATGTGGTGGCACATCTAGAAGAGGTTTGGGAATTACCTTTAGTGTACCTAAAATGGAATCATGTAACCTCTGGATATGACTTAACACCCACATGTCTGAGGTGATGGCCTACCGAGGTTTCAGAGCCAAAACATTTAGACTATTTCCAGAGTCAGACAAACCCCTCAGGATTGCAGAAAGGGCTTCCCAGAGAAATACACATGGAAGCCCTGGTTCTGCAGACCACTCCTGCTGCTCGAGTGAAACCCATTGTGGTCACTCCCTTGCCGCAGGGAGAAACCTTCCTGAAAAGGTTACTGCACGTTTCTAAAGAAGAGACATCTCCCCCCCCCCACTTCTGGTTCTGAGAGAAGGCCCACTGAGGGATAGCACAACATACTCCAACAGCAGACAGCATCTTTCCATCCTGCTCACTCCTGGTGAAAGTGTCCTTAACCTCAGGCCCAAAAGTGAACAGCCATCATAGAAGGAATTAAGGACAGCTTGAAGCAACCTACAAAACTGCATAGTCTCATCCAAGCATGGTGACACATGGCAATGCTGGTGCCAACGACTCAGGATGTGCCATCAGCTGCATTAGAAAGTGAATGCATAGATCCATTAGCAATAGACTGCAAGGTGGACAAGTGAGTCTCCATAGTCTTTTGAGACTTTGGAGACAGCAGTGTCTTAACTACCTTTGATACTAACGGCACAATGTCCTACTGAGGTCTCAAATGACTAAGGTAGTTTAATGCACTCAGTGGGAACATGGCTGAGGTGTATGAATGGTTCCCTAACCAGTCCAATGCCAGAGACTCCCTATTACAACTTATGAACTCTCTTATAAGATATCCTTCTTAGTTGAAGCAGCCACCAAAATATCGTCACTAGCATGACCCTTACTCCATTGTTGTTGGTCCTTGGAAGGCACCAGGATCGTGTCTGGTTTCTACAGAATTAGTTTAATCATAATGAGTGCCTTCCACACATTCCAAGTCACTCAGTCAATAAGTGTGTCTGGAGGGGGAAACCACCCAGTACGTGAATGGGCCCAGCACTACGGCCTCCAAAAATACAAACTCCTCCAGAGATGGGGCTTTGGCAGTCCCAACCCACTTGCTGGCAAAACCGCTCCAAAACATCGCCAAAAGAGGCATCATCACAGGGTAACTTAGGGGACTCCTCTCCTTCATCAAGGTCCATATCCTCTGTGAGGGATTCCTTGAGAGAATCCAAGAGCTTCCTCTTGGACTATCTCTTGCCAGAGACTTTCCACCCTGGAGAATCTAGGTGAGAATCGGATGAGTTGGGGGACCCTGAAGGCAGGGAAGATTGAAGACCACCTGGAGTGGGCTATCCAGGATCAGGCTGATGCATGTCCAAAACCACAGATGAAGAGGGAGGATTACTAGTTGCAGTCGACTACTTTGTTCCCTGATGGGAAGTTGGCACCCCAGAGCTTGCACATCCAAGGATGCTGACAACCTAAAGATATACCAGACTCCGGAGCCACTCCAACCTGTCCTGACGCAGAGATCAGACTTGAACTATTGACAGCAGAGACACAGAGTTGGAGGGATGACTCAGAAGCCCAAAATGTCAAACCCGATGCAGAAACCCCTGTTTCAATGTGTTG
Source organism: Protopterus annectens (assembly GCF_019279795.1). Taxonomy (NCBI): domain Eukaryota; kingdom Metazoa; phylum Chordata; order Ceratodontiformes; family Protopteridae; genus Protopterus; species Protopterus annectens. The sequence goes on from NC_056751.1 coordinate 267,597,901, forward strand.
GCCCTGAGGTCTGCTCAGCCTCAAAACTGCCATAAAAGAGGAAATCAAGATCAGGGTAGGAGCCAAAACTGGCCAATGGTGGAAAGGCAAGCAGCTCTGCTAACCTCAGTGATGTAGAGCCCGAGAGAGGAAACAAGCTTGATGGAGCAAAATCCTCAGACTGAGGACCCGAAGCTAACGAGATGACACCTAACTGCATCTGGGCTTGTGGGAAGGATTGGATCAGTTAGGTGTTCCAAGCCAGCAGGTACTAAACTCCCAAATGAACAGGATGACTGAGCTGAAGTCACTGACTGAGGCTCACCTGCTAGTTGATGGCTCCAAGGACCAGATCCAAACTGAAGAGGCTTGGATCAGGGGAAGACAAGGAGAAAATTGCTGAGAAGACTCTCGCGAACTTGAGGGGGAGAAGTGCATAACAATTATGTACAAGGGAGCACATTTCAACAGAACTCAGGACACTTGGTGGAAGGGAAGAAGCCTTCCTCGCAGTCTGTGCTGAGGAAGATTGGGCCACATTTGCTGGATCCGATGGCAGTGCTGAAGCCACTGGAAAAGCCAAAGATTTTGGGATCTTTGGATCCAGTGGGCAGGAAGAAGAGGGAGGCCATCATTTCCAGTCCCCTTTTGAAGGTATGGGCATGGGTCCTTAGATTCCTCCTTACAACCCAGATTTCCTTTGTCGACCTTACCAGTAGGAGCAGAAAAGAAGGAAGAATCATCGGCCAGCAACAGATCCCTGAGGATCAACTTAGCTCTCCTTCTCATTCACAGCAGGGATGCCAAACTCTTGCAGATAGCATACTGCGAATCAAGGTGAGTGGCCTCAAGACAATAAATGTACTGGTCATGCGCATCTTGAGAAGGGAGCTTGTGGACATGCATCACACATCTCTTAAAATCCTTCTCCATATTAGCAATCTACACTAACTATTAAACTATAACTACACAAAACCATACTATCCTACTAAAAGAAAAACTGTAACGACAAACCCTAACACACACAAGGTGGGAAAAACCCGCAAATGAAAAACATACTTTCTAAACCTAACCTAGCAAACCTACACTATTTAACTGCTAACAAGAAAATTACACCAACACACTACCAACAACTAATCACACTAGGGTAAAGGGATCGGGAAGCAAGATTTAGCAAAAAGCGCTAGAAAAAGGATGGACCCCAATGGAGTTCTAGACCAAGCTACTGTCCCAGGAAGGAGGCAAATGGGATCTGGTGTAATCCTTGTAGTTCAAGGTATTATGGGTAGAGGAGGTGGAGCTCAGGGGATGAAGTCTTTCAAATATGGCCTGTGTTGGTTCAGTGCTGGATCCAATAACCCAGGTTGAACCCAGAAGGAAAAGACATTGGATCTTGTTATAGCTACACTTGCATATGCATTGAATGGTTATAATTTACCTCCACACACATACTGTTTTAAGAATAGACTCTTCCTGTCTTTATGATATCTCATTGTGATAAAATGAGCAGGTCTAGGATGCTACACCTAGCCCATGAACACACCACTATGCTCCCCAAAACACTGAGCAAACCTCTATTAATCATGAAAAAAATAATGACTTGACATATTACATTGTTTACAAGGATAGTTGACTTACAAGAAACTCCTGGATGGAAGAAACAGCTGTCCAAGTCTAGAGAGTGGAAGGGCAGCGGGGGTGGTGGTGGGGTGTCATCAGGGAACTTGTGACCCAATGACAAGGGTTCTTTCATAAATCAACTAATACAGTTAAGAATTTACAGTGGATATAAAAAGTGTACACACCCCTGTCAAAATACCAGGTTTTTGTTATATGAAAAAATGAGACCGCAATAAATCATTTCAAAACTTTTCCCACCTTTAATGTGACCTACAACCTGTACAATTCAATGGAAAAACTGACAAATGTGTTAGGGGAAAAAATATAAAAAATAAAAAACATACAATAAGCTGGTTGCATAAGTGTGCACACCCTTAAACTAATACTTTGTTGAAGCACCTTTTGATTTAATTGCACCATTTAGTCTTCTCGGGTAGGAGTGTATCAATATATGGCACATGTTGACGTGACAATATTTGCCCACTCTTCCTTGCAAAAGCACTCCAAATCTGTCAGATTGTGAGGGCATCTCTTGTGTACAACCCCCTTCAGGTCACCCCACTGATTTTCTGTTGGATTTAGGTCTGGGCTCTGGCTGGGCCATTCCAAAACTTTAATTCTGCCGAAGCCATTCTTTTGTTGATTTGGATGTATGCTTGGGGTCACTGTCATGTTGAAAGGTGAAATTCCTCTTCATCTTCAGCTTTTTAGCAGCCACCTGAAGGTTTTGGACCAAAAGTGACTGGTATTTGGAACTGTTCATAATTCCCTCCACCTTGACTAACACCCCAGTTCTAGCTGAAGAAAAGCAACCCCAAAGCATGATACTGCCAAGCACCATGCTTCACCATAGAGACGGTGTTCTTTTGGTGATGCGAAGTGTTGTTTTTGCGCCAAACGTACCTTTGTGGCCAAAATGTTCAGCCTTGATCTCATCACACCATAACGCATTTTCCCACATGCTTTTAGAAGATTTGATGTATTGTTTTGCAAATTTTAGCCGGGTCTGGGTGTTTTTTTGTGTAAGAAAAGGCTTCCGTCTTAGAACCCTACCCCATAGTCCAGACATATAGAGAGTACGGGAAGTCACATGTAGCACACAACCAGCACTTGCTAGAAATTCCTGCAGCTCCTTCAGTGTTGCTTTAGGTCTCTTGGGAGACTCTCTGACCAGTTTTCTTCTCGTCTTTTCATCATTTTTGGAGGGACGTCCAGTTCTTTGCAATGTCACTGTTGTCCCATAGTTTCTCCACTTTTTGATGACTGTCTTCACTGTGTTCCATGGTATTATCCAATGCTGTGGAAATTTTTTTGTACCCTTTTCCCGACTGATACCTTTCAACAATGACATCCCTTTGATGTCTGTAAGCTCTCTGTGAACCATGGCTTTTGCTTTAGCAGACAACTGAGTAAATGTCAGGAAAATCCTACCAGGACAGCTGAACGTTATTTGGGGTTAATCAGAGTCTCTTTAATTGATGGCAGATGTGTACCCAAGAAGACCGAATGCTGTAATTAAATCAAAAGGTGCTTCAACAAAGTATTAGTTTAAGGGTGTGCTTACTTATGCAGCCTGCTTATTGTACGTTTATTACTTTTTATATTTTTTCCCTAACAGATTTGTTTTTCAATTGAATTGTACAGTTTACAGGTCACATTAAAGGTGGGAAAAGTTTTGAAATGATTTATTGTGGTCTTTTTTTTTATATATCACAAAAACTTGGTATTTTAACAGAGGTGTGTACACTTTTTATATCCACTGTATTTGTGCTACATACAACCTTCCATGCTGGGCATACTGTTGAGTAGAATCTCAAGCAGTAAAAAACTCTCAATAGTGGAAGACAATGGCCAGTAAAGACAGCAGCCTAAGAAGGCTCAGTCCTAAAGTACTGAGGTCACAAAGGAGACTTGACTCACAAAGTCATGGTTTAAGGAATAATGTTTTCTGAATGTGCAACTCAAAAGAACACATGGCTATGGTACAAATGTCTGCAATGCAGAAATGTCTGAAGCAAGCAGTAACAGCAGACAAATTTCTCCTTGAATGCCTTCTGACATCTTCCAAAATGCAGTTAGCTGCCTGATGGTAAAAGATAAGAAAGGAAATCAGGTAAAAATTAAGCTGAAGGTGTACATCCAAGGAGTGAAAGACCGACTCTCTCCTTGTTTCTACCCCCCCCCCCAAAAAAAACAAAACAAACTGGAAGGCATATGTATTACTTCAAATACAACTCTGACAAGGCAACTGTGTAGTTTTTTTGTCTTTTTTCAAAGGAGGACAGATGCACATCATCTATTAAGAAACTACGATATAAACTCTTGCAGGACCAGAATTCTGTCTTCTGCAAGGCCAGGACTGCAGAAATAGTAGAAGCATGGAATAACTTGGACGAAAACTGAACAGGTGTCTAAGATATGTCAGAATAACCCGAGATGGTGGCAATAGACACTTCTCTACCAAAATGGGGATATCCACTCCTACTTGTCCAAGTTTTAGCTTTGGTACAAGGATATGAGCTCCACGGGCCTAATATTAGTTCGCCGAAAGTTATTTTCAGCCAACACCTCTTTGTTGACATGTCCAGCGAAAACCTCCACAATTCACTGAATTTTCCAAAGGCAATGAAGCAGTTGGCCAACTACACAACTGTGCCCTTTTCCCCACTGTAGTGTGATCTCGAAGTTGACATATATAGTTGGGGGGTGTGAGGGGTGAAGCCCCTCACTTGGGTAGGTTTGATTTAGTTAGCTGTGGTTTCCATTGTGCTGTGGGGCAATTGTTTCATTGCCCCTGAAAAATTCATTGAATTGCGGAAGTGATTTTTGCTGAATATGTGTCAGATGAAGAGGTGCTAGTTGAAAATAACTTTCAGCAAACTAATATAGACCTGGGTTCCAGTAAGCCAAACAACAAAAGGTTGTAAAGAGCAGAAGAAGCTTTAACTAGCTATTCAGATGAATTGATAAATGTGCAAAAATCTGAGGCTAAAATAAAGAAAAGGCTGTCTGAGCATGAGGCTTCTCAAAAAGAAGTTGGTACCTGAAAGCCGTGGACAATCATAAATTCTTCATTAGTATTATTAAGAAACTAGGAAATAATGCTCAATAAAGAGAAGAACTCATACTAAATAGTAAAATCTTCCTGGACCAAGTGGACATTGTAGATATACTAACAAATAAGTTTAGTGCAATTTTCACTCCTAACATGACTACCAAAAGCACTATGATACCTTGTTAAGGTATGGAAAAACAGCTCCTGTACTTTTCAAAAAAGAAAGTACCAAACCAGGTATGTCCAAGGGTCAACTTCCATTGATTTCTCTTGTCCACCTGGTGAATCTGGGCATACTGAGGCAATGCAGCAATTGCCTCATGTACACAGACAACCCTCTCCTCCTACCAGCCAACACTACAACCTGTGAGAGATGCACTTACATAGCCAAACTGGGAGCAAAGCGCTCTCCACCCAAGATTGTGCTAGACAGTCAAGAGGAGAAGGTTAACACCCACACTACACCTCAAGCAACACATAGCCCTTTTAAACTCACCACCAACACCCACACATAGCAACACTAAATCCACATATGCGGAGGCCCTTAACTGTAACCTGCCGAAGCAACAAGGAGCTCCGAAGCTGAAACGCAAACACCAATCACAACCAAAGTGTCACATAGCTCACACCACCAGTGTGCCACCCAGAAACAGCCCCCAAGGCAAGACAACGTACCTAACACTTTAATCATAGGTGACTCTATAGTCAGGAACACTGATGTCCCAACTCACCAGGCTGAACAAGGACAAAATTAGTGAGCTGCCTGTCGGGTGCCAGGATCTGCCACATAACTCATGCACTCAGTCACTCCACAACAAGTACAAATATGACTCTGTCATTGTCCATGTTGGAGTGAATGACTTCAGACGTACCTCCCTGGACTACATGAAGAGACACGGAAGAGCTCTCGGATCATGTGGCCCAGGCAGGTATGACACTAGCCCAGAGTAGCATTCTGCCTTCGCCCAGAATTATACCACAATATAATGACAAAATGATTGACTTCAACAATTGGCTAAGCTTCTGGTGTCATTCAAAGGGGATCCAGTATGTCTGCCTGGGACGACATGAACGACAGACCACGATGCTTTGCCAGAGATGGTCTGCACCTGTCGCCCCAGGGATTCAGGTTACTGGCAAAGGCTCTTGCCACCCCTATAGTGCAAAGTTCAAAGGACAAAACCACCACCGTAACAGGTACAAGCATGCAAAATCTGAAGGTAATGCTACTCAATGCTAGAAGTCTAAACCTCAAAATGCACTCTCTTGAGGCACTGCTAAAAATGGAGAACATCGATATCTGTGCAGTAACTGAGACCTGGTTCATGGCTCCAGATAGCACCCCTGCAATACCAGGCTACAACTCTTACCACACTTTTCGGCCACTAAACCAGGATCGAAACACTAAAGGTGGAGGAGTATCCATATTCACCAAGGATATTCACACCACCAGGTTAGTTGCCCAACACAATGCGTCTGAAATTCTTCAGGTGCAACTAACACTAGGTAAGACTGAAATCCAAACTGTAGCTTGCTACAGATCCCCCACCATGCCCCAAGATTCTCACTACACCTTTCTAAACATACTGGAAAATATTAATATACAACCAAACACCCTAATACTGGGTGATTTCAACTACCCTGCAATTAACTGGGAAAACTACTCGTGTACCAACATCTTTGCCCAACGGTTCTTGGAATTCATAAATTCCAATGCCCTGGATCAACTAATCCATAGTCCCACCAGGGGCTCCAATATCCTAGACTTGGTCATTACCAACATGGGAAATCGATGCTCCACATCTATGGTCACCCCCTCGTTGGTCAGCCCATAAGCTAATCAACCTTAACATCCACATCCCACCCCCACCCCCCAGTAAGGAAACCTCCATAAAAAACTTCTCCAAAGCCAACTTCATGCTACTCAAGTCAGAAGTTACAGACTACATGACACCCGTGAAGACAGGAACTGAAAGTTCGACTGCTGAGTCCTACACTAAGGCACTGTACGAGCACATTCACTCCTGCATGAATCATGCCATCCCAAATAGAACCAAGATGCTCTCCTCCAAAAAAAGAAGCCAATCTGGTGATCCCCTGCCATAAACAAACTTTACAACAAAAGGAAGAAAATGTTGCAGAAGAGGAAAATCCCAGGATGCAAAAAACTCCCTTACCAGCCTCAGTAAGAAGCTGAGATCCCTCATAAAATCCTCCAAAGCTAGTTACGAAAATAAACTTGCCAAAGATTCCAAAGACAACCACAAGGCATTCTATAACTATGTCAAGAATCTAAATGGCAATGCTCAGATCTGCTCTGAGCTACAACAGAATGGCATTAAATATACTGATCCCAAGAATATTGCCAATATCCTGGCAGATCAATTCAGTGCCAACTTCACCCCCCTCTCACCCCCTAAATGTCCCATCTCAACACTGGAAGATTGCCGAATTCCAGTAATAACGGTCACACAGGTAAAAAACGCACTCTCCAAAGCTAAGAATACAGCATCCATGTGACCAGATGACATCCCGGGCTGTGTACTACATGAACTACAAAATGAACTCTAGAGCAAAAAACATTTAACACAATGACTTAGGCAACAGAAAGTAGAAATCAGTAGGGAATATTATTTATGAATGGCGACTGGATCCAGATTTACAATAGAGCTGTCTCAGGGGTTCTGGAAGGGAAATAAAGGAAGGCATATTTCTGATGAAACAGATGAGAATGTTTTGTACAGAAGATGCAAATTCAGTAGTAGGAACTCAGAATTATTATTCCCCAAGGTTCAATAACTGAGCTAGACTGGATATAAATTATATTTCACAGAAGCAAGTGAATTTCACTGAAATCCTTAATAAACATCCAATATGGCAACAAAAACTAAGTCAGTAAGCCTCTGCTCATATAGTGGCATCATCCCCCGAGATGGCAAAATGCTGCCCAATGCTAGGGTTATGAGAGCTCCTTCATGCTGCTTTTCATGTAGTCCAGAGAGGTATATCTCAGGTCATTTAAACCTGCATCTACAATGACAAGTACTTGTGCTTGTGGTTCAATAACTCAAGTTACATGCATGATGTGGGGGATCGTGACCTAGGAAATTTCTGACTACCACATCTGTAATCATAGCTTCAGGCCACTGCTATAAACTAGGTTTAAATAACTGTCAGACTACACTGCCTTTCAGTTTCTGACTAAATACAGATAACCTTTCCAGTCCTTAAATTCTAACCTGTATGAGCACCTTTCTTAAAATACTCATAATGGAATGAGCTCACAAGATTAGGCAATTTATAATTAGCAGTACATAGCAAGCAGAATAGATACAACTGAGATATCAAGTAGAAATGGGATTTTGTGAAATGCATTATATGATATAATCATGAAAAGAATTATGTAAAATTTAAGCAAACAGACAAATTCCAACACATGTGAGAGATGCAACCATATAGCCAAACTGGAGGCTAAGCGCTCTCAACTCAGTACTGGCGTAACCAGTCAGGAGGAGAAGGAAACCACACTCACTACAATTCCAGTCTCACATAGACCTACCATGACAGCAAACCAAACACATAAACACACAAAACCATACTCGGAGGCTCTAAATAAAATCTGCCTAAGCAGCAGAGACCTCCAAAGCAGACACCCAAGCAACTGCTACCCCAAAACAAAACACGTGCAACACATAGCTCACAAAGCCAGTGTGCCGAACAGTCACAGCCCTTAAGGCTAAACAACACACCTGATACACTTGCAATAGGTGACTCTATCGTCAGGCACACTGACGTCCCGCTCACCAGGCTGAACAAGGAGAAGGTCACGGTGAGCTGCCTGTCGGGCGCTAGGATCTGCCACATAACACAAGCACTCAGGTCACTCCAAGGCAAGTACAAATATGACTCGGTCATTGTCCATGCTGGTGTGAATGACCTGAGACGTACCTCCCTGGACTACATGAAAAGAGACATAGAGGAGCTCTCTGAGTATGTAGCCCAGGCCGGTATGACCCTGACCTTGAGTAGCATCTTACCTTCACCAAGAATGATGCCACAATATGAAGACAAGATGATCAATTTCAACAATTGACTTAAGTATCATTCAAAGGGGATCCAATGCCTGTCAGCCTGGGATGACATACTCGACAAGCCACGATGCTTCGCTAGGGACGGCTTGCACCTCTCACCCCTGGGCTTTCGGATATTGGCAAAGGCTCTTGCCACCCCCATAGTGCCTTTTTTAGGCAAGGCTCAAAAGACAAACCCACCTCCATAGGTATCACAAGGGATAAGAAACTAAGAGTAATGCTACTCAACGCCAGAAGTCTAAACCTCAAGATGCACGCACTCGAAACTCTCCTTAGCATGGAGAACATCGATATCTGCGCAGTAACAAAAACCTGGTTCAAGGCTCCTGAGAGCACCCCAGCACTACTAGGTTATACCTCATACCATGCTTTTCGGCCCCAAAACTTGGATCGAGCCACAAAAGGAGGGGGAGTATCAATATTCGTCAAAGATACCCAAACCTCCAGGTTGGTGGCACAGCACGAAGCATCAGAGACTATCCATGTGCAACTAACAGTGGGTAAAACTGCCTTCCAGTTTATAGCCTGCCACAGACCCACCCTCCCAAACCCAGGAACCCCACTCGGCCTTCCTGAGAACACTGGAAAATATGAAGGTCTCTCCAAACACCATTATATTGGGTGACTTCAACTACCCAAACAGACTGGGAGCATTACTCTAGCTCCAACACCCTAGCCCAAAGGTTCCTAGAATTTATAAACTCAGATTCTATGGAACAACTTGTTACCACTCCCACAAGAGGGGAAAACATACTGGACCTGATCATCACCAACATGGGGGCTCTATGCTCCAGACCAGAAGTGTATCCCTCACTGGTAAGATCAGACCATAAACTAATCTCACTGGATATTCACATCCCGACCACATCCCCTGCCCAGAAAACCACAGTGAAAAACTTCTCTAAAGCAAATTTCACACTCCTCAAAACCGAGGTGGAATCCGTCAAAACCCCCGGGCCTGTGGAAAATACAGCCCAGACTGCAGAATCCTTTATAAATGCATTCTATGAACACCTTCAGGAATGCATGGATCATGCAATCCCAAATAAAACCAAGACCCAATCCTCCAAAGGCAGGCGTCATGTCTGGTGGACCCCAGCCATAAACAAACTATACAATAGAAGGAGGAAGCTACTACATGATAGAGCAAAATCCCAAAAAGGGAAGGCATCTCTGATCAGTATTAGCAAAAAACTACGGGCACTCATAAAATCGTCTAAGGCCAGCTTCGAGAGAAAAATTGCACAGAACATGAAAGATAATCACAAGGCTTTCTTTAGTTATGTTAGGAACCTGGGTGGGAATTCCCAGATATTCTCAGAATTAGTCCAAAATGACAAAAAATACACCGAACCCACAGACATTGCCAACATCCTAGCTGACAGGTTCAACGCAAATTCCCCCCCCCCACCAAAAGGGCAAATATCTATCCCAGCAGAGTGCTGCCCCCCTGACATCTCAGATGCTCAGGTAAGAGCCGCCCTCTCCAAAGCAAAAAACACAGCATCAATGGGACCAGACGGTGTCCCGAGCTGCGTCCTACATGAACTCCAAGAAGAGCTAAACCCAAACATAAAACTACTGTTCAATCTCAGCCTTACTACAGGATATGTACCCAAAGAGTGGCGTACAACAACAGTGGTCCCTCTCCACAAAGGTGGTGCCTCAACGGATCCTGGAAACTATCGGCCCATAAGCCTGACTAGCTTGGTCTGCAAAGCAATGGAATGGATCATAATGGAACTCATAAATAAAGATATTAGGGACTTACAGACACTGGATCCTACCCAGTTTGGCTTTGTTAAGGGCAGATCCTGCCTTTAAACCTGGTCGATTTCTTTGAAACAGTCACCAAGGCCATTGACGAGGGGAAGGTGGTCCACACAGCCTACCTGGACCTCGCAAAAGCCTTCGATACAATACCCCACTCGGGAATTATAGATAAGCTCACCAGCTTAAATATAAACCCCTATGTCACTAGATGGGTTGCAAACTGGCTCAAGGACAGAACCCACATGGTTAGAATTGCTGGAGCCATGTCAGACTCCAAACCAGTTACAAGTGGCGTCCCACAAGGCTCAGTCCTGGGACCTCTCTTGTTCGGTATATATTTCTCGGAGGTACAGGCCAACACGGAAGGACTGTGGCTGACCAAGTTCGCAGATGACTGCAAACTAGGTGCCATAATCGACTCTCCAGCCGACACAAGCATCCTACAAAAGGGCCTCATAGAAACAGACAACTGGTGCCAGAGCCATGGCCTCAAGCTAAACGCCAAAAAGTGTATAGTCATCCCCTTTGGCAAAAACAAAGTGCCCACAAATTACCACATAGGTAGTAATCCATAAGTACGGAAGAAGTAATTAGGGAACTGGGGACCCAAGTTGATAGCAATCTCTCATTTGAAAACCACGTGGCCAAAGTGGTTAGAAAAACATTTTATATAGCTCACCTAATCATGAAGGGATTCACATCTAGATCAGGGGAGGTCATCGTGCCTCTTTACTCATCCCTCATCAGGCCCATAATTGAGTACAATGCCCCTTTTGGGATGTACCTTACCAGACACCTGCAGCAACTGGAAAGACCCTAAAAGTACCTCACCAAGAGGATCAAAGGGCTCAAACAGATGCCATATGCTGCCCGGTTAAAGAAACTCCAGCTCTACTCAGTGGCATACCGCCTGCTCAGAGGCGATCTGTGCCTGACGTATAAAGCCATGTCCAACCCGAAATTAATGGACATGCTGCACCTCAGAAAATCCAAATCTCATCGAGCTACGCGCTCGACAGACTTGAACCTCAGCACTGAAATAAAAAGGACATGCTGGAGGGAAAGATTCATAACCCAGGGGCTCCCTTCACTCTGGAATAACATCCCAGTCCCTCATTGATTCTCTTCAAGAGGAATCTTGATGAGTGGATGGGAGATCGTAGATTTACCCTAGGTATCACTTCTGTGTCACTGTTAGACAGAGGCACAGTATACTAACCTCGAAAAAGGGCATAGCAAAATTAATTTAAAAAGGGTGGCGAAAGCCAAACACACTCTGGCTAGGCTTATAAATGCCCTAGGGCAGATAGCCTAGTATGAACCTATGAATATAATTGAGATATCAAATAGAAACCAGGATTTTGTGAGATGTGTTATATGATAAAATCACACAAAGGATTATGTAAAATGCAAAATTTTAGATCACTCTGAACCAAAATCTAGCACTTGAAAATCTTGGGCTTCTTATTCATCTCTAAACAAACCCTCTCCCTGGAATTACCACTGTATAAAAGGAAAGGAATTTAAAGGAATAATGAAATAAGGCAAGGCAAATTGTCTAAAGCAAAGGTAAGCCACTTTTTAGTTCGCCTTAAATTATTGTAACATGGAATAAACAACCTTACTGAAGGATCTAAATTCATAAAAATATTACCCCCCCCCCCCCAAGCTGGACAACCAAAGCATGCCTTCTAAAGTAGAGGTTGTCAGTGTTCTGGCGATTCCAAACACAGACCATCAGTCATCCATGCAATCTGTTAGGAATGCAGAACTACTTACAAAAGTGTTCCTGAAGGAAGTCAGTATCGGAATCCTATGGTCCTCCTGGACCTGATGGACTTTATCCATCATTTCTGACAGTGTGTAGTACTTCTACAAACATTCACTCTATCTCAGCATCTATCCTGAAAATAAAGTCTTCTCTAATCTTTAGAAACCTACTACTATTAATCCTATCCTAAAGGCTGGCACTAAAAAATGGATTCTTATAGACCAATCACCTTTCTTTCTCACCTCTCAAAAAAATTAGAGAAAGGTGTCTCCTCTCAGATAAGATTATAGATTAAAGATTTTCACTTTTGCCATGCTTCATAGCACATGCACCTCATTCTTTTCCTACTCTGAGAGGATTTACTACTTCATGGAATCAGGTCAACTAATTGAAATCTTAGCTAATTTGACCATAGGTTTTGATTCAGTCCCACGCAAAACTGCTTTTAAAATGTGAAAAATAATGGGCTGGACTTCAAAGCTGCCCATTTTATCTTCAAGTATCTTTAAAAAAAGTACCTTTAAGTGAAAGCCAAGGACTCACTATTCAAAGCACTGCATGTAGAGTCTTGTGCAGAATCAGTTCAGGGTCTTCTACGGATTTTCTTTCTCAATGCAACAGCACTCAAGCTACTCCATAAACAATATGCTAATCTATGTTAATCGTGCATTCATTTGGGTCCTTGATAAATCTGCTAAACGTATCAAGAGTAAACTAATCTAAGACAACATATGGTCACCAACAAGAGACATGATTTTTTGTGAAAGCACAAAAATGCTTTCTGGTATCTTCCCCTTCCCCCAATACTATTCATGCATAACTGTATAGTCTCTGCAAGGAAATTTCATCAAACAGGTCCCACGTATTAACTAGGTAACTGAATGAACTCCACTTTCATTTTCACCGAGAGTGTCACTGCAACAACCTAAAGTTAAGCAGGCTCCATGGTATAAAGGGAAGGAACCCTGACAATAGCCAAGCTGTCCAAAGTGAATTTTTTTATTTGCATTTGTTAACAGAAGTAGAGTGCTAATCCATTACAAAACTTTCAGACAGCTCAAGCACTGTTTGATTAAATGTAGAATCATGCAATAGACAAATGGAGGTTGGGGGTTTCAAACCATGGACTATAGGAAGCAGCCTGTTAACAGCTCAGAGCCTTAATTTTTTGTGCTAACTACCAGACAAGCAGACTACATGTTGGAGAAACCATCCAGGGAAGGAAAGTAATAAAGCACCAATAATTTCTTGCCTTTTCCGAGAAAAAAGGTAGAGGATGCTGCGGGGGGGGGGGGGGGGTATCCCCAGTGGGAGGCCTCAAAGCTAATAGAAGAAATCTATTCAAAACAGGCAAATCTGTCTGATAAGCTTATGCTATTTGAGGAAGTGAATGACAGCCACATACAGCACCCACTACAAGCCCAGCTCTGCAGCATTTATGCAGCATACAATAGGTGTGGTAGGGTGTATAGTTAAAATCCCATTATGGCTACCTGGTATGATGGTTTCAATATGATTGCCTCCCGCATGGTTGGGGATGTAACAGCAGAGTCACAATGATCATCCAGAGGATTAACAGGCATGGTGCTCCTACCCAAATAAATAAATAAATAAAATGAAGCTATTATAAAACATGTTACAGAGTTTACAGTTCTTTAATCAGGCAGGAAAGATTTTCCACTAGTAACAGTATACAAATTCACAGACTACAATACAATACTTAATTCACAACTAGTTTTGTCATCTAGTAGTTCAAATATGCACCAAGTAAACCTGAAGAAAATGGCTTTTCATATGCAATTCTACTAAAAGGGAACAGCTTGGCACTTTCTCATTGCCTTTAAGGTCATACATCTAACTTCTCTTCCTATCTAGCAGTTCCTTCCATCTGAACCACTGTCCTTCACTACGAATTGTACTTGGTCTTAAAATATTCTCTACTCTTCAATGCTCTTCCGCATTCTTTCAAACTCTCAACAGACTATGGACATCTCTTACATGCAAGAGTCACACATTTTTCATACATGGACCCAAAATGCAGGAGAGCATCCTTATTAAGTTTATCCAAAAGTCTTTCCTCTCAAGGCTGGTATTTTCTTTTCACAGAATCTAAATGCCTATGCTACTTCCCCATTTGTTTAATTATACTGCTGCATGAAGATTCACCGTCACGTTTGCTGATGCTACTTATCATTACTAATTTTACACTTGCTTGTTAACAAGATTGTGAACAGAAATGAAAGTTATGTACTTACCATAATGATACATCCATGTTGCCTTCTGCCCTCCATCTCAGCAAGTTGAAATATTGGATCTGTATGGATTCGAGCTCGGCAACTAAACTTCAGTTCTAAGGCTCAAGCTCTACCAATCTCCCATAAAAAAAGAAAGATACCCTTTAAGAAAGCTTTCAAAAGCCAAAAGGAAGCAATGGCAGCCTGCTGCTTTCCCACATGAAAATTAGAAATGGCAGCAAACCATACTTTAATCGTGGAATAACTGGCCTCAGTGTGAAAGGGACCCACCAGGAAATCCAATATTTATGGCAAAGGTGCTGACAAGGGGTCCTAGACCCCTAAGCACTAGCTCAAATGGTGAATCTTTTCTGCTTGCTTCTATAGATCTTCCTAGTGGAGGTTTTATGGGAAGAAGTGAGAATATGTATGACTCTGCGAGACAGCCTGGAGGTTCTGACCAAGACTGGAAGCTGAGAAGTTAAGCAGTCAGACTGAGAGATGTGATTTCCAGATAAGGCTTGTTGGTGGGATGATGGATCATATCTGGAAGAGGATCCAGAACGCAGGGTGAGTACACTAGATGAGGCCAAAGAAAGTGGAACCAAACCTATTGAGGCCAAAATGGAGAAATAAGAATTACCTTTGCCTTGTACCAGCTGCTTACTGAAGAAACTTGATTATGAGAAGAGTAGGAAGGTGAGCATACAGAAGTGTCAGGGACCAAGTATGGACTAGAGCATCCTCTGGGAACTGTGCCCAGAGTGATCAGGGCAAAGAAAATGTTTCACTTGGTATTGGGTGGAGTAATAATAAAAAAAAAAAAAAAAATCACAGCAGGGCTAGACCCAATGGCTGAAAATTTCAGCTGCTACTGACTGACTAAGGGACCACTCATGGCAGAAGAATCAACCTGGGCAATTTGTACACTAGGACACTGGACTTCCCTGGGATGTATATTGCAACAAAAAAATAAATAAACAAACAAACAAATGCTAGGAAGACACACCCCACCACAACACCCTCTTGCTTCCTGACATAAATGCTAACACTGAGTTCTGTCTTGTTTGCTGATGTACCACACCACAAATGTACTGTCTGCCTGTACTGCTATAAAATCTGTGGGGAGGCAATCCTGCAAGACCTACAATGCAAGGAGAGCTGCCTGCATCTCCAGAAAACCACCAATGTGAAAGTTGACCTCAGTCTTATACCAGGTATCTTGGGCCATCCTACCTTCAAAATGGCCCCCAAACCCCAGAGGGAAGGCTTCAATAGTTACCATGGCCGTCAGCATGGGAATCACAAAAAGATGCCCCAAAGAGGTCAGCAGGGAAGTCAGCCACCATGGGATATATTGTCTGCATATTTTGGTGAGCCTGATGGGGTGCTGAATCAGTTGATGCAACACAGACCAGTGCACAGAGTCCACTGGAGTGCTTCCATATACAAACTTGTGTGCGGGATTAGAGGGATAGCAGCTGCCATGAAGCCCAAAAGATGGAGAATCAGGAATGCCAGAGGATTCTGCTGGTGAAAGAATTTTCAAGCTTGAAGACGCACACATGTCAATATGGACTGAAGAAGTCTGGCTATTTGAATGGTGGTGTCCATGTGGCAATCTACAAATTTGAAGAATTGAATGCTTTGGACTTTATGAAATTTACTGCAGTTCTTAAGAAAGAGTACAAATGGAGCAAGGAGTGTCTGGTGTGAACTTGAGAATCTCTTGTGGTGACTGTGACAAGCCAGTCATTGGAGTAGGAGGAATACCCAGAATATCCTTGCAATCTGATTTAAGCTGCTACCACTGCCATGCGTTTGAACACCCAGGGGACTGTGGTGGGCCCAAAGGGCAGTATTCTGAACTGGAAATGACTGGCTCCCAGCCAAAAGTGTGGGAATTTCATGGACTGTCTGGCTATCATGATGTCATAGTAGGTGTGTAGATCCACTGAGCGCATCCAGATATCTTTCTGCAGAAGAGGAAGCATGGATTATAACATGACCATACAGGATATCATCTGCTTGATAAATCAATTCAACTGGCTTATATCCAGGATCAGCCTTAGCTCCAGTTCTTTTTTGGGAATAAAAAGAACCTTGGGTATACTCTAAATCCTCTATGGTCTGGTGGGATCTCCCCGATTACTCATTTTTTTAGTAGCTTATATTTCCTGTGCTGCTGCCCTTCTTTGTTGGGCTAGAACATCTAAAGTATCTTGGGTTTCAAGTCTGGCAGGGATGTGAAAGAGAAGTAATAGCTTGTCATGAGAAGTGTCCTGGGCAAAAGTCAGACTTTCAGCACTAAAAATGTTTCCCACCCTTTTGGTTATGTGAAAATAACCTCTGAGGTATGGAGAAACATATTCCATTTGCAGACAAGGTTTCATCATCCAGCTCGCTCCTAATTAGGGATTCCTTGACTTTCAGTCCAAATAAGAGAGACCCATCAAAGAGGGCATACAAGGACATCGTCAAGCTTTCCACCAAATCAAATAGATGCATCCAATCACAACAGTGAGTAGTAAAGCTGGTACCTGCTGCTCTTGCTGTGTCATCTGCTTTGCTGCACATGAGAAGCAAGGACAGTTGGTAATTGACTGCATGGTGGCCAGCTGCGACTCCAGTGCCCTGAAGGACTCCACCATTGTGGTACCTGCTAGGGAATTTGACAGCTCTTTTGTCAAGTCTCTCTGCAGTCAAGTCAGATGAGCCATGTAGTTCAGTGCTCCCAGAGAAAAAGTTGCTGAAGCACATACATGACTCCCAAACTTCTCCAGAGACCTGGACTGTCAGTTTGGGGGTGGACAGAGGAACTCTCCCCGGTGAGTTCCTTTTTAGTGGCTGCTGCCACCATAAAATAATTCACTGAAGGCCCATTAGTTCAACGTGCCCTCTCCCTTCAGGAAGACTAAGATTCTGTCCAGCTTACAAGGGGTTGGCCCTACCACGTATGGTTTCTTTCAAGTCCACTAGGATGCCAAGTTGACCAAACCGTCCACTGGGGACATCACCCAGGATGTAGATGGGTCTGTACCAAATGCCTTTCGAAACACAGATTTCCTGAGAAGGGGCATCAGTGAACCTATCTCCCCTCCGTCTGAGCAATTTTCCAGGAGCTCTCCAAAGGAGATGTGTTCCAGGGGAGATATCTGGGAACATTCCCCTTCATCAGCCAGTATTATCTTCCTGGGGAATCCAAATGCCTACGTTTACATTTGTGCCTACGTTTACATTTGTGCTTCCTTTGCTTTTACACAGGGAGAGAAACTGGAAGAGAGTTGAAAGTAATAGGGGAACCCACTACCTGGTTGGCTCAAGGCTGGTTGATGCCTGCTGTCCCACGAGTAGATAATGAGGATGGAGCCGAGAAGGTATAGGTATCTCCCCTCTCTTGAGTGGGAGAGGATCTTTTCAAAAGCTTTGAATACTGAAGCAGGTCATGAGGAGGACCTTGTGGATTTGAGGACACAACAGAAGCTCCATCTGGATGCAGCTCTGCTAGGATCAGAGGAGAAGGTGGGAACAGACCTGTTGAGGAGTACAGCCCTAACACTAACATCTTGACTCCGGGGCCCATCCAAAACCGAAGTGGTCAGAGTCAAGTGGAACAAGAAGTCAAAGCAGATGATGCCCAGGTTGTTGGGTCCAGCAGCGGGACCACAAGGCAAACACTCGGATCCAAATTTACTCAATCAGACAAGTGTACCAGAGAATGAGAAATAACGATGGGAGTAGCTGGACAAGGTATCACCAACCACCACCACTGTGGAGAGAGTGGGAAGAACCCCTGAATGCATCTGGGCCTTCAAGAAGGTCCTCATCATTCTATCCAGATCTGCTTTGGACAGACTCCTAGATGACCATAATGATCTAAATGATGAAGCAGACGTGCGTGGCATAGAGGACTGGTGTCCCTATCTATATGGAGGGAGAGATGGCGAATGGATCCTTGAAGAAGACAGCTCCAGCGGGGGGAAAAAAGATCCAGTGAACTCAGAGCAGTTGAAGATAAGATCAGAACATGATCAAACCCAGGAACTGAGAAAGGAGATGCTGAATCTGAGAAGACAGTAGCTCTCAGAAAAAGATCTTGTACCACAGAAGGGTCTGCAAACAGTTTTCTACATTACTTGGAACAGTCCTTAGCGGGATCCCTGCCCCGGTCTTTCTTTCTAGGCCTATCCTTAGGCTTGTTGAAGATTTTCTCCCCACACCCCCCAGATGTGGGGAGCTGTGCCCCCCCCCTAACTAAATATACCAACTCTGAGATCGCACTACATTGGAGGAAAGGGCAAATTCCCGATGATGGCCAAGCGAATTTTTTCCCCTGGGAAAAAATTCACTGATGTGGACATTAGGAGTTTTGGTACTTCAATGTTTGTGTGTCAATGAAAAGGCATTTGATGAACAGCCCTTTCAACAATGTAATATAAACACACAGAAGAGGCACAGTCTCCCACTGCGCAGGGAGAAAGCCCATCAACACTATATTAGAATGAATGTCCGAGAGGGTTTGAGAACCAAAACAACAAATTTCAAATAATTCACCCGAATGGGCAGAGTCCAGCCAGTAAATACATTTCATGTGTAGATCCTGCAGTGGGATTTTGTGGCCGCAGGCCCTACACTTCTTGAAACCTGAAGCCTCCACAAGAAATGGAGAGAAAATTTCCACAAAACAACCCAATGGGTCCAAAAAACCCTAAAAAAAATCACTCACTCCAACAAACGCATAAAGAACCCCAAATGCTACTGAATAACTATTCTCAGAAGTTAAAATGTTCCTACAAGGAAGAGGTGGAGTATAAGAAACTAAATAAAACCTAGCCAAATTATAAAGGCTAAGAGGGATATAATCCAAATGAAGATTAGAAATTAGAAAAGGACTGAAGGGAAAAAAAAAACTTATCTGGCACAACGAGCCGTGCCTTAAACAGCATGTCTGTCATATAGTGTGGCAAATGAGATCTGCTGGCAGTGCATTATGGAAGAGGGGAGGAGCTTGAGTCAAGGAACAGAAATTTAGTTGCCAGCTTCGGATCTGTATGGCCCCCAGTATATTCGTTTGCAGAGGCAGATGGAAAACAACACAGGATCCATTAATACTGTAATACATGTTCACTGCATTGCTCTTTAGCTTCTAACTGTAATGTCTTGATTAAAAAGGACTATCTTGTTCAGCTCACTTATGAAATAAAATATCATGGACTTCTAAATACAGTGCATTTTTGCTTGGCATTTAAACAAATCAAACTAACCATTTGCAAATGCCACTCTTTAAAATCTCCTGTACAATTACTTTTGTGTAACCACCAACTCCCACGAACATCTGACATGTCACAGTTTTGACACTCACCTTTTTTAAGTACTCGTAAAGGTTTGCTCCCAGGCCAGACATCTTGGCGAATACGCTTTGGTCCTACTGCACTCTGGAGATCATCTCTGGGAAAGAACACAGAAAGCAAACAAAAAATCACGTCTGTGAAGTCTAAGTATCTTCAAAAACACAACTGCAAGACAAGTTTACAACGTTACATACTTATTAAATTTTAAATTCTGTCAAATAGAATTATGTTTAAGGATTATTCATAGACTACTACTTCTTTGTACATGTAACTATCAAACACATCCTAAAGAAACTACCATTCTCTTGGATTTTACAAACAGCAGCGAATTACAGGATATAAAGTAAATTGTGCATGTATATTCAGTCTAAATGTACCATACCAGTCTGGGATTGGTGCCAGAATAAGAATTTTATTTTGAAGCTGTGAAGAGTTAATATGGCTGTAATTTCATCAAGATTTTTAGCTTCTGTACATATTATTTCACAGAGAAAAATAAGTTACATTTGTTCAAAAAAGATTGGGGGGGGGGGGGGGCAGTGACAAAGAATTAGCCTTTGTTTTATTTCATAAATGCTAAGACTCTGCTGGCACTTTGCAATACAAAATGTCATCCAACATTAAGCAAAGACAACCTATAAAAATTATATTTCCCCACTATCCTCAATATGCTGACACTAATTAATGACTAAGGAAAGTACTTGGTGACTGCAATGCTTCATGCTTTATGGACAGAAGGCGCTGTTCCCCATGAATCTGCAAATTGTTATTAATCATCCCTTCAAAAAATATTTTCCCCATCTTCACTAGATGTTTTTCCATCCATTTAGAAAAAAAAAATGATGTTCCATTAGAATATAACGAAAAACTACATCTTTTACTTTGCATTTTCATGGCACCAGAAAGAGTTTTCCTTGCAGGAAGAGGAGAAACAGCAATACTTGCACTGTACAGTTACTTTTGCAATACACGTCAAAGAACTTAATGAGCAATACAATACTGGCATAGTAAAGGCTGAATGTTTAATAGCAACTAATACTCAGTTCAGCAATGTCAACCTTAGAAAAAATTACAAGTGGTTTAGACAAAGGGTATTAAGGGCTAAGGCACAAAAAAATGCATATATGTTTTGCAAAAAGAGTTCCTGATTAATCTGCCTGGAAGCCCAGTATAATATCAGGTCTAGCAGAATAGACATGGTTGTCATATTTCCTCTTAAGTCAAAACACCTTTTAAAGTAACAGCGTTCTCCAGCACTGTATTTGGTTAGGGGACTGAAGCTGTGACCTTCTAGAAGTGGATATGCTGCGGACTGAACCATGTTGACATTTTCAGAGAGCTGCTAAGCACATAATGAATCCTCCACACGTAGCTAATGTAAATTTAAGAAATTAATTGGTAAATGGTTATGTTATCTCATGCAGTGATGATGGGCAGTAATTACATGTGCACATAGCATATATCTGCTAGAGAAGGTGGCATAACCTCAAGGCTGAATCAGACTTGAAAGAACATCAGCAATTATCTAGTCACTATCACTCTTACCTGAATACAGAAAAAAATGCCACACAAGTTCTTCTCTTCAATAGAGAAGACATACTAACAGCCTCCAACACATGCAAGTCAGAAAGAATTGAAATACTAGCATAAGCAGAAAAAAAATTCCATCTCTATGTCAGCAGCTTCTGAGAAGTCAGTAAAGCAATAAGACATTCCACTACGACCTAATAAGAGCTCTATGAAGTTAAAAGACCACATAGTGCCGCAACCAAAACAATCATGTGAGCTCCCTTTGTCACTGGTTTTATCATAATCCTTTGCATCTTAGGAAATGCAGAGAGTACATAAGTGTATTTTTTAGCACAGGAAGGACAGTGTCAGTCACTAAAATGCTGACAACTAGATTTAAGCAAGAAAAACTTGAGGATTTCACCGTATCTGCTGAAAAGGTCTTCAATCATATTTAATTGAAGACATGATTTGCATACAGTTTAAAAGGAGAACTAATTCAGCCTGCTGGCATGGCTCTTTAGCACTTAATAGGGCAGTTGGTGTCAGACTGAAACCATGTTCTGATTGTAATGCTATAATGTTCTTATCTCCCAGCAGACAGAAAAAAAGTGAATATCTCACTAGTTACTTAGGTAATTTTTAACACTGAGGCCACATAAAGACACCTAAAAGGCTAACTTTATAAAATGCTAAAGATATAAGTATGCAAAACTGTACCCCATCCTCCAGGATATGACTAATTAACCTTCCATGTATATGCATGCATTTTGTCTCTACCATGAAACTATATAAAGCCAACTATAAGTTGGTACAAAACAGTGGTAGCCTCAACCCATCTCTGATCCAGTCATGGGTAGTTAATACTGAGAAGGCTAGGAAGAAGTGGGTATATAAAGTGAAGTTCTAGGAATCCTCCCACAAAATCCATTACTTCTTAAATGGTTAGGGCAATACATTTTCCAAGCATAGCTTTCTTTTGCAACTGACAGTCATACACAGCATTGTCACATATGGATGGATGAATATTCACGCATTTAGTTGCCACTATGAAACTCCTATAAATAACCTAGTGAATAATCTCATGGCAAAGGTCAAATAAAAGGTATGACGAGTCTTAAAACAGAAAGAATTAGTCACAACATCCTGACAGCTTCTGAACTGGGGATATGCAGGGTTCGCAAAATTCATAAGGATCCTTTACAGTGAGTGGCACGACACTGTATCTCTTACATGAATTAAGCCTTATCCTAAGGGCCTTGTGGATCTAGTCACCTTTGCATGGATGGACACTTTTCACCCTGAAGGCAAGTAACAAGTGTAAAAATCATTTAGTGAAGACGCATGTAGTTGGTAATATGGACAAAACTCCAAACTGGATGTGCACCACATGGAACTCAATCTATAAGAAACTTTGGATTGGATGCATGGGTAGTACTCACTGAAGCTGGTTGGTCCCTCCATTTACAACTGTTTTTGGAGAAGTTAAGTCCAATAAATACTTGAATCAAAGTAGTTTCCCTCAATGTTGAGCGAGTCAGTGAGTAAAGTTGCTTCACTCTCTCTCTCGGTTGACAGAAATGGACTGTGTGGTGGAATGAGAATACATTGGAAGGTCGCAAACCTGAATGAGACCACCATGATGAGCCACATTCCATTAGTAGAGGATGGAAATAAGTTCTCTGACTGCTGAAGTAGCAAGTAGTATGGAGGTCATAGGAATTAAGCTAGTAAACTTAACTAACATATACAAGAAGTGGCTAACAATGGCCATGACTCAAGAAGCAGTGTGTCAAAAATCCCATGAAACAGCCGAACAGCAAATATATGAGAACCGTGATAAGGCAACAGAACAGAATATAAGGCTTTATATTATTTTGAAAAGTGTGTAAAAATGAAGTTGAAGGAATATGTAAAATAAATAAATAAATACATGATGATAGAGTAAACTGGTTTAGTGAAGGACTCCCTGGGAACAACACATGTGAAATGCATGCCACTACCACGGTCTGAAGTTAAATAAGGATAACAAAGTCCAGTTTTTAGAAAAAATTGACTAGGTATTTGAATGTTTGCTAACTGGTGCTACACTGGTCCAAGGACCCTTTTCAGGCATAATACAAGTTGGGGAGCAAAAAAAAAAAAAAAAAAAAACCAGATAATGTGACACCAAGTTGTCTGTTGCAGGGATAGCTGAATTTCTGGAATATGAGTATCCTGAAGCGACAGTAACACACTGTGTTTTGTGGATGTAATACAAGAATGTAAAAGTAGGGGGATGAAATTTACACCATCATTTATGGCCACTTTGAAGGTGGTTTGGAATCGTAAAGCTCTGATTACCAAGAGTGTGGATGAAACCATTATTAAAAGAAGAAAATTACCTGTGTAAGCAACACAGTCACAGAATGAACCAATTGAGAAGGAGACCTGTTGAATTAAGATAAGTGAACTTTTCAGGAGAAAGAGAGAAAACAAATAAGAGGATAGAGGTCAAATTCAACTGAGAAAAGATGTTCAGACATATATGCATATGTAAATAAATTTAGGTGCAAATATATATAGTTATAAATATACATGTGTGTGTGTGTGTGTGTGTGTGTGTGTGTGTGTGCTATCCCAGGAACAAGATGGCAGGATAGACTGTAAAGTTCTGTGTGATGATATGAGCCAGGGTATGTTGGGGTTGTGTAGTGTTAACAAGAAGGTAAAGAAAGCTTTATCAAATCATTTTTATCTACATACAAACACACATATATACATACACACCATACCTCTCAACCTGGAAACAAATCTGGACAAGGCTCATGAAAAATAGGTACAAATCTGTACGCTGATTAACATCTAATTTGCATACATAATTACGTAACCCCACCCACTCAAATGGAATTGTGGGATACCAACTTTCAAACGCAAACTGAAAAACAGAACCAAAATATGGCTCTATAGTCTAGACCCTGTAGTAAATGGTAACCATTTTTTTTTTGAAACGTGTAACACATGATGTTCACTGGGAAGGGAAAAGATAATGAATATTATGATTTTATTTTGGTGATTTGCAGTATCTGGGTTTTGAGGTAAAAGTAGAGCATTTAATGTTGCATTTAATGGTAAGCAATGATCTTCTTTTGTCTTTTCCCGGTTAGGGGTCACCACAGCAGATCATCTGTCCTCTCATGATTGGCAGTGGAGTTTTACTGTGTCGAGTTGCCAGCCCAGTGCCCAACCTTCCGCAGAAGGTGCACACACACTCACACCTAGGGCCAATATGGAGTGTCCAATCCACCTACTGCATGCTCTAACCTTAGCAAAAGAAAGTTATAATTTGCTAGAACCTCCAAAAGTCATTCTCCATGGCCTACTGATCAGTGGCATAGCTTGAGTTTGTGCCACCCGGAACTGTGAGTTTGCCACCCTCCCCCCTCCTCACAAAATCATGGACGAATAGGGCCCCCCATACACAGCCCTCCTCCCTGCAGCCATTCCAATAGCCCATTACTTGACTATTTCACCCTGTTTACTGTAAACACCGTAATGTGTGCACTGCTTTACTTCTATGATGATTTGGATTTCATTTAAAACTTATTTTACAGCACAAACACTAATACATATCTGCTAAACAAAACAATAGTCTCACAATGAAAATATACTTAGGATTAAAACTTCTCTGCCTTGAAACTCAAAATGCATGCCATCTGGCCAGTGGTGGATAAAGATTACCTTTGAGCTGTTTTCAAATCATAGGCCCCTTACACACAAAACATACATGTGTTTTTTGATACACCTTCCTGATTGTATTAAATTACATTCCTTGTATAATATAACACACTTGTTAGAGCGCGTTTTAAATTTGTTTTGAACATTTTTCCAGTAAGCAATGAAAGAAAATGCATGAACCAATAATGACAAAACTGCTCAATTCAGAATATTTCTATCATAAAAGTCCACTCAGATGTCTACAACCCACCAGTATCAGTAAATATTCACAATCTCTGCAGAAGTAAAAGTCATCTAAATAATTCCACATTAAAGAGATCTGTATTATTTATTTATTTTATTTTACATTTGTTAACCGGGATAGTCCGACTGGATATATGTCCATTTTCAGCGGAGGCCCGGGGAGAAAAGCTCCAAGAGTAGTACATACAAAACATAAAGAAAGGCAAAAAAATGTACAAAAGTTTGGGTTGCCTGAAAAAGTAAGAAATACATTTTGCAACAGTATATCATTTACAACAAGAAGTCAGCAGAAGACATTAATTATATAGTTATAGGAACTATATGTTACTATCCTAAGAGATTAATAGTTAGATGGAGGACATAAATAACTAATTTATATAGTAGTGTGAGGATTAGCCAGGCTTGGTACAGTAGCAAGACCATTTGGAGCCCAGGTATAGTTTGAGCTTGGTTTTGAAGTGATACAGGGAAGAAATTGAGGTTATCTCAGGGGGTAATAGGTTCCAGGTTTTACCTAGGGAGTTAGACAGGAGAGAGTCTCCGGCTTGGTTGTTGGTTTTGTAAGTCTGGATGAGCACCTTGTTGGAGGAACGAAGTGGTCGTGGATTGTTATACAGGGTAATTAGGTGTTTGAGTGAGGGAGTGTTATCAGGGGCGTAAATGATTTTGTGGGCTATGATCAGTTGGTTATATAGCACGAGACTAGGAAGTTTGAGTGAGGGAGTGTTATCAGGGGCGTAAATGATTTTGTGGGCTATGATCAGTTGGTTATATAGCACGAGACTAGGAAGTTCGAGCCATCCAAGCTGAGTTAGGTTAATGCAGTGATGTGTCCTAAAAGGGAGGCCGGTGGCAAATCTGGCAATGTGATTATAACAGGTGGTAAGTTTATTTAGATTGGACTTGTTATTTAGAAGGAGAGGTGACGCATACAGAAGAGAAAAGAGAAGATGGGAATGGGCAATGGCTACCTTGGCTAGGGGAGTTAAAAAGTTCTTTAATCTATACAGTGGACCTAGTTTTTTATTAATGGTTTTGATTAGGTGGTTGACGTGTAGGTCATATTTTAAGTGGGTGTCAATGGTGACACCTAGAAGTTTAGTAGAAGGGTCAGGAGAGATAATTGTGCCATCTTTGGATTTAATTATGAAGTTAATGGGGGTGGACTTTTGTGTAGGTAAGAATAAAAGCATTTTGGTCTTTTTGGGGTTTAGTAGTAGGCGGTGGTTGGATAGCCAGTTTTCTGTCGTGTTAAAGGTAGTTTGGGTCCTTAGCTGTAACTCTGCAGGGGATGTGGCTGAACATATCAAAGTTGAGTCATCTGCATATTGAATGCAGTTGACTTTAGGAATGGCAGTGTGAAGATCATTTATGAAGATGGAGAATAACAGAGGGCCTAGAATAGACCCTTGTGGAACACCCAGGTTAGTTGGTAATAAGGTGGACAGTTTTGAGTGCCAGAGTGCAGCTTGTTGTCTACCACTTAGGTAGGACTCAAACCATTGAAGAGATTTGGGTTCTGGACAGAGTGGTCTTAGGGAGTGGATTAATAGTTGGTGATCCACCATATCAAAAGCTTTGGACAGATCCAGGAATAGAGCGGAAGAGATGTGGTTATTATTACGATAAGAATTAATGGTGTTAGAGAAGGCTAATAGGGCTGTAGTGGTGCTATGGTGAGGTCTAAAGCCATGTTGGGTATCTGCCAGGAGATGGTTGTTTATTAAATGGTTCATAAACTGCTTTTGGATACATTTTTCCATTATTTTGGCTAGGGGAGAGAGTATGGCAATTGGCCTATAGTTGGATATTTCGGTAGAGCCTCCCCCTTTATGGAGAGGGATGACATAAGAGATTTTCCAGATATTAGGAATTTTAGCTTCAGTTAGTGTGCGATTTATAAGTACTGAGATAACTAATATGTTATATGAAGAGGTTGCTGCTAGAAAACAACTTTATATTTCATTATTTCTTCTACAAATAAAGTGCCTATTGCCCTTGATGAATAACCTACCTATGTTATATTAAAAAAATGATAAGCTAGTAACATTGCAAGAGGGAATGGATGGCAAACATAACAGGTTCATAGTTACTAGGTATGTCTGCCAAAGAGGACATTCGCAGGACTGCAGCATCCACCCCCTTTAAAAATACAACACAGCACAGTATCAGTAATCCATCTACATACCATGGGAGTAAAACCCACAGCCTTCTGCATCAAAAAGCAAGTATTCTACTTGTTGTGCTACTAACACAGACTTGACATAAGCAACACAAAACTTTTCTAACCTTGAAGAACTATGCAGGACAAAAAATCTGGAAAAAGCCAAAATTTGTTAGGGGTGGGGGGATGACAAAGGCCCAAAACCAGGGACACAGTTTAAAAATTGCTTGCATAATATTAGAAAATCTGCTAGAATAAAATGTTTTGCGTTACTATGAGTTTCCTGAAAGACAGGAAGACTGAAACTTAAATAACTATCATTATTTGGTGAATTCAGTTCTCACTGATTTGCCAGAAAACCACAAATTTTAAGAGGAACATTCCAGACATTTTATAAAACTTTGGACAGTAGAGAACTATGCTTAACTCCATGAATCATCACAAGTGGTGGTGGAATAGGTAAAGACTTTAGGGTCTTGCTCCTTGTATGCAAGGCACAAGGTTCGAGTCTGCATAATTCTAACTAGCAGTTATACCTAACTGGGGCATTTGCACCCACACACACACTTAAATTGTAAGGATTGCTTAGGACCTTGTAAAATAAAATGCAGAGCAGCTTGCTTAGGACCTTGTAAAATAAAATGCAGAGTAGGTTGCTTAGGACCTTGTAAAATAAAATGCAGAGCAGCTTGCTTAGGACCTTGTAAAATAAAATGCAGAGCAGCTTGCTAATTGCTTGAATGACCCATAATAAAATACATACACTTTAGCCCTGCAGATGATGATTATGCACAGTTTTTTTCAGCTGGTTGTATACAGAAATAAATGGACCGTTGGCTAATTTCTTGAATGGACTAAGTTCTCCGACTTACAGTGAGAGCAGTTCTCGAACTTGCAGCCGGTTGTAAAATAAATGCAGAAAATTGGCTATAAAATAAATGCAGAAAATCTTCTAATTGCTTGAATATACTAATTGGCTTGGACATACAGTGAGAACACTGGCACAGCAGATAAAAATTGGACTTTCAAGTTCTCGGACTTGCAGCTTACTTTTCACAGCAGAAATAAGTTTAGTTTCACAACAGAAATAAATACGTTCTCTGATTCTCTCGACCGTACTTTTGTTCTCTTGTACTTATAGCAATGGCAGATATAATACACTGGCACACACACATTACATATACCTTGCTTTATTGCTTAATGAAACTAAAATAAAATACAAACACACGCACACATTGGCGATTGGCCCCAGCAGCATACTTTCATTTACAGCACGGCACACCAAATAAAATCGCTAAGTACAGCTTGCTTGAAGGGACTTATAGCAGAAATAGATTCTCGGAGACTCGGACTTACAGCGACAGTAGATAAAATACAATGGCACATGGCACAGCAGATAAAATCAAACTTTCACACAGTTCTCTCGCTTAGACGTGCAGCACAGCAGATAAAAAACTATCACAACTGACAGAAGGGTAAAAATCTATGCCACTATGCAGCATATGAGCCCAGTATTTTTTTTTCTTACCAGCCTCAGCCTGAGACATGTGAGCAGACTATCTGCAAAACTTGATCATACAGACACACACCAGCTCAGCTGTTAAAAGTAAATCAAACTCAAAGCAGTTAGTAAAATGAATCCCTCTCATACAAAGCAGCTCAGCCGTGAAAAGTAAAATGTAATGCCTGGCTGCAAGTTATTTCTCCTGCCATTAAGAGTACATAGCAGCCGTCAGTAAATACATTCCATTAAACTGTTTAAACAGCTCACCTACACAACCGTATAAAGTAAAAGAAAGCAGTTAAGCTGTTAAAAGAATAAAAAAGCACTTAAAAGTAAAATGCAATGCCTCCCTGAGGCTCCTTTCTCATACAAAATAGCTCAGCTCGCTGTTAAAATTAAAATGTACCTGCCATTAAGAATACATAGCAGCCATAAGTAAATAGGTTCTGTTACTTACATAGCTCTTGCAGTAGTTTAAAAAAGTAACCAGCCCATTCTCGGCAGCATTAGTGCTGCTACCTGCTACTGTTTAATTTTCATTTCCCGCCTGCTCATAGCCAGCCGGAAATAATGACGCGAGCTCCTTAAGCTCAATTCCGACTGGCTGGTAGCGTTGACAGAGCTGACATCATTGCGCACGTGATGACGTCAGCTCCGACAGCATGAAAATTCAAAATATAAAAAAAAGAAAGCAAAAAAATCGGAACTGAAGGGGTGCCACTCGGGGATCGTGGCACCCCTTCATTTTGACCCCAAAACTCGGTAAAAACTGAGTAATTCGGGACGGTTGGGAGGTCTGATACAAACACAAGGACCGATAATAATCTGAACATGTAGTAAGCATTTATCCACACATACAGTGTTAAATTTATAATTTAAAAGGAGAGGTTTGTGTGGGACACAGAGGTATAAATAATTGATCTGTTAATAACAATGGTCACAGGTCCGTCATTTATAGTTAATACTGGTTAACAAATTCCATGTACTGAAACATAATGGTGTACAGAATTAACACTGTCTGTAATTTAAGCATGGTTAACATTAACCACAGTGTTGGGTAATAAATACAAAGAAAGATATTTAGACAGGTAATGTTTAAATATATAACTGTTTAAATATTGGGTTGACACCTACACTTATATGAAGTGTATTTAACTCATTCACTCCAATGGAGCTCAGGAAGTCTGCACTGTAACTTCCAATGGGCAGAGCCTAAGCCTTTTTGACAGAATCAGATTTTGTCCTTATATTTCAAATAAATGTTCATATCTCTGCAACCACAGAGGTTATGAAAAAAGTATAAATGGCAAACTCTTCAACACAAACTATTTTTGTAACGGTAGCACTCTTTAGGCTCTAGGTCTTAATTTTATAAAAGTCACAGTAAACAATAACTATTACAACTGTAATATTTTGTAAACAACTTACAATATCTCAGCAACCGCTCAAGTTACACACATACTGTTAACAGCATTTTATTCATCTAGCTGAGAGCTTTCATATGAGACTAAGGAGATCTTGTATGTTTCTTGGTTGCTGAGGTATTTATAAAAATGTGAAAAATATATGTATATAAATGAATATCATAAAAACAGTTAACACTATTTAACTGCACTAGACAGAGGTCAAATATTAATGCAGTTGAGTTTGCCAATGTATACGCTTTAATATAAAATCTTTTAAAACCTTGTACATAGCATGGTTTTGGAATTATTGTTACAAATATAAACAACTAATACTTGATGCCTCGGAGGTTGTCAGTAGGAGTTAACTGCAGATGCACTCAGATGTAATGAGTTAATACTTGATCTTTCAGCTGCCTATCTGTAGCTACGGAAATACCTGGAATCCTAAATGTCTCAGGTGAGCCGTGACCACTGCCATGCATTGGGTGAACACTCTGGGGGCTGCAGTGAGACCAAAGGGCAGGGCTCAAAACTGGTAATGACTGGCTCCCAGCCAGAAGCACAGATGATCACTGGATGGCCTGGCCATGTTTATGTGGTAGTACGCATCCTGGAGATCTATCGAGCACATCCAATTGTCCTTCCCTAAGAAGGGAAGCATTGACTGAAGCATGACCATCCGAAACCTCTCTTTCTTGACAGATCTGTTTAGTCTACTGAGGTCTAATACAGGTCTCCAGTCCCCTGTATTTTTTGGAACTAAAGAATCTTGATTAAGTTACAGATCCTGTCTGGTCTGCTGGGACTGGCTGGATGACTCTTTCTTAGCAACGTCTGGACCTCTACTGTTGCTTGTTCCCTGTAACTGGGTGGAACGTCTGGGATTTTTCTTGTCGGTGGAGGGGGTGTGGCAAATGGAATGAAGTATCCCCTGGAAATTATACTTTGTACCCAGTTGCCGTTTATTTTCAGCCAGGCATCTGGGTACAAAGATAAGCGACCCCTGACTGCCTCTAGAGTAGGACAGTCGGGCCTCCTTTCAGGAGTGCTGGTAGGGCTTCCCAAAGAAGTGATTTCTGTCGCTCTGGTTTTGCGGACCCCCTCTGCCATGAGGCCGCGTCTTCCATTATTGCCCCACCTCCTCTGCCCCTGGTGGGGGCTTCACCACGTGTGTCCTGAAAGGCTCCTTGGGCTTTTTGGAACCACATTTTTCCGCCCCTTTCACTCTTGGGGTAGGGTTTGGTAGGAGTGGAAAAACGGACTCTGGCGGCAGACAGAGTCTTTTCCTCCTATTCACACCTGGTCAAAGATTCCTTAACTTTGGGCCCAAAAGGGGACGAGCCATCAAAAGGGGTATTCACAAAGGATGACTTGATGGGCTCTGTGAAGGAACACAAGCGCATCCAGGAGTGTCTCCTAAGAGCAACTCCTGTACCCGCTGCCCTGCTCATTCCATCATCTGCATATGAAATGAGGAGCATGGATTAGTTGACAATGGAGCTGAGGATAACAAGCTGAGAGGCAACTTTATCTGTAGCTCCTGCAGCTACTGTACCCTGAACAGCATCTCCCAGCTCTTTAAGGAGATCTCTTTGTAGTCTCGTGAAATGGGTTAAACAGTTAAGCGAACGGAGTGCAAAAGTTGCTGAACTAAACATGCACTTCTCATATCTATCCATGATCCTGGAGTCTCTGTTAGGAGGATGGACAGACTAGGAAGTTTCAGACATTTCTTTTTTGGTGGCTGCTGCCACCACCATGGCATCAACTTGCACACCTTTGGTAAAGAAGGATTTATCTTGGGGGGGGGGGCAGATATGAACTTATTAGGCCTCCTAGGGACAGGCTCCATGGTGTCCGGAGACTCCCACGCCCTTCGTGAGACCAGCTGCATAAGCTCATCAAAGGGCGGAGACACCCAAGAGATGGACGGCTGACGTCCAAAAGCCTTCAGTGGAACAGACTCATCTTCAGTAGGGTTGATGAACTGCCAATCACCCCTCTGTCTAAGGATTTCAAGTATCTCTGCAAATGAGATATCCTCAAAGGGGGATCGTGAGGACTCTTCCGATTCATCCAAGTCAGTATCGGATGTCAGGGACTCCTGAGGGGAGTCTAAATGTTTCCTCTTACACACACTTTTCCTGGGAACCTCATCAGTTGGAGCTTCTGGTGAGGTCTTGGAAGAGCATGGGCCATCCAATGGGGCTTTCAGAGGCTCTAGGTCTCTGCGCTTTCCCAGGATCTGTGAAGCAGAAGCAGACACAGGCAGTTTAGGGGATGAAAAAGCCGGACCTGAGGCTGAGGATGTCTTGGGAAACATAACTCTCCTCATGGCTTCGAAGACACCCCGCTCCGATGAGAAGGGACCGACAGATCTGAGGAAACAGTCGATACCCTCGGCACCGGGACAGTGGGCTCCGAGCCAGAGGTAGGAGCCAAGCTCATCCGTGCTGAAGATCCAAGAGGCAGAGTCAGAACGGATAAGTCCATTTGACTATCCTCCTGGACCCAACCTGAGAGTGTCTGCTCCTAGAGTCCTTGATCAGCACAGAGGACGTCAGAGTGAACGGAGCCAAAGACAATGGAGCAGGCATAGGCTCTGAACGCTCCGTAATCAGCAAGCCTGACTCCTCTGGCTCTGAAGGACCGGTATGGCTCAGAGGAGGAAGAGTTATAGCTGGCATAAGGGTCTTCGGCTCTGAAGCCACCTGGGTCGGAGCTGATAATTTTGCAAAGGCCGGTGCCTGCAAAAGCTTCTGCACCACACGATCCACATCCAAATCTGAAAGGCTAACAGAAGACCAAGATGAATGGATCAATGGTATCAACTGAAGTAGAGGAGATTTTGGAATTTCAGATACTAGTTCCAAAACCGGGAACCGGCTCCGAAAAAAAAAAGAAAAGACAGTCGACTCCGAGACCTGTGAAGCCGATGTCATAGACTTTTTTGAATCCACAGAAGTCTTGGAGGACTTTGAGGACTTACTAGATCCATCCTGGTCACTCAAAGCCTCCTGGAAAGAAGGTTTCAACAAACCCCTGTCGATAAGTTTCCTCTCTCTCTCTTGTAGAGAACCCGAGAAGAAAAGGAATGGCATATGGAACATGTTTCTTGTAAGTGCAAGGCATCTAAGCAGTAGACACAATTGACACGGCTGTCAGTAACAGACATCTTCTGCCCACATTTATTTATTATTTATTTATTTATTTCAGTTTGA
This sequence comes from Protopterus annectens, assembly GCF_019279795.1. NCBI lineage: Eukaryota > Metazoa > Chordata > Ceratodontiformes > Protopteridae > Protopterus > Protopterus annectens. The sequence continues at coordinate 267,631,539 of NC_056751.1, forward strand.
TTACCGGGGAGGTCCACTTGGCTTTGAAGCCCGTTTTCAGTGGAGGCCAGGGGAGAAAAGCTCCACAAAAACAACAAACAATATTGATTACAAAAGAGTTCAGACAAAATATAACAATAGATGAAACAGGATTTTACAAACAGCCTACAATAGAAAAGTCTAGTGGCAAAATAGTAAAATTAACATTTTTAGTTAGGTTTCAGCACAGAAAGAAAAAAAATGAGGTAAAATATTTTAGGTTAGAGAAAGCAGGAGGTAATAACGTGAGCTAGGAATACAGGAGAGAAAAGTAGAAAAAGAAGGCCAGCCTAGGGTGACTTAGCAGTTGATTCATCAAGTAAGAAATATAAAAATGGCCTATATAGCTAGTATTTAGGAGAAACAAAAGAGAGTTTAGTAGAGAATGGAAGCTCTCTACTTCAGGGCATTTAAGGCATTTTTTTAAACCCTGACTTAGGGTGTTTGTCCTTGTTGTCAGCCATGACAGAAAAAATGGACACACCCTACAACAATATGAATTATCCTTCTAATAAAAAAAACAGGCTAAATATACACACAAACACACAAGCCCTTCAAACTAAGGCTAACAACAAGCAGGAATGTAAATGCCCTCTAATAAAAAACAGGCTAAATATAATCACACAAGCCCTTAACTAAGGCTAAGAAAATTACACACACACACACACACACACACACACACACACACACACACACACACACACACACACACACACACACTCCTTTTTCTAGCAGATACATCAATAGTAACAATCACTAAACTGTACCCTACTAAAGGTTAAGTCTAAAGCTGTGACAAAGGTCACTAGGTAAGCACACAATATTATTACTAAGCAAAAAAGTAACAGAAGGTCACTGATTAAACAACTTTTTAGTCAGAAATCTAAATAGGCCTAATAAAAAACGAAGCCAAATATACAAGTAAGAAAAGGCACATAAGGTAAAGGGAAACTACAATATAAAGCTGTAAGAGCTTAGCTAACTATTAATGTTATGTGATCCTATCTCACCTACATTCTGACTGATGGGTTCGGAGCCGATCCCTCGGCTCCGACTCGGCACGCTTATGCCAAAGAGCGAAGTCTCTTATTGGCTGAGCTTACTATATCCCAGGATGCACCACTACCAGTCCCCCAGATCTCGTTTGCCGCTAACAAGCGAAGACGTGGTCTCGAGCTTGGCTGAGCTAAGTAGTGTTTTTCACTTACTTTCCTGTCAGGAATTTCTTTAAAATTCAACAAAAAGCTGTTTTAACAGCTATCTAGTGGTTTTGTGTATGAATGAGTATTTTTCCTTGGTAAAATATTGTGTAGTGACTGTGTATTGTCAGACTAGAGGTCCCATCGGAGTTGAAGGGCCTTCCCCTGTCAGTTCGTTGTTTGGCTAATTCCCTATTATTTTTAGGGGTCTTGGATCCTTACTTGTATTTTTGTATTGTGTTTAGTCCTTGTTTAAAAAAAAAAAAAAAAAAAAAAAAAAAAAAAGAAGAGAGAGAAAAGAAAATTTTCTGTGATAGTCAGTGTGTTTTTTGTGTTTTTTGGCTAGTTCACTGTATTTGATTGCCATAATGTCACAGGCTCCTAGGCCTTCAGGATTTAAAAAGTGCACTAAGTGCAGTTTTAAGATGTCGATCACAGACGACCACTCTCTCTGTGTGTACTGTTTGGGCGCCAAACATTTGCAGGAGTCCTGTAGTGTGTGTCACGCGTTTTCCTCGAGGGTCCTCCAAGAGAGGAAAAATAAACTTATATTAAAAGGCCTTATTAAACCCTCATTTGAAGAGGCATTAGCTTCCTCTCCTTCTCCTGCTAAAAAGAAAAGGGCGTCGGCTCCGACCAGTCCGTCGGAACCGACCGCCAAAAAACATAGGCAGGCTTCTCCTTCGGCTCCAAGGACTTCGGAGCCGAGGGCGGAACGGTCTGCCTCGATGCCTCCAGCCTCGGCTCCTCTGGGTTCGGAGCCGTCGTCTGGGGCATCGAGAGGCGAGTCATCTTCATCGGCTCCACTGATCTCGGAGCCGATGAAGGTTGTCCGCTCAGACACTTCCTCCTCGGCGCCGAAGCCCTCTTCAGCACCGATGGAAATTGGGTTGGACATTCCTTCGGCGCCGATAATTGTAGAGTCGATTCGGAGCCGGTCCCCTAGTCCCTTGGAGCCGTTGGAGAGGCCTACTCGGACCCATTCGGTCTCTTCCAGGTCATCAAGGATGTCAGATTCGGACATAGACAGGGTGCTCCAAAGACTGTTCCAGTCCCCAGTCTTCCAGAAATTTGTTTCGGCTCCGACCCAATTGGCTTCGGAGCCGATAGCCCACTCCATTGCCATTCCTCCTCCGACCGCCCGGCTCCGTGGAGCAGGTGCTGATGGAGCCAGTAGAGATCCTAGGGTCGGCTCCGACCCTTACTCCAACCCGCCTTCGGGTCCGAGTTTAGCACACGGACTTCTTCGGCCGGACCCGGGGGTGACGTTTCGGGACCAATACTGTCGGTTCCGAGCCTCCCTCTCGGTGCTTGCTGGGACTATCGTCTGCTATCATGGCTCGGGGACGGACCTCCCAGGATTCTGGGGTCCGGCTTTCAGAGCTATGAGGAGTGCCTTGGCCAAGTCTTCGGCCATCTCTGCGGCTTTACCGGCACCTTCCCTGGGCATGGAGACTGGGTCTTTGGCAGTTCCCCTGTCTCTAGGCAGCGGAGCCCCGGGGCCTGAGGTTACCCCCATTGGGGGTTCCCCTCCTCCTGAGGGTTCTTCGGAGTTGTCTTCGGAGGAGCCCCCAAGGAAGAGATCGTGCAAGAGGAAGCACGTGGACTCCCCCGACGAGTCTATTACATCGGACACTGATCTTGATGATGCGGAGGGGTCCCCAAAGTCGTCCTCGGATGATGTCTCATTTGCAGACATTCTAGAGATCCTTAAGCAATGAGGCGGCTGGAATTCCAAACCCCCCTCCGCTGATGAGTCGGTGTTTCTCAAGGCCTTCGGGGCTCAGCCCTCCGCCTCCTGGATGTCTCCGCCCTTCGACGAGCTCCTGGATTTGGTTTGTCGGAGGGCGTGGGAACATCCAGATACTGTGGAACCAGTGCCTTCTCTCCCTAACAAATTTTTGTCTGCCCCACCCGAGAAGGAGTTCTTAACGAAAGGCGTGGCTGTAGATGCCATGGTGGTGGCATCTGCTACCCAGCAGGACGTGGCAGAGGCTTCAACGTCCGTCCATCCTCCTAATAAGGAGTCTAGGAGCATGGACCGGTACGGGAAGCGCACCCTGACTTCAGCGGCCTTTACTCTGACGTCCCTGAATTATTTGGCACATTTCACCAGACTACAGAGGGATCTGGTCAAGGAGCTCTCAGACTCCCTCTCAGGTAACCTACTTGAGCAGCTAGCCCAGTCGGTTAGCTCTCAGTTGGCTATCCTCAACTCGATTTCTAACTCGTCCATGAGGCTCATTTCATATGCGGCCGAAGGGGCGGGCAGAGCGGCAGGCACAGGCGTGGCTCTACGGAGACAAGCCTGGCTCCGTTGTGTCATTTCGGAGGCCTTCAAGTCTTCCTTTGCCGACGCTCCCTTTGATGGGTCCTCTTTGTTTGGACCCAAGGTAAAAGACACTCTTACCCGCTGTGAGCAAGAAGGAAAGACTTTATCTGCCGTAGGAGCACATTATTCCACTCCCTTTCGGCCTTATCCCAAGGCTAAAAGAGGAGGGAAGATGTGGTTCCGCAAATCACAGAAATTCTTTCCTCAACAGCAGGAAGATTCCCCTTCCAGAGGCAGAGGACGGGGAAATTTTTCTGGGAGACGCCGTCCCAGAGGCGGTAGAGGCCCCCGCAACACTGGAGACCGCGAGTCCTTTCATGGCTCTTCAGCCTCCCACACTCCATGAGGGATTGCCCGGCTGTGCTGCACCGGAGCCAGTCGGGTGCCGTTTTGCCAAGCACCTAAAAGCCTGGGAGTCTATTACTCAGGACAGATGGGTGCTTCGGATAATTGCCGGAGGTTACACCATTCCCTTCACACACTCACCCCACCGTCCAAAAATCCCGGACCCACCACCCAGTCAAAGGGAAATTGGAGCCGTAGAAGCTTCAAAGCTGCTAGAGAAAGGAGTCATCCAACCGGTCCCCACAGACCAGATCGGATCCGGAAACTACTCAAGGTTCTTTTTAGTGCCAAAAAAGACAGGGGACCTGAGACCCATTTTGGATCTCAGCAAACTAAACCAGTCCGTCATGAAGTCCAAATTCGAATGGTCACTTTACAATCCATTCTCCCATTGTTGGAGAAAGATGTTTGGATGTGCTCCATAGATCTCAAGGACGCCTATTATCACATACCGATACATCAGGCGTCCAGGAGGTATCTGCGCTTCAGCCTGGGAGACAGTCATTTCCAATTTTGTGCACTGCCCTTTGGTCTCACCACAGCCCCCAGGGTGTTCACCAAGTGTCTGGCAGTAGTGACTGCTCACCTGAGGAGTCCCGGATTCCAAGTGTTTCCCTATCTGGACGACTGGCTCCTGACTGCCACCACCAGGCATCTACTACTGGAGAACCTACAAGCCACCATCTCCTGGGTGCTTCCTGGGAATTACATTCAACTGGTCAAAGTCTGTCTTGCTGCCTTCTCAGCGCATAAGATTCATAGGAGCAGAGATAGACTCAAAATTAATGCGAATCTTCCTTCCTACCGAAAGGATTCAAACATTATAAGGTCAAGTCCGAGCCCTGCTTCTAAGATCCAAAGCCCCAGCCAGGATGGTCCTGCAACTTTTAGGTTCAATGTCTGCCACGGTTCTCCTAGTTCCTCTGGCAAGATTGCACATGAGGATTCTTCAGTGGCTGTTATCGACACAATGGTCTTTTCAGGATCTCCCCCTCAATCATCACATACTGATTACAGAAACGTGCAAACGGGACCTCCACTGGTGGCTTCTGACATCCAATCTGAATCAGGGAAGATCTTTTGTTATACTCCCTCCGGTGGCCACCTTGACAACGGATGCCTCCCAGACGGGGTGGGGGGGGCATTGTCTGGGCAGGTCAGTTCAGGGTTCTTGGCTTCCAAACGAAACTTTTCTCCATATCAATGTGTTGGAAATGAGGGCTGTACTTCTGTCCCTACAAGCTCTCCACAAGTTTCTCCCTCAAGGCATTATCGCTATCCACACAGACAACATGTCGGTGGTCTGGTATCTAAACAAACAAGGAGGGACCAGATCTTACCCCCTTTGCAGAGAGGCCATGAGGGTGTGGGAATGGGCAGTGGCTACCAACCGCTTCCTGGTAGCGACCCACATTCCAGGAAAATCCAATGTATTGGCAGACAGACTGAGCAGGACTATTCTCTCTCCTCACGAGTGGTCCCTGAACGAAACAGTAGCAGCTCAGATTTTCAAAAGATGGGGGATTCCGTGCTGCGACCTGTTTGCAACACCACAAAACACGAAGTGCAAAAGATTATTTTCCTTGACCCCCCGTCAAGGGGAGGCAGCTACGGATGCTCTAGTCCACCCTTGGCCAACAGGACTGCTTTATGCTTTCCCTCCGGTTCCACTCCTCCCCAAAGTCATCCAGAAAGCTTCCCAATTGGGGTCCACAATGATTCTAATTGCTCCGTACTGGCCTCGTCAGGTATGGTTCCCCTACCTACAGAAATATACTCTGGACGGTCCTTGGTTTTTGGATCTAACTCCGGACCTTCTGGTTCATCAGTCGGGACAACAGCACCAGTCCCTTCACACTTTGAAATTAACAGCTTGGCTCCTCCACTTCCAACTTTAGTCAGAAATCACACCTTGGACCCGGAAGTTATTCACATTTTATCTTCAGCCCACAAACCCACCACTAAGAAATTGTATCACAGTAAGTGGAAGAGGTTTGCTATCTGGGCTCAACTCAGAGGCTTAGACCCTATTACTGCCCCGATACCAGAGGTCTTGAAATTTTTGACATCCTTGTTTAATCAAGGATCTTCAGTCTCTACTATGAAAGTCCATTTAGCAGCTATCTCCAAATTTCACGAATCCATAGACCCACCGTTGATGAGCAGCAGATTATGTAAAACTTTCATGAAAGGTGCTGTGCTTTTAAGACCCCCAGTTTTTCATCCTGCGCCTCCGTGGGATCTTGATTTGGTACTTCGTGCCTTAACATCTTCTCCTTTTGAACCGGCTGCTACATGTGAGTTGAAATATCTGTCTTGGAAAACTGCCTTCTTAATTGCAATTACCTCTGCAAGAAGAGTTTCAGAACTTCAAGCCCTATCTATCAAACCACCGTACTTGATTTTTCACAAGGATAGAGTATCACTTAGACCTAATCCATCTTTTGTTCCCAAAGTTTGTTCTAATCTCTGTCTCCAACAATCTCTAGAGCTACCAGTTTTCTTTCCAAAATTTTCAAACAAAGCGGAATACACCTTGCATACGTTGGATGTTCATAGGCAATTGCGCTTCTATCTAGACAGGACTCAACAAATTCGGAAAACAGATCAATTGTTTGTGTCCTTTTCAGATAATAAACTGGGTAAAACCATCACTAAAGCTACTATTGCCAAATGGATTAGAGATTGCATAACTCAGGCTTATTCCTCTTCAAATAAGCAACTTACAACATCTGTCAAAGCTCACTCTACTAGAGCTATGGCTACCTCTATTGCATTTCATTCCAAGCTCGCTATTTCTGAGATTTGTGCTGCAGCTACTTGGTCCAACCCGCACACTTTCATTTCCCACTATAAATTGGATGTGGCATCTAAAGGGCGAGCATCATTTGGTTCCACGGTACTCAGGAGTGTTTTCCAGTGAGCCACCCAGGATATAGGTGCTAGGGACGCTGTCCCATCAGTCAGAATGTAGGCGAGATAGGATCACATAACATCTTTTAGTTATGTACTCACCATAACTTCAGATGTTTGGGATCCATCTCGCCTACATTCCTAATACCCACCCTCCTTCCCCCTGCCTTGGAGATCAGAAGAGATTGAACAGTTTGAGTTCTACTGTTTTTATCTTGTATCATCTGTCGATGTTATATAAGCAGTGTATGCGTGTGTGCATGTATGCGGACAAACTAGATCTGGGGGACTGGTAGTGGTGCATCCTGGGATATAGTAAGCTCAGCCAATAAGAGACTTCGCTCTTTGGCATAAGCGTGCCGAGTCGGAGCCGAGGGATCGGCTCCGAACCCATCAGTCAGAATGTAGGCGAGATGGATCCCAAACATCTGAAGTTATGGTGAGTACATAACTAAAAGTTTTCAAGAAATATCAATCTTCTTCTTTCGGCTTTTACCGGTTAGGGGTCGCCACAGCGGATCACCTGTCCGCTCATGATTGGCAGTGGAGTTTTACAGTGTTGAGTTGCCAGCCCAGCGCCCAACCTTCCACAGAAGGCACACACACACACACACACACACACACACACACACACACACACACACACACACACGCACGCACTCACACCTAGGGCCAATTTAGAGTGTCCAATCCACCTGCAGCATGTCTTTGGGATGTGGGAGGAAACCAGAGCACCCTGAGGAAACCCACACGACCACAGGGAGGACATGCAGACTCCGCACAGAAGGCACCCCAGCCGAGGATCGAACCAGAGAACCCCTTGCTGTGAGGCAACAATGCTAACCACTGCACCACCATGGCCGCCCTATTTTCAAGAAATATCAATAATATCTTGAAATGTAAGAAAAGCAAGGTTTCTACTGGCCCGAGCTAGCGAGAACCTCCGATCTGTTGCAGTGGCAAACTAGATCTGAGATAACTCTGGGTGCATCATGGGATAGGGACTTGGCCTCGAGCTATTTGGAAACCTCGGGCTTTGTAGTAGACTGACTCGGAGCCAAGGGATTGGCTATGAACCCATCAGTAGGAATGAACGGCGAGGTAAAACAACTTCACATCTATAAATTGGTAGTAAAGAAAAACTGATTTAAGAGTTGTGAGAAATTTCATGTACAAGGTTAGTGCAGCTTGGGGAGGATGAGGCTGGATATATGACGACATGCACTGCTCTAGAACCATGCTATGTAGATGATTCTGTTTTGCTGCTAGAAGGATTTGTGGATTTAGGTTTACATATATTCTGCATATAACTGCAGTGCTAACAAACTGTAGTAAATATGATGGGTGGAAAAAAGCTGTTTATTATATGAAGGGAAACATATACTGGGCATATTTAAAGAAAATGTAAGGTAGTTTGTCTTCCTCCTCCTCCACTTCTTAGGCACAATTCACTCACCTAAAGCTTACTTATACAACTTGCAATTTCCTGTGTAACCTATGTCTTGTATTACTTTGTATTTCTTTTCTGGTTGTAATCTCTCAGGCTGTGACTAAAACTGGATCAGTGCTCTATGCAAGCCAGCAAATGCACAATCAAGCAAAGAAAAACTAGTAATAAAATAAACAAACAAGCAAGTCTGGGGATTTGAAAATAAATTGCGTGTGATATATATGTATAAATAGATATATAGATATACAAGTGTATTACATGTATGCTTGCACTTAACATTGAATGTAAAATACTGGTATTAAGAAGTTAAAACATACATAATATCAAGGCCATAAACATCGAATGTACAAAAGATCAAGAAAAAAAAAGTACAGTTGTGTACCTACCATAAATGTAGATGTTCGAGTGTAATCACTGTTGCAGTCATTACACTTGGGTTATTCTGCTGGCAGGTGACCCGCAGTCGGCCCGAGTTCCAAAGTCTTGGTCCGGCGTCGGTTGCTGTTGCCTCTTCCCTGACGTCAGTGCGCCAGGTGTATAAAAGATGCAACTGACACCATTTTCTTCAGTTTTTCTTGCCCCCAGATTGGAAGGCTGGAAAGATAAAATTATGCCAAAAAACAAGCATATATTACTATAAACATTTCCTTCATCTACCAGCAAATACACCACATAGGTTGTATAGAACTGAGAAGTACAGAAAAACCCCAGCAATGAAAAGGGGAATGGTGGGTGGGTGGGTAACCAGGACTGCAACAGTGAATACACTCGAACATCTACATTTATGGTATGTACACAACTGTACTATGTTCTTCGTGTTTTACTGTTGCAGTCATTACACTTGGGTAGAATCCCAAAGCTGAGGTTGGGTGGATGGCTACCAGGCCCTGCAGAACTGCAGTAGCAAAGCCTGCTCCGGATTTGGAGTAGAGAGGTAAGTGGTAGTGCTTGGTGAAAGTGTGCAATGAGCTCCAGGTTGCAGCTTCTAAAATGTCTTTGGTTGGTGGTACTCTGAGAAAAGCTGCTGAAGTGGCTGCTGCTCTGGTAGAATGTGGCCTAATGCCCTTAGGCACTGATTTGCCATGTTGTGCATAACAGAAGCGGATGCAGTGTCCTATCCATTTTGAAATTGTCTGCTTTGTAATAGGCTTTCCTTGTGATCCTGCAGCATAAGCTACAAACAGTTGCTCAGTTTTTCTGACAGCTTTTGTTTTGTCCAAGTAGAAACGTAGCTGTCTGTGTATATCCAAAGCATGCACAAGTCTTTCCCCTTTATTCTGGGGATTTGGGTAGAAAGTTGGTAAATGAATGGTTTGGTTCAAGGCCACATTGGAGACCACTTTTGGCATGAATGTTGGGTTTGTCCTAAGAGAAACACTGTCCTGATGAAAAATGAAAGGTTCCACAGCCATTAATGCCTGTAACTCTGAGGCTTTTCTTGCTGAAGTTATTGCTAGGAGCAGAGCAGTTTTCCATGATAAGAATTTTAGATCAGCTGTGCTGGCTGGTTCAAAAGGAGGCAGTATGAGTTTTTCCAAAACAAAATCGAGATCCCAAGTTGGTACTGGTGCTCTCCTTGGGGGGGGGGGGGGGGTCTTATATTTTTTGCCCCTCTGAGGTACTGTTGTAGTAGAGGATGTAAAAAAATAGGAGGTTCCGTATTGTAATGAGCTGAAATGGCAGAAGCGTGGATTTTAATTGATGAGAAAGATAGGCCTTTATCCAGCATCTCAGTTAGGTATTGTAAAATCTGAGGTATATTTGGGACCAGTGGTTCGAGCCCTTGTGCCTGGTTCCAAGCACAGAATCTCTTCCATTTTTCTGTGTAAGATTTCCTAGTGCTGGGCCTCCTGGCTTCTAAAATGACATCCATAACAGCTTTAGATAGAGGTGCAGTCTGAGTGGCTACATTATCTGCCATGCTGCCAGATTTAAGGTTCTGAGTTGACTGTGCAGAATCTGATTGTCTTGTTGAGTCAGAAGATGAGGAATTTGAGGTAGAAGCCAAGCTGGACCTTGAGACAAGCTCTTTAGGATTGAGTACCAGTGCTGGCGTGTCCAGTCTGGAGCAATCAGGATACTTTTTGGCCTTTCTTGTCTGACATTTAGGAGCACCTTGGTAATTAGAGGCATCGGAGGGAAGGCATAGACTGTCGGGCCTTTCCAGCTGGATGATAGAGCATCCATTTTCCATGCTTGAGAGTGATAAATTCTTGTGCAGAATTTCTGTATTTTGTAATTGTGAGGGGAGGCAAATAGATCTATGTCTGGGCGTCCCCATTTCCTCGTTATCATGCTGAACACTTGTGGATTTAGTTTCCATTCGTGAGGATCCATGAAATTTCTACTTAGTTCATCTGCCAGTGTATTTTTTGTTCCTGGCAGGAATTGTGCCTGCAGATGTACTTGATAGGTCAGTGCTGTGTTCCACAAACTCATGGCTTGTCTGCATAGGGGGTAGGAATGTGTGCCCCCTTGCTTGTTTATGTACCACATAACTGTGGTATTGTCCGTCTTTATTAAAAGTTGTCCTGGATGCAGGAGGTCCTTGAAGGCTGTCAGGGCATTCTGTACAGCTAGCATCTCTTTTTGATTGATGTGAAGATGCATTTGTTCCTTGGGCCACATGCCCTGAATACATGTTCCTGCCATATGTGCTCCCCAGGCATAATCCGATGCATCCGTTGTTATTGTCTGCCTGGCTGTGGGTAAGGTGAAAGGCTGTCCCTTGTTGTGGTGACAGGCCTGTGACCACCATCGAAACTCCTGTTGTAGGCAGGAAATTAAAGCTATGATTGTTTTCCAGGCTGTGACAATGCTGAGTCCAAACACTTTTTAGATACCATTGTAGTTTCCTCATATGCAGTTTTGCATATGGAATTAGTAGAATGCAAGATGCCATGTTGCCCAGGGCCTGCAGAATTTTTCTTGCAGGGAGCTGGGTTTTTGTTGCCATCATTTGAAGGTAATGAGTCAGTTGCCTTTGTTTGTCTGGCGTGAGATAAGTCATCTGGGCAGTTGTATTTAAGCTTGCACCCAGGAATATTATCTCTTGAGAGGGCACTAGCTTTGATTTATTTTCGTTTACTGTGTACCCTAGGCAAATTAGTAGTCTTTTTACAAATGCCAGATGCTTTAGAAGAATGTCCTTGCTCTCTGCTTGAATAAGGCAGTCGTCCAAGTAGGGATATATTTGAATTCCCTTTTGTCTGCAAAATGCAATTACTGGTGCCAGGCATTTTGTGAAGACCCTGGGCGCAGCAGATAAGTCAAAGGGCAGTGCAGAGAATTGGAAATGCATTGAGCCTGCTACAAATCTGAGGTATCTTCTGCATGATTGTCTGATTGGGACATGCAGGTATGCCTCCTTGAGGTCCAAGGTAACTAGCCAAGCCTTCTTGCCCAGCATGGGCAGAAGTTGCTGTAGTGTTAACATTTTGAATCTTGGAACATCCAGGAAAGTATTTAGGATTGACAGGTCCAGTATTGGTCTCCAGGCTTTGTCCTTTCTGGGTACTAAGAAAGGTCTTGAGTAAAATCCTTGTCCCTGTTCTTGCTGAGGAACTCTTTGAATAGCTTACATTGTCCATAACAGCAGCAATCTGTTTTTGTGCCTCTGCCCATTGGTTTTGTAGCAGGTCTGGCATACCTTTTGATTTTGGAAGTGTGTGAAAGTGGAACCTGTAACCCAGAGAAACAATATTCAGTACCCATTTGTCCTGGGTGATTATGTGCCAATTTTTTGAGAAAAGTGCTAGCTTTCCCCCTAGGGGTGCTGCCAAAAGGTAAGCGCTTGGCATCTGTAGAGGGAAGTCACTGGGACTGTTTCCTATATGGCTGTGATTTGTCTTCTCCTCCTTTGGGGGCTGAAGCACCCCACTGTTTAGGTCTGTAGGAACCTTGGGGCTGAGATCTGTCTCTTGGGCGTCTGTATCTGCCTCTTTGTGGCCTGTCTGACACTGGAAAGGACCAATTTTTTGAAGGCCAGTTTCTGCTAAATCTAGGTGGTTGAACCTGTAAGAAATCCTTCACTGTTTGTATTGATTTTGCTTTATCCTCCATTTTCTTTAACACCTCTTCTGCCTTAACACCAAACAAAGTATCATGCTGTAGAGGGGCATCCAATAATTTTACTTTAACATGGTCAGGTAAACTTTGTTCTTTCAACCAAGCATGCCTTCAAATAACAGAGCCTGTAACTGCGGCTCTACAAGAAGCCTCTAATGAATCAAAACCACATTGCAGAGTATGCTTTCCCACTTGTTCAACCGCATGCAATAAATCCTGCATTTCCTTACTGTCAGGACTTTCTGAATTTGAAACCATTTTCTGTTTTAAAAATGACATGAGGTACTGCTGATATTTAAGCATGTGAAACTGGCAATTTAAAGCCCTTACAGCTAAAGTAGCAGAAGTGTAAACTTTTTTCCCCCATCTGTCCAGAGCTCTGGAATCCCTATCCGAGGGGACAGGATTTTTAGCAGTGGAAGCCTTAACCCCTTTAGGACCCTGGGACATTGTTTCTGGGTCTGCAGCAGGGTTTTTATAAAGGAATTTATGACAGTCAGGGACCCTGTAGTACCTGTCTGGCTTGACTGGTGCAGGGGGTAAGGAATCCAGAGACAGACTGGATTCAGAGAAAACATCAACAATATCAAGCACAGGGGGGATAGCCAGGGGCCTGTGCTGAGGCAAGAAAAGGAAGTCTCTGAGCCTTTTCTTGGATTCTGAATAATCCTGGCTCTCCCAATGGAAATGCTCCCTCATGGTGTGCAGGGTTTCCCCAAAAGAATAATCCTCAGGCGGAGAGGCTGAAGGTATAGACTCTTCTGCATCAGAGTCCTCATAGGGAGGGAGAGAATATCCCTGATCAGAAGAGGAATCAGAGGAAATGGAAACCTGGTCAGAGGAATCATAGTCAGTGTCTTGCCTAGGCCTTTTGTCAGGAGGGGGATGGGAACCCCTGATTAAAGTAATTAGGTCTTCAGCCATTTTAAGCATTTTTTTCTTTGGCATGGATGGCTGTTCAGGAGAATACTGTACTTGTTTCCTTGTCTTTAATGGTGTCGTTGACTTTGCCTTGGCTGCTGTAGTGGACTTTATTGTAAGCTGTGAAGGTCTGAAAACACCCTCAGAAGCCAATGCCTGCTCAGCGGCTCTGGACCCATCTGAGGGAATAGTTTCCTTAGGCCCAATACCTTGAGTTTCCACAGGCCTCGGTGTCTCCACGTGGCTGACAGTTGTGGCCTGTGGCTCTGAGGTAGCGGGTGTCAGGGGCTGCGAAAGCACCTCACTGAGAACTGGCGACTGGCCTAGAAGAGGCTTTGTCGTCGGTTTTGGACCTCGGATGCCTGTCCTTTTCTTTGTCTTTGCGTTTTTTATAAATTCCGGTCGTCGGTTGAACGGCATTATGTAATTAAACCTTCAGCCAAAATAATGTAAAGCAAAATCAAACCGACATTTAATAGTGCGTTTATTGAATCTAGCTCAAAACCGACAACTGGTAACGTCGTGGTCAGGGCCTAGGCAAGGAATACAGTAAGAGTGAAAGTCCTTATGAGGTATTTGCTTCCCACAAGAAATACAATTATTAACTTTTACTGACATCAGTCTGGAGCAAGAAAAAGTTTCCCCAATGGGGTACTTAGCTTTATTGAAGACTTCGGATCTGAAGCTCAGTTTTGAAAATCTCAGGAGTCGGCCGACCGGCATTTGCGAACTGCTTTTGCTTTTGGCACCGCATGGCAAGAAAGACTGAAGAAAATGGCGTCGGTTGCATCTTTTATACCCCTGACGCACGGACGTCAGGGAAGAGGCGACAGCAACCGATGCCAGACCAAGACTTTGGAACTCGGGCTGACTGCAGGTTGCCTGCCAGCAGGATAACCCAAGTGTAATGACTGCAAAAGTGAAACACGATGAACATCTAAAAACCTGATAACACTAACCTCAAATTCTTCTGAATAGTTGCAGTGTTACAGTAAGTTTTTTTTTTTTTTTTTTTTTTTTAAAGGTAAGGTGTAGGGATACGGCTGGAGGAAGGGGCATGGTTTGGGTTAGCATCCACTACTAAGGCAGGCGGGGAAGGCTTCACTGCCTCTTCACTCCTAACTCTAAACCTACACCTTACCTTAAAAACCTTCCTGTAACACTGCCATTACACAAGACAGACTTGGACACACAAGCACATACATCTACCCACTTACCTAATCCTGACCCTAAAACTTATCCACTTACCTATTCCTGACCTAACCCTAACACTCAAACACAAGCACTCTCACCTCATTCAATCCCCACTTACCTGTCTCAACAAAACAGAATGTCGACATTTTGGTCGTTTGGCTATCTTTATGTTTGGCATTATACACCATCCCTAACATTTGTTGAACAAACTTATTTTCGACAAAATGCAGGTGAGCCATATATATATGTAATCAGTTTACAGCCTGACCCAATGATAATGTAGAATGGAAATTATGCAACTACTTGAGATTATGACTGAAAATTTTAGTTTATATTTGAAAATATGTGTTGGAAAGGTTGCTGTGTTTTAAATTAAGCACCATGCTGTAAAAGATGAATGGTGTTATGATGATATAGTCATAAAAAAATTATATATATATATATATATATATATATATATATATATATATATATATATATATATATATATATATACTCTAGGAAAATTTACTGAGATGAGACATGAGCATATTAGACAACCTGTAAAAAAAAATCCAACAAAAATCTAGTTTCCGGACTGATCAAAGGAAAGTGTAAAGTGTAAATATGTAAAACTGCATCTGATAAATACATTTAATTCTACTACCCAAAATATGTTTTATGACTAGTTTCCTGGGAAACCAACAACAACCAAGAAGAAATGCTGAGATTTTGTTTGTGAAAGAGGATGTTTTGCATTGAATTTCTTTAAAATGGAAAACATCTACCAGAAAAAGCAGATGGTTTTGGCATACAAGGTCAAAAAATATCTAAATACTATGTCCACTTAAAAAGGTGTGGGAAAGCTTCTAATCATCAGCACTGTCGCACTCAGACATGACAACAAAATAGCCATGAAGATTGTCAAGCCTACCTATCATAAAGCAAGACAAAATTTTAGGTTGCTGCTAGACACGTTGTAACAACATACAGTAAAACTTACTGTACCATGTTTCTTGGAAGATGATGCCAACATATTAAAAGGTCACTGGTCACTTAGTGTTACCCTCATTCCATATATTTTCCCACTCTCAAACACCCTTGTCAATGACATTAATCGCTAATCAAATCTGGTCAAGCTCAGCTAATGCAGTCCAAAACCTCATTTGAGAAACTATTCCTCATGACGAAGCAGAGATAACCACACAATTCCTTAAATAGGTTGCATCCATCAATAACACCCATAGTCTACATCTTTAACATTTTTCTTGCTCAGGAATAATCTTTACTGGATAGAAAACTGCAAAAACTATCCTCTTCCAAAACCTGCTAACTCTACTATACCTATTGATAATCTTTCACCTCTCTGAAAAGTACTGGTGTACTAACCTGAAAAGTACCGGTGTACTAATTTTATCTTTTATTGATGATCTACTGAACAGTTCCAAAACTGGTTTCTGTCCAGCTGTAACACTACCACTGCACTTGTGCTACATGCTGCCAATTACTTACGTAATTTGGCCAAGGCTTTGCTCACTTGAGCACTACTTATCCACCTAAACAACGTGTACAACAAAGTTAATCACTCTTGCTGAATTTCCTAACTAGATAAACATGTTTTGATGAGAAATCTCTTCTCTAGTCTATTTATATAGCTAACAGAAGCATTTATGTCCTTTCAAGAATGCAGTGTTCTAAACCTGGTATCCCCTTAACAGGAGTTTTATTCAAATTTCAATTCTTGGACCTACACTATTTTCCTTAATGGCCTTCCAACATATTGACCTTTAAAAATTACCCTCGCTGCAGATTACTGTCTGCTACTAAGAGGCAAGCATACAAAAGAAACACAGAAAGCCTTACAAGCAGACTGTCAAATTTGTTGCTACGTTATTCGACAATCACTTACAAATTAATGTATCTGAAATTAACATTATATAGTCTGACATCCCACATGAACTAGCCTTCCTTAACACCTACCAACATTTCTAACCTTTGAAAAATATTACTATCCATCAAATAACTAAGTGCTAGGTCTCAGTTATGACCTACCCTCTCATTCCACCTTCATGTCAAATCAAGTGTCCTAGCACAACTCAAACATCCCAAACAAAACAAGAACCATGCTGCCCGAAGCTCTCACCCAAATCATGTTTAATCATCATCTTCTTTCAGCTGCTCCCATGAGGGGTCGCCACAGCAGATCAACTGTTTCCATTTCTTCCTGTCCTCTGCATCTTGCTCTGTCACACCAAAACCTGCATGTCCTCTCTCACCACATCCATAAGCCTTATCTTAGGCCTTCCTCTTTTCCTGCTACCTGGTAGCTTCATCCTTAGCATCTCTTTCCCAATATACTCAGCATCCCTCCTCAGCACATGTCCAAACCAACCTAATCTTGCCTCTCTGGCTTTGTCTCCAAACCTTCCAACCTGGGCTGAACCTCTAATGTACTTATTCCTAATCCTGTCCACCCTCGTCATACCGAGTGCAAATCTTAACATCTTTAACTCTGCCACATCCAGCTCTAACTCCTGCCTTTTTGTCAATGCCACTGTCTCCAATCCATATAACATAGCTGATCTTACTACCCTCCTGTAAACCTTCCCTTTCACTCTTACTGGTACTAGTCTGTCACAAATCACTCCTGACATTCTTCTCCACCCACTCCATCCTACCTGTACTCTCTTCTTCACCTATCTTCCACACTCACCATTACTCTGAACTATTGAGCCCAAGTATTTAAACTCATCCACCTTCGCCACCTCTACTCCTTGCATCCTCACCATTCCTCTGTCCTCCCTCTCATTCACACACATATATTCTGTCTTAATCCTGCTGACCTTCATTCCTCTTCTCTCTAGAGCATATCTCCATCTCTCCAGGGTCTCCTCCACCTGTTCTCTACTCTCACTACAGATCACAATGTCATCTGCAAACATCATAGTCCACGGGGACTCCTGTCTGATCTCGTCTGTCAACCTGTCCATCACCATTGCAAATAAGAAAGGGCTCGGTGCTGATCCTTGAAGTAATCTCACCTCCACCTTAAACGCATTCATCACTCCTACCGCAGACCTCACCGCTGTCACACTACCCTTGTACATATCCTGTACCACTCTTACATACTTCTCTGACACTCCCAACATCCTCATACAATACCACAACTCCTCTCTAGGCACCCTGTCATATGCTTTCTCTAAGTCTACAAAAACACAATGCAACTCCACCCAAATCATGTTTAATAAAGTCAATAAAACAAACACTGCAGTAGCAACACAATAAAAACTTTCTAAAAATAAAAAATGAAAACTCTCCACAGTTAAGAGCTTTCATCATTTCTTGACATCTTCAGAACTGTGAAGGAAGAACTACAAATTGCAGTAAAATACTTGAATGAAATCAGCTGTTAATAAGACACCCCTTTACAACCACCAATTGTAATTTAAAGCACTTATAATTTAAAGGCAGCTGCAGTGGTGGTGCTGCGGTAGCATTGTCGCCTCACAGTAAGACGCTGTCCTGTTCGATTCTCAGCTAAAGCGACTTCTGCATGGGGGACATGCGTGAATGGGCGTACCTTCGTTGAAGGTTGTGCGTCAGGGCTGGTAACTCGGCATGTAAAAATCAACTACCAATCATTAGCAGACCAGAGTTCCGCTGTGGCGACCCCTAACCGGGAAAAGCCGAAAGACACACACACACACACACACACACACACACACACACACACACACACACACTGAAGAACAGTCAAATGCGAGCTGCTCTTGCCCGCAGCTCACTCACAATCGAAATATTGTCATTCAGTCCTGGTGCACTCGCATCATCTAACTTAAGCTGCCATTTCATTTCCCATTGTAACAGTTAGTTTCTCCAATCATCTGAATATGCCCCCAGTTCAATTTGCTCCATGATCAAAAAACTAGACTGTTTAAAAATACATGCAAATGCTCACATGTCTAGCCAAGGCACTTTTACGGTCATTGTGTCTAATACTATAGTCATGCTGGTATATCCTCCCGTTTAATGCGCTCTGGGTTTTACCCACAAAGAAAGTGCTGCATGAATCACAGGTAGTCAAGTAAACCAAGGGTTCAGTCCAGCAGTTAAACTTTCCCCTTTTACATATACCGCTAAGTCTCGTCTTCCAAGTCATCAGGATCAACACTGACAAAACAGCACTGCTTACACCGCCCACATTTCCTAGTGGTTGCAAAACCAAAATCAGGTTTAGTAGGCATTTCCAACAATTGTTTGATGCTGTTCTTGGCCCTGAACGTAAATGAGGGCTCCTCCTGAAAGTACCTACAAATCAAGACATCTTGCTGTAACACAAAACAGTTCTTCTGTATAATCCCCTGAGTACAAGGAAAAATGCAACACCATATTTGTCTGAAAGTCACATTGGTTGTCATGCCTACTAACATCCTTGATACCATATAAAATAATGGGGGCGTGTTTGTCCTTTCTACCAGCCCAGACCTTTTCCTGAATTTCCAAAAAAAGAGATGAAGGGTATTCCCTTTCCAAAAACATAGTTTCAATTGCTCAAAGCTCTCCATGCACTTAATATCATCAGATTTTAGTCTCGAGATACGATTAAATTGACTTTTGATTATACCCTTCTTCTGATGAAGAGGCTGCAGCTGGAAAAAGACCAAAATGTGTTACAAAAAATGGGCTTTCTAAACATCTGTGTGATCAAGTTCCCTCTGGGTTGCTTGATTAGCTCCATGTCCAAAAAATTAATGTGGTCCTTATCCATATGTCTAGAGAAGTTAAGAAATGAAGCACTGCTCCTTAAATCACCAAAAAATCTTTCAAATTCCTCAGTGGAGTACTGCCAAATAATTAACAGATCATCCAGGTATCGAAAATACCCCAAACAGTTCATGAAGCCTAGGAGTTTGAACACCTGTTCCAACTCCCACCATAGGAGCAAAACATTTGCAAACATTGAGGTGCAAGCTGCTCCCACTGCCACACCAGAAAGTTGGTTAAAAAACTCACTGTCAAAGACAAATAATTACTGTGAAGCACAATGTCCATAAACTTCATCAACAAGTTTCAAGTCCACCTCAGAAAGTGACCCATACTTGGAAACTATGTCCTCAAACCACTGGAGGCCCGACACCTGGGGATGACTGTGTACAAATTACAGACGTCACAGGTGACAAAAAATATTCACAATTCAAATAGATGCTTCTAAACTTGTCTAGTAAGGCCCAAGAGTTCCGAACAATTTGAGCAAATCTGTAAAACAGTGACTTCAATTTGTAATCAATAAACTTAGCCAAAGGTTCTATCACAGAACTACGGGCAGCCACGACTGGACGAAGGGGCACGCATATTGGAATGGATCTTAGGAATAACAAAAATAATAGGAATCTTTGGGTGTTCCACTCTTAAATAATCATATAACCCTTGTGAGATGGTGTCATGTAAAAGCAGTTCATCAGCAGCCACCTTAATGTCTGTATAGGAAAGTGTGACCTCATTCAATGAAACAATTCTGTACACTTAATCATCATACAATAACTTCTGAAGGCATGCGGCATAGTCCACATAGTTCCTCACCACAAGGCCACCCCCTTTGTCCAGCTTCATACATCTAGTGTTTTAATTCTCCATCATGGCACCCAGGGTGGATTTTTCCTTTATAGTCAAGTCATAAAACTTCTTGTGTCTTTTCCTACCCAGCAAGTCCCAGATCTCCTTTTCACAATTTTTTTCATACATCAAGACTGCTGGATGTAATTGGGAGTTTGCTACACTTCTTTTTAAACTGTCAACACATAACTGTACCCCCTCATGGTCATCAATAATCAAACAAAAGTTAATTTTACAAATAAATAACTTCAAATCAATGAGCATGTCTTCCAACCCAACCCTACTGGCCAGGATGAAGTTGTACCCCTTCAAGAAAACTTTATGATGGTCAGGTCCAATTGACAAGTCCATAAAGTTATAAACGTATCCAAAAAACGTAGTGACTGACAAACCCGAAGAGACCCTCAAAGGGGCCTCCTGGCTGACAGCAGTACTCCTTAAGGGGTTCACAAATGTACTCACCACCTCAGATTCCCTTTGGCTCCACCATTCCAGTTCTTCTGGAATGTGTGTTCCCTCTATGGGCAAGAAGAGTCCGGTCTCCGATGATTGTTTGTTGCACTTCTTTGCCAGTCTCTGTGATCTCCTCAATGGAGATTGGTCTAAAGGGATGTCCAATGACCCATGGTTGTTGTTGCTTGTATCCACAGCAGCAGAAAAACCTTGGTTGGAGGAGTGTCTTTGACCGTCCCAACCTGGTGGACTAGGGTATACTGTGTGGTTCTGATCATCCAAATAATTTCTGTACAGTTTTTTTGCCCTTTCTATCTTTAAGAGAAACCAATTTAAAGTCCATGTCATGAAACACTTTGTTGAAACTAATCTGATGTTTGTGAAACTCCAACTCACTAGTGTTAGAGTCCACCAACTCGTTAATTTCCTGTTTGTAGCTCCCCATACGTCCCTCATTTTCTTTAATGATGACGCGTGCAAGCGCCAAAAAATGTCAATAGTTCATCATGAAACAG
Source organism: Protopterus annectens (assembly GCF_019279795.1). Classification (NCBI taxonomy): domain Eukaryota; kingdom Metazoa; phylum Chordata; order Ceratodontiformes; family Protopteridae; genus Protopterus; species Protopterus annectens. Next base: position 267,652,539 of record NC_056751.1, read on the forward strand.
TGAACTGACCTCCATTCCTTGCAGATACTTACAGACATGAAGACCCTTGATACATATGACCTTTAAAACTTTCATTCTTGTTTTGTTTGGGATATTTCTATTTTGGAAGATACAGTTCCACTGCTTGTTTAATTGTTTAATTTTTTACAACTCAAACATGAATATAAAATTATCCAGCTGCTTATGCCCGACACATGCATTTCTACTCTAATCTTACTAACAATTTAATGTCCAAACTTGAATGTGCGTTCCCAAAACACACTCTAGGTTAACGCAACATGCACTCTTGCATTACAAACTTCCATACAGAAATCTCAACAGTTATGACTTTGGCAGACTCTCCGACCCATCACTGTACCCCTTTTGCACTCTGCTAACACTCCACTACTGAAACAGCTGCTCTTTTCAGCACTATCATTTACAGATTAGTACATTTCTGTACAGAGGTGGCTAACAGGATAACTACTGATTCACAGCACTAGCCACATACAACTTGATACACAGGCAGTCATGGATATATATAGTCCCCACCCCCCATCTATCAGGTAGGATAATAAACTGAATTGAGTTTACCTGTTACAGAATAAACATGGAATATGAGGAGTCAGGTTTTGACCATCATTCTTTTTCTGGTGACACCATAACAAAGCTCTATCATTTTTCATACATCAGGTGACAGTAGTGTCCAGAAATGAAAGTTATGCACTTATCACAACAACAGATATGGGTGGGGCATCCTCTAAATAATACATCAACTGCTTATGAACATCAATGCAGGATAAGAGATGCTCTGTATCGTTAGCACACTTGACTGACAAAACCCTGAGGCTATTTTCAGCAAAAGGAAAGAATATCCCAAAGACAAACATAATATTTGTGGAAAACCAGGTAGAAAGGTTCATTGCAGAGTTTATGAAGTCTAGAAATGTTCACTCAAAGAGCCTTCCTTGAAAAGCAACTAATAAGCTTCACTAGAATGGCTAGTTCAAAAGAAGCCAGAGTTTGCAGAACAAAATAAAAGTTCCAGTGAGGACATGTCTAAAATAAATGAGGCCACAAAAAAGGTGCCCTTTAGGAAGGCGGCTTTAGATACTTTCAAGGATTAAAGGCAGAACCATCCTAGCCTGAAATTTGTAATGGTGGTCAAAAGTAACAAAGGAAAACAGTAGACCCAAATCGAAAGTGCCAACAAGGTAACTCAGCATGGCTGGAACAGGGGCAGAAAAGGGACCTTACACATTCAGTACAGTGGGGAAAAAATGTATCTGCTTTTAGTAGGATTAGCAAAAAGGTAAGGCTCATGAGTAACTAAACAGAAATGGAGAAACCAAATTGCAAGCCTTACAGACCGATTGAGTGAGATCTGCTTAATGGGTGAAGTGACAAGATTTTGTTGGGTTTCAAAAAAAAAGAAGTTATGTACTCACCATAATGTTTCACCTGTGTTGTCAATCTTTATTTATCCTCGACATATCCCATAGGCCAAGGATAAATGAAGACTGACGACATCAGATAACTGGTTTCTCCAGTGAGGCAATAGAAAGGGGGAACAGATCAGTCAGTAGAAGAAATGCAGGAAAACAGAGAAGCTCTGTCAGCCAGAACTGGCCACAGCATCTCTTGAAGGTCTATTTGGTGGCAGGATAAAGGAAAAGAATTTCCTGCACTTAGGGTTTGTTGGGAATATGAGCAAGTTGCAGATAGGGTCTCTTCACTTTTGGAAGCTCCTCCTTGCCACTGAAGAGCTCAAGGACCATTAGTGTGGCATGAGCAGGTGTCTGATTAATGTGTTCACCAACAAACTGGACTGTAAGCTGGGTGTGAGCTGCCAACAGAAAGTGTTTAGGACCATAGCTCATCCTCAGATTTACAAAGCCTCTTAGCCAAAGGGGCAAGATTAGGTTCCATCCCACTTGCTGATGTACCACATATCCAACATGTTTGTTTATGTGGAGAGAACCACTACAGCATGAAAGTTCTGAAAGACCTTAAGGGACAGAAATATAGCTGCTCTTACCTCCAAATAAGCTGATATAAGGTAAGAGCTCCTCAGATGACCACATTCTTTGAACTGTCTACCCATTGCAAAGCCCCTCCCGAACCCTAGGCCAGATGCATCTGTGGTAACTGTTGCCTCAGTTGGAGTGTGGTGTGGGGAGTGAAGTGAAGGGACTGCCCAAGGACAGATTCCTGGCATCCTAACACCACGTCGGGCATTACTTACATGTTCAAGACAAGGAGATCTCATGCTTCCATGCCCCACTGAGTCTTCTGCCTGCAGCAACTGTATTTGGATGTCTACTGAACAACTATCATGTGATATCTGGCCAGCGGAATCAGAGGGATGGTCACCATCATGTGGCCCAGCACTTTCAGTTACAAAGGAAGGACCCAAAGAGCTGCAACAACCTCTGAAGTCAAAACTTAAATCCTGTCAGTGGGAACCCTGGCCTTGTCCAACTTTTCACCAGACACTGAAGTGGCTGTATATGCGGACTTGGGAAGATTTAGAATAATGACAGGGGACTAAAAAAATAAAATAAAATAAAGATATGCATTTGGTTATCATCATCACCAGAGGTGAGACTAAATTGTAGTTTCTGGAAGTGAAAATGACTGGTCCCAACTATTAAGTGTAGGAACCTCAGTGACTGCTTAAGAATTTGATGCACAAATAAGCATCTTGATTATATTAAAGGCTGTATGGATTTCTTTCGACAAGATCTGGAAGGAATGTCTGGACTGAGACCATTTTGAATATATCCTTGGGAAAGAAAGTGTTGAGGCCACTTGGCAATGGAAAGACCAACATTCATGGTCTTTTTTATGTGAAACAAAAAAGAGCCTGGAGTAATGTTTGAACCCTGTCGGGACTGCCCGAGTGATTCTGTTGCTTAAAAGATAAAGCACCTATAGTTTTGTTGCCTTTTCTAACAGGATAGAATATCTGGCAATGGGACTGGGACTGAAGTCAAGCAAAAGGGAATTTTGTAACCCTTGCTAATTTACCATCCTTCTCCAATGGTCATATGGGATCAAGAATCAGGTGAAATGACGAAGAACAGCTGACGCTCTCCACTACTTCTAGATGGAAGCACTTAAATCATCAGAATATCTGTGGATGTCTCGCATCTTTCATCACTAAACTCACGGTCTACATCCTGTTGTTGCCTTTTGGGGGGGGGGGGGTTGTAACAATCACCAAGAAACAGGTCCATGGTCATTGACACCTCTCTGGACTGAGTCTGAGCAAGTGGACCTCTTAACAGAGCTATGAAGGTTTTGTCTGTTACAAAGCTGAAGGTCCACTGTGGGAAGGAGAACTTGACACTGATTACTGTCAAAGTCCTCCTCTGCTTTTTCCATTTCTCAATATGAGCTTTGAGCTCCAGGCCAGAATTTTCAAATCCATACAAGATGATATCATGAAAGTTGGCTTTAAATCCTCTGCAAAATCAGCAAGACAAACACAGTGTAGAGCAATACCTTGGCTGTCAGCTTGGCAGAACCTTATATCTCATTAAAAGCAATGTGCATAATGAGGTTGGCCAGTCAAAAGTCAAGTGTAGTCAACTGAGAAAAAAAACTCTCCTTACTAAGTTTATTAGGTGACAGCTACAGGGTAGAAGCCAAGCTGTCAGTAATTTCATGAGAGAACTCAAACACGTGTCCCAGACAAAGTACCATAAAGGAAAAGGAGAAGGATGCATATACATGCTTCCTAAGATGGTAAACTGACCAAGATTACCTGGTGGGTGCATTAACTGCAAAAGTGAGGTGAGAGAATCTTCTTACCAAGGCCTTGTGGAGAGCAAGTTATCTGGCCTGGGGTTCTTGTCCAAAAAACCAGTGTCTTTTTTATGTGGATACAAATCCCTGTTAGCCTTCTTTGGAACAGCAGTCCGTGTGCCAAAGGATGGCCCAGAAAACTTCCATAGCCAGTAACCCCTTCATATCAGCACAACCAATAATGTGCATCCAAATATTTCCACCCGTTTCTTCTGATCCAGCCACTTTAGTGCCAGGTTATATACTTTACCTTTTTTACCAAGCCTCCTTATGGTGGCTTTTCTCTGGCCTCTTCCAGCAGCCTGCAATCCCTCTTCTTGTATGGCCACCAGAAATGGAAAAAGTACTAAACGTGCGAGTTGCATCTTTCCAGTACAGTGAGAGTATTACTTCTTTGTTTTCAGAGTTCATCCAATCAATAAGCAACATTCAGATTTAAACAATACAAATGTGATGTAACAGTCACATAAAGGCTGAGTTCTCCACTCAAACCAACTAAACACATGGTCATTTTACACAGATACTGCTCTAAATTATTCAATGCTGAAGTAATATGATTCAACTACCCAAGGAAATAAATTTAGGAAATAACCTACCTCAATAGCTTTCTTTTTCCTTGAGCAGCAGAAGTCATTGCCATATAAGATGGCACGGGAGGCAAGGATCTGGAAGGTGCTGTATCAGGAAGATTAGACCTGTAAAAACAATTAATTCATTCTAGAATTAGATCTTACACAGTCAAAAGTTAAAAGTGCATCAAAAGATTGAGTTGTGTGTGTGTGTGTGTGTGTGTGTGTGTGTGTGTGTGTGTATATTATATATATATATATATATATATATATATATATATATATATATATATATATATATATATATAAAAAACAGTTTTTGGTAAAGCAAATTATATTAACTGTATAATGTTATTAAAATATCTAAAACAAAGAAAATCTGTGGAAGAACTTCCAACAACTTTTTGAACTATGCTTGTGCAGTATGTCATCTACTAGAACAAAAGATGTCACAAACAAAGAAGTATGAGGAAACCTGTCCATATGACAGTTTGTAACTGCAGACAGCATTTGTCCATCTGGGAGTTTGTAACTGCAGACAGCATTCAAACTTGCTGACTAAATTAAAGAAAGATTCACTCCCAGCTACATAAGACTGTTCAGCAGCTGAAGAGATTCAGAATAAGGAACAGTTTTCCAAAAGATCTTTCTCTTACTATGGCACTCGAAAACTGAAAGGGTTCTGGTCTGTGGGTTTGTAAGGCAGTCCCTGTACTGCCAGCTAATTGGTCTATCACATCCACAGTCAGGCAGTGGGATGGACTATGAGTGCTAGTAGTCTGCCAGAGTTAGGACAGCATTGCACTACTACCCATATGCCAGTAAGGTGGTGCATTTGTTGAATATCTTTTAATATCACAGCCTACAGCTATTTTACTCTGGGATGGCTAGTTCAGCCCTTCATTGCAAAGTTCTTCAATAAAATATGAGGTGATGTATGTGGTGGGCAACTTGCCTTTCTGCTCTCGATGTCACTAGATGATGACAGTCATCTATACACTAACAGACAGCCTTCCATACTTCAGTTTTGTAACTGCAGACCTATCAAAATCAGGAATAAGAACAAATCAATTGAGTTGCTAAGTTAGGCAACGACAAATGATCTTTTGGGCTGAGAATAACTGGCTGAGAAAGATCTTCTCTAAGATCCATCATATTTCAAAGTAACACCTTTATTGAATTGCCACTTGGGGCAGACACATTTACATTTATATAAAAGTAATCAAACTGTATTTACAAGTTAAAATGACAAAAATTATGCGTCACATATATTGCTACATATCATATAACCTAAGCAACATTACATAAGTTACTGAATTCCTGCCCCTTTTTTAAAACAAGAAACATTGTTTTTAAACCATCACTTATGAAATAAGCAATCATACATTTATATAAGTGAAAACAAATCACATCACCACAATCCTAGTTACAAACTTTATGCATCACTTATAACCTGCTCAATCGTTGTCAGTCAAACAGGTTGGGAGGGTGGCCTAATGGTTAACGTGGTTGCCTTACAAACACAAGGTGCAGGGTTTGAGTCTCACAAGGGAAAACTGGCTAGACTTAAAATGGCTCGCAAGGGCAGTTAGCTTAGTACTAATCTATGAACCTATTACATAGTTCATCTAAGTCTTGCCCTATTTTAAACCTCATTCCTCCCATGTATGTATTGTTCCCAGAATTCCCATTTTTCCTAAGCAGTTTGCTCCTACCTTTTTCTAAAGATCTCAATTCCAGTAGTTTTATCGCTGTTACTATATTCACTAATTCTAATATAGTTGCTTTAGATTTTAAATTTCCACTTTCTAGTAATTGCTTTTTTTGCAGCCACCATAATTAGAGACAGCAAGGCCTTACCATGTCTAGGCAATTCCAATTCTGTATCATATCTCAGAAGAATCATCTCCCTCATCACACCAATCTCCCCACCTGACATCGACAATACATCCCACAGGGAATCCTTAAAGTCTGCCAACTCACTGCAATCCCAGAACATATGTTCCCAATTATGCCTTTCTTCCCAGTCACACCTCTAACATTTGCTATCTACCACAGCGAAAATTCTCTGTAGTCTACTTGGGGTATAAAAATAATTATGCAAGCATTTCCAAGCAAAAATCCTAAATCTTCTAGATTTTGTTGCACATTTGGGAGGCATGGATACCATGGATATAAAAAGTGTACACACCCCTGTTAAAATGCCAGGTTTTTGTGATATAAAAAAATGAGACCACAATAAATCATTTCAAAACATTTCCCACCTTTAATGTGACCTATAACCTGTACAATTCAATTGAAAAACAAACAAATATGTTTTAGAAAAAAATATAAAAAAATAAGCGTACAATACACTGGTTGCATAAGTGTGCACACCCTTAAACTAATACTTTGTTGTGTGTGCACACCCTTAAACTAATACTTTGTTGAAGCACCTTTTGATTTAATTACAACATTCAGTCTTATTGGGTGCACAACCTGCCATCAATTAAAGAGGACTCTGATTAACCCCAAATATAGTTCAGCTGTCCTAGTAGGATTTTCCTGACATTTACTCAGTTGCCTGCTACAGCAAAAGCCATGGTTCGCAGAGAGCTTAAAAAGCATCAAAGGGATCTCATTGTTGAAAGGTATCAGTCAGGAGAAGGGTACAAAAAAAGTTTCACAGCATTGTATATATCATGAAACACAGTGAAGAGTGTCATCAAAAAGTGGAGAAAATATGGGGCAACAGTGACCGTGCAAAGAACTGGAAGTCCCTCCAAAATTGCTGAAAAGACAAGAAAACTGGTCAGGGAGGCTGCCAAGAGACTTACAGCAACACTTAAGGAGCTGCAGGAATTTCTGGCAAGTACTGGTTGTGTACTACATGTGACAACAATCTCCCATATTCTCCATACATCTGGACTATGAGGCAGGGTTACAAGACGGAAGCCTTTTCTTAACCAGAAAAACATCCAGGCCCATCTAAAATTTGCGAAACAATACAAGAAGTCTCCCAAAAGCATGTGGGAAATGTGTTATTGTCTGATGAGACCAAGGTTGAACTTTTTTGCCACAATTCCAAAAGGTACGTTTGGTGCAAAACAATACTTCACATAACCAAAAGAACACCATCCCCACGGTGAAGCATAGTGGTGGCAGTAATATGCTTTGGGGTTGCTTTTCTTCAGCTGGAACTGGGGATTTAGACAAGGTGGAGGAAATTAATAACAGTTCCAAATACCAGTCACTTTTGGCCCAAAACCTTCAGGCGTTTGCTAGAAAGATGAGGGTGAAGAGGAATTTCACCTTTCAACATGACAATGACCCCAATCATACAGCCAAATGAACAAAAGAATGGCTGCACCAGAAGAGAATTAAAGTTTTGGAATGGCCCAGCCAGAGCCCAGACCTAAATCCAATAGAAAATCTGTGGGGTGAACTGAAGAGGGCTGTGCACAAGAGATGCCCATGCAATCTGACAGATTTGAAGTGCTTTTGCAAGGAAGAATGGGCAAATATTCCCAAGTCAAGATGTACCATGCTGATAAGACTCCTACCCAAGAAGACTGAATGCTATAATTAAATCAAAAGGTGCTTCAAGAAAGTATTAGTTTAAGGGTGTGCACACTTATGCAACCAGCATATTGTACATTTTCTATTTTTTATATTTTTCCCCTAACAGATTTTTTTTTTTTTCAATTGAATTGCACAGGTGTAGAAGTCACATTAAAGGTGGGAAACGTTTTGAAATGATTTATTGTGCTCTCATTTTTTTATATCACAAAAACCTGTCATTTTAACAGGGGTGTGTACACTTTTTATATCCACTGTATATCCTCCCATTGTTTCTTTGTGAATTACTTATCCAATCTCACTTCCCAATCCTTTCTAACTCTGATTGATTCGTATAGTTATCATGCAATATTTTATATGCTCTACTAATTATTCCTTTTTTATTGGCAACTTCTGTTCTAGATTCTACTAAAAATTCTACCAGTGCTGGCCTTTCTTTTAAGACCCCCCCTATTTCTTCCTCTTTGCCTATACTTTGATATCAGTCTTTGATAGGGAAGGCAATCTCTAACCTGCAGTCCAAATAAATTCTTGGCATCTTCCCATTCTATCATCTTTCCCTCTCTAGTTATTTGCTCCCAATACCTTGGTTCTTTTGCCAGTTTTCCTCCAATAAATTCCAGCCCCCTTTTGCCTATTTTCTACATCCCTAATTGCACAAACTGCATAAATTAATACTTTTAATTTTTAGAATATATGTGTGTGTGTGTGTGTGTGTGTGTGTGTGTGTGTGTGTGTGTGTGTATATATATATATATATATATATATATATATATATAAATATATATATATATATATATATACACACACGATTAAGAATATTGCTCTGATGTTAAGATGATGGAATTTACTGATTCCCCAAACACTGATGAAATCACATGTAATGGGTCAAATATAAGGAAGCCCTGTATATCAGCATCATAGCAGTTCAGATGCAAGCATCAGAAACATTCATGATCCTAAGTGAGTGAGATATGAAGACACCAGAATGGAATTGTCATACATAAGGTAATAAAAAATGCTGAAGCACAAACCAGAGCACCCTCTTCACCTTCAATTTAAGGTTAAGGAAAAACTGAATCAGATGTCCTGAATGGCTTTCCTATTCTAAACTTAGGATTCTACTTGCAGCCCTGGTTCTTGATGGGAAGGTATGAATCCAGAGGGTCTATAATAGATCACTGAATGCTTAGATAAGCGAATGGTGATTAATCAACCCCATATAAGCGAAAGCTTACAAAACAGAACTGTCAGAACAGCAATTTTTTTCCAAGGGGAAAAAAAGAAAATCGCTGTTCCAACAAAAAAGCACATTAAGACATGAGATTAAGCGGGGGGCTTCGCCCCCACACCCCCCTACTTAAATATACCAACTCCGAGACTGCACTACAGTGCCGAAAACGGCAAAGTACCGAAGTGGCCAAGCAAATTCTTTCCCAGGGAAAGAATTCGCTTACATGCCACTTCGATATTTTGCAATTTCGGTTTTGTCAGTTTGACCAAGATGCATTCGAAAACATGCGTCTTCGGTCTGCTGATAGGAACCCAATCCAGAAGCCCATGTGAACTGCTTGGTCAGGCAATGCAGAGATGCTTCTTACCAGTTCTTACCAGTTACCAAAAGGGAGAATGTCATGGGTTCAGAAACAAGAACCGATGGAGAAACAACCTTTGGTGAGATAAATGCTAAAAAACAGAAAAATAGTTCTAAAAAGGAATATGCAATAATACAATAAATTAGGATAATTTAACCAGATAAAGAACCACTTTCACTTGTATAGCTTATTATTCACCGTTGTAAGGTGGTTTAGCAAATCACGTGTTATAAATCCTTCTACTCTGGCTTACATACTTTTTTATAACTTAATGAGCAACATCTTAACTTATGATCATGTAAGCAAATAATCTCCAAATGAGAAACATGTTGCTGGCTCTTATCCATGAACAGCTATTCTGAATCACCTATGTTACAAAACAAGAACCACTTTTCCATGTGTCAGCTTTGAAACAGCTAAGTTTCTGAATTCAAAGAAACTAGAACAGAAAACAATATCTAGCGGATGATCCCTCCATCCCAGTCTTCATACCCAGAAGAGAAGAGCTTTAGGCACTTAACACTTTTGTAATTAATCTGCCCCAAGGCAGATTTAGTAAAAATCATTACCTTTTGACAAAAAAAAAAAAATATATATATATATATATATATATATATATTCAGTTGTCTAATAACATATGTTAAGAGATGCAACAGTAAGGAAAAAAAAACACTGTATGCTGTCAAACTCTAATCCAGGCTGTGGGAAAGAAAGGGACAGAAAGTGGTAAGATCTATCATACTTACTGACAAGAACACTAACAGTGCACAATGGCTGAATGCACATCTATAAGCAAAAATGCAGTAATCAACATTGCTGTTGCTGATTTCACAGGACTCTTTATAGTGGTTATGCAATTGCAAACAGCCTAACCCCTGGCCACTTGCACAACTTTAAGAACCATGTTTACAACAAGTTAGTGGTGATCCTGTAACTGAATTAAGGAGGGACCATTCCTCCCTGGTATCTAAGTTTTCTCCCAGAGCAAACTAGAAACTGTCAGTTAAAAAAAAAAAAAAAAAAATCAAGCTACAAATGAGAATTCCACGGCAGAAGCAAAGAATCGATCAAAACAATGACAAATAATAACAATGACTGTCCATTAGAAAGGACCCACTTAAAATTTGAAGGCCTACAGGTGTAGCAAAAATATTCATAACAGTAAGACCCTTATAACGTGAAGACCTCAGAAGTGGATACATAGTAGAGAATAATGCCAAATGATAAAAAACAGAAAATAGGATGGTTTGTATGACAGACATCCAGAAAAACTGTACTCCCAAAAGAAATGCAGCTTCTGCAATGTTTCATAAGGGTGTGCACAGACTAGTCTGCAGTGACACAAATGATTCATTCTTAGACAACGATCTGGAAGGACAACTTCACACTAATGAAGGCCTTTTGTTGGAAAAATGTTGAGTGCAATAACCATATGGAGATTTTTGTACTATATTTCTTTTGTTTCTTTCTGTTGATAATGAAGGACCACAAACCTTTTATATTGCGAAAATTCTTTATATAGCTTGTTAGAAAAATATGTATTAATGTGTGTATGTCTAATGCCAAATTAATAATCAAGTATTTTAATACGCTTTTCATTCTATTTTTCATGCACTGTGTTTTATACAAATCGAGTTTCATATGAGACTGAAAAAGATGCTTTTTGAAAACTGCAGTATGCTTTCTGAAACTTGCAAGTTGCCCTCTGACCTAGTAACTGCTAGCACAGCAATATTCTTGTTTATGCCTTGTGGAAATGTACTTGAGGAGCAGGTGTTTATCTGCTAGGTCAGAAGTAAATGAATGAACAATGCCTTATATTATAAATGTAATGATTCTAGACAAACAGCCTTGTCCAGAGGATGGGAACCTCTGCAGCTGCAGTAATTTAGAGATAAAGTAGACAAAGGATTATTAGAGAAATGAACTGCTAGCATTGTGCTTGAATGTAACATAACAAGTATCTAACTGAAAGTAACCAAGGCCATGTTGCTTTCCTCAGGAAGTTTCACATAAAAATTGTTTAAATCAGCAGAAATTCATGGGAAAGATGGTCAGTAGATGATGATGAAAAGGTGGTACTCTGTTACGTCCTCATGGTAGGACAGGATTAATTTGAGAATCTATAAAAATGAATGTATTTCCTGTTTCTGGTTAGACAAACTCTGTATTAGCACGTTTTTGTCTCCTTGCTGCAAGATTAAAGTGCCTTAACCTGAACCTACTGTGTTTTGATCATTTTTAAAGTATATTTTTCCTTTGACAGATTGGTCCTTCAGACCGGAAACGTATCTCTCGCTCTAGGCCTAGGTCAGAATTGGGCCCGGTGGCATGCATCCGTACGAAGAGGCCAAATCGGCTCTTCTGTTTTGAAAGACCTCCGACTGAATTGTCGTTCGAAAGAGGCCAGCCACTGTTTCTGATCTGGGATTGGAGGACGAGTCAACGATCCGGTGGATCAACTCACGGAGGGTCAGGTAAGGAGGAATTACCTTATTTCTGTTTTAAGATCAGGGACTAAGTACAGAACAGTTTTTTTGTCAGGTAGATTTGCATATGCAGATCAGGGACAGAAAAAGGAGTTACTGTTTCTGTCATAGATCAGGGAAACAGAATAGGTAGACAGTTATTCTAGATAAACTGTGAAAAGGTATAGATTTGTGGTACCACGTGATAGAAAGGGTTACGTAACAATTTACAGCTTAGCTAAGACAGCAATGGGAAAGCAGTGCAGAAAAAGTTCCCGGGACAAGCCCCTAACTGAAGACGCGAAGTATATGCAATTACAGTGTGCCGATAATGTTAAATACTACACCAAATGGATCGATAAGTATAAATTCGAGGGTAATTTAGATAAACTTGCACTTATGAAACTTGTAAAACAGTTAAAAATAGACGCGAAAGGTCAACTAAAAAAGCAGAGACAATTAGGAGTCCCTCTGGCACATAGGTGGCTTGAGGAAGCAAATCGTAGGGAGCAGAGAATTAAAAATTCAAAGACAATGTTCTTAGACAAAGAAGACAATAACTTAGTAATAGCAACAGCCCCTCTTTCGCCCCCTCCGCTTCCGTTGCCAGAATATGAAGTGAGTGGACGAGCTGATCCACCTCTGCTACACCCAGCTGTCCCTGCAAAAGCACAGCCGTTTGTCAGGGATCCTATCAAGACTAGGTCTCGAACACGCGACTTGAGGAGGGAGATTGAATTAAATGAATTAAATAGAGCATCACAGGCTATGAGTGAAGAAGAGATATGTCCGCTCATAGAAGTACCGAATCCTCAGGCAGGACAGGCAGGACAAGATCTGACTCTTTTGGTTTATAGACCGTGGACACCGGAAGATATCCGGAAAGCCACGGAAGGTATTCCCCACCCAAAAGTGAATTTTAGAAAATTTTTAGAAGACTTACAGGGTACGAGATCAAGTTACCATTTAAATGGAGAGGAAGTAGAAAAAGTAGTTAGACAAATTGGGGGTCCAGATTGGCACATGATCAGTGGCGACTGGAATCCTCGTGACGCACAACTTAGACCACTCCCACATACTAATGCAGAACTGGATGACAGAGTGAAAGGTCTGACAGACCGAATCTCTGAAAAGTGGAAGCGTAGGGCTGATTGGACTTGCATTAATCAATGCATTCAACAGGAAGGTGAAACAGTTGATAGATATTATGCTAGACTGTTAGAGTGTTTTAATAATCACTGTGGAATGCAGATACCAGAAAATCAGACACAAGATTCCTCATATGAACAAAAGTTAAAGAATGCATTCTTGAAGGGTAGTATAACTCCCATTAATAGCTTTATTACGAAGCATAAGTAGATTACAGCCATTACTTGAATATGCTAGACATGCAGAAAGACATTTTAATAGTAAAAAGAAAAAGAAAACTCTTTTTTCGGCAGAAGATGGGTCAGAAGTATTTGTAGTACAAACTGGGAAAAAGGGTAAGAAAAATACCCAGGGAAATAAACAATCTGATAAACGATCAGAAGATTTCGAGGAAAGAAAGAAAAAGGGTGAATGTTTTAAGTGCGGGAAAAAAGGACATTTAGCGAGGGATTGCAGACTAAACAAGAAGGCGACTACAGAAAATAAGGAGGATGAGGAATGGCTATATGATAGTCAGGAATCATCGGAAGAGAGTGAGCAGGGGAAGGTAAGTGAAAATGTGATAGCAAGAGTAGAGGATGTGACACAAGGGGTAGAGGATGTATATGAATACACAGACATAGAAGAAAATGAAATTTTAGACCTAGCTCTTTTGAGCTTAGAGCTTTACTTAGCAGACACAAAACCGGAAGTGACGCTTCTAGTAGAGGGGAGGGAAGTAAAATTTTTGTGTGACTCAGGAGCTTCACGGACCCTGATACACCCTTCCAAGTTACTGGAAGATACAGAATCACCAGATTATATACTAGTGAAAGCAGCTAATGGACAGCTGTATCGGGAGCCACTCTCCCATGACAAAACAATAACAGACCCCGTTTCAGGGATGACCCAGAAAAGTAAAATTGTAGTTTCTGCAAAATGCCCAGTAAATCTTTTGGGTAGAGACTTGATGCAGATATTTGGCATAGCCGTAGTTCCAACCATGCACGGTATGGAAGCACAGCGACAAATGGATACTTTTGTAGTGCGACCGGAGGGTGAGATGTATTATTGGTACAGCCAGGACTTGGTTATGACTGGGTCCAGGGGCGGTAACCGAAGAACTGATGAAGGTAGCCATCAGCAAGTCCCCCTCCCTCGACATTGACAAGCAGCATTTGTTGCATTGTACTCTATATTACTGAAACAGACCAGGACCTGATAAAGATTATGAACAGGAATTGTTTCAGAACCATGCAAACAGGCTAGTATTGCGAAACTTGTACTGGGATGCAGAGGGGAACAGTGTAGCAAGCTGTTCATTGCCCCAGGAATTTTTAGCACTTTACAAATCTAATCGACTGCCACATGTTAGTTTAACTAAGAACAAAGCTTTGAAATGGGCAGACTTAGGTGAAAAAGTCACAAGGTGGGAGAAGCAGACAGAATTAGAGCTCTCCGAACAAGGAGTACAGAAACAGAAATTAAATTGGATTACACAGACACACCCAGCTGTACACTCACAGGCTAGTGAGAATAGTGGAGTATTACTCTTATTGGAAGAAGAGGAAAAAGCCTTGCGAGACATACCAGATATTCTCTGGTCAGCAGGGAAATCAGATATAGGACTTGTACGAATGGCAGAACCAGTTACCATAATGCCAAAGTCAGCATTTAGACCCCAGAAAAGACAGTATCCCTTGAGAAAGGATGCAGAGGTAGGAATCAAGCCTATCATAGCAGCCTTACTTAAGGAAGGAGTCTTAATAGAATCTCCTGATTCACCATGTAATACACCTCTATTTCCTGTCAAGAAAGCAAACTGGGAATGGCGTATGGTCCAAGACTTACAAGCTGTAAATAATGCAGTTATACCCAGGGCACCAACGGTGCCAGATCCACACACCTTACTGAATGATTTAAAGCCAGAGCAAAAATATTTTTCAGTGGTAGACATTAGTAATGCATTTTTCTCGATACCGATACACCCTGACAGCCAATATTGGTTTGCATTTACATTTCAGGGAAAGCGGTACACATATACAAGATTACCACTGGGATATTGTGAAAGTCCGACAATATTTGCACAGGAAATGGCAAGCAACCTGGCGGGATTTATCCCACCGAAAGGTAGTCAGATTCTACTTTATGTAGATGACATTCTGCTGGCAGCCCCCACCCAGCAAGAATGCAAGGAGGACACGATAGCTTTATTACAATTTTTAGCTACTCAAGGTCACAAAGTAAACAAAGACAAGTTGCAGCTTTGGAGAAAACAAGTTAAGTACTTGGGATATGTAATATCCAAAGAAGGTAGAATATTAGATGAAGACAGAAAAACAGCAATTTTACAAGCACCTAGACCAACTACCAAGAAGGAAATGATGTCCTTCTTGGGAACTACTAATTTTTGTCGGAGTTGGATACTGAACTATGCTTTGGAATCTGCTCCACTGGCCGATTTAATATTTAAAAAGCCGATGGCAGCACAAGATTTATTACAATGGACACCTGAAGCAGAAGCAGCTTTCTGTAAGCTGAAACAATTGATAGCATCATCCTTAGTTCTAGGATTACCAAACTATCACAAGCAGTTTATCCAAACTGTAGATTGTAAGCAAGGTTATATGACATCAGTATTGACACAGCAACATGGGGACAAACAACATCCCATAGTTTACTATTCATCACAGTTAGACCCAGTGGCACGGATCCTTGCCCCACTGTGTACAAGCAGTCATTGCAGCTGCAATGGCAGTGCAGGCTTCAGCCTCAGTAGTGTTATTCCACCCTCTCACAATGAGAGTGCCTCATGCAGTCACAATTATTTTACTGCAAGAAAAAGTAGCATATCTTTCTCCAGCTAGGCATCTTTCCTGTTTGACCATACTGTTGAGCCAACCCTCATATGACAACTGAACGAGATGCACAACTTTGAATCAGTCAACTTTGCTTCCAACCCCTGCAGATGGCAAACCACACTGCTGCCTGCAGGAGATTGAGCAAAAGACATTACCTAGACAAGACCTTACGGATGTTCCTTTGGATGATGCCGAGGTGACATGCTATGTGGACGGCTCGTGCAGGAGGGGTCCTACAGGACAGAACCTAGTGGGGTATGCAGTCATTTCTGATACTGAAACTTTAGAAGCAAAATCCTTACCACACAACTTATCTGCACAAGCGGCAGAATTGATTGCCTTAACAAGGGCATGTATACCTTAGCAAAAGGTAAGAAAGTGAACATTTATACTGACAGTCAGTATGCTTTTTCTACTGTACATGTTTTTGCGCAACAGTGGAAAAATAGAGGAATGATAACATCTACTGGTAAACCGATCAATCATGCGCAACTTATTTTAGACTTGTTAGATTCAATTCAGTTACCTAAAAAAGTAGCGATTTGCAAATGCGTAGCTCATACGAAAAAACAGGATAGAATTTCAAAAGCTAATGCATGGGCTGATACAGCTGCAAAGCAGGCAGCCTCAGCCACAGAAACTTTTCTTTTGAGTGAGGAATTACAACCCTCAGAGACTTTAGATTTAGAAATGTTAAAAACAATGCAGACACTTACTACAAATATTGAGAAACAGAAGTGGATAAAATGAGGAGCAATCCTCGAAAAAGGACTGTACATCTCCAAGGAAAAGAAACCGATTTTACCATCTAATTTGTTTAGATATGCAGCATTGTTGAGCCATGGGCAGAGCCATGTCTCAACAGGGGAGATGGTACAGTTAGTGAATAGAGTGTTTACAACCTACGGATTTACAAATTATACACAAAAGTTTTGTGCAGCATGCCATGTTTGTAACAAGCATCATGCACAAGGGGCGTTGAAGCCTAAGCAAGGGAATTTTCCTACGCCACCATATCCGTTCCATACTATTTGTATGGATTTCATAGAATTGAATAAATGTGAGAATAAGAAGTATTGCCTTGTTATTATAGACATGTTTTCCAAATGGGTAGAAGCGTTTCCAACTAAAAATCC
Source organism: Protopterus annectens (assembly GCF_019279795.1). Classification (NCBI taxonomy): domain Eukaryota; kingdom Metazoa; phylum Chordata; order Ceratodontiformes; family Protopteridae; genus Protopterus; species Protopterus annectens. Next base: position 267,669,643 of record NC_056751.1, read on the forward strand.
AGATGCAGCTACTGTTGCAAAGGTCCTTGGTAAAGAAATTATACCCAGATTTGGTATACCAGAAAAGATTTATAGTGATAACGGGACACATTTCGTGAACCAAAGATTCAGCAACTTAGTCGCTATTTTGGGATATCGTTGAAGAACCACTGCGCTTTTCACCCCCAATCTGCAGGGCTAGTAGAGAGGCATAATGGGTATTGAAGAACAAACTTAGGAAGTTGATAGCTGAGACACAGAAAAACTGGGTGCACTGTTTGCCTTTAGCACTGTTGAGTATGAGAACCGTTCCAAATGTGAAGGGATTAACTCCTTTTGAAACTTTGTTTGGGAGGGCATATTATACACCTCAGTGGAAACCTCTCATGTCTACAGAGCAGGAGGCTGACAGTTCACTTGCAGGATATATGAGGCGATTTTTGAATAACAAACTTTTGCAGTTAAATTCTGTTTCAGATAAAGAGCAACCGAAATCGGAAGCACTAGTAGCCCCAGGCACCTGGGTCTGGGTGAAGATTGTGAAGCGGAAAAATTGGAGTTCTCCGAAGTGGGAAGGTTCGTACCAAGTACCACTGTCGACACACACTGCAGTCAAGATCGCAGAGCGAGCTTCCTGGATTCATTTGACGCACTGTAAACTGGTTAAAAACTTTGTTACTGTTGCACAACAAGAACAAAATGGCCAGGTACAGAGTGAGTAGAGACATTGAGCAACCTCAGAAAACTTGTATGATTGTTTTTATTCCAATATTAATCACACTGTTCTCTTTTTGTTGTGGCTGTTCCTTTTTCCTGCCACAAAGGTTGAACTGATTAGATGTAATGAACCAAACATAGACTGGCATCCGAACTTTAACACTCATCAGGCAATTACACGTGTGTACACAGAGACTTTTAATGTTTCGAACTGCTGGGTCTGTACGGCCATACCAACAGCATACGGGGGTTTATTAATGACTGCTATCCCCCTAGGGGTCAATGAGACCTGGGAAAATCTTGTTTTTGACACAGTTGCTATTAAAGCACAAGATAAGGTAGCACTGTATTTGCCTGTGACACAAAAAGGAATTGTATGTTTCTATAAAAATGATACCATCCAAGTTGGATGAAGCAAATGCAACGTTACAGTACAGTATATAAATGTTACAGAAAACCAAATGATTTGAGTGGATCTTGTAGTACAGATGACTCATTTTTAAAATCTATGCATAAGACTCTTGATCAGGTACAACGCAATCCTATACTTTTCAAACAGTTATCTGTAATAGATAGGAAAATGTTTCATGCAGGGCAGTCATTTCGTAACAAAGTAATAACTAAGGTTGAAGACTGTTATTTTGTGTGTGGTAAAAAGGCATATAAATGGTTACCTGAGAATTGGTCTGGCAGTTGTTTTTTGGGGTACCTGGTTCCGGCCATCCGACACACTGCAGCTTTGCCTCAAGGGAGTATTCGAAATACTCGAGACGTAACCAAAAAGACTGTTAAGGAACCTGAGAATCCAGTGGGACGAATTGAAGCAGGGTGGAAAGACCATTGTGATGTGGGAACCAAACTTTTGCACATGGACTTGAGTGATGCTGTTATATCCTGGGCAGGTACATCACCCATGTATGGCGGAGTTAAATCAATATGGGAGCTGCGAAAACTGTCCAAACTTCTCGAAGTAATGAGTAATGCGACTTTTTCTGCCCTTGAACTGATAACTGATTAACTGAATGCCATGAGAACTGTAGTGCTCCAAAACTGAATGGCTCTTGACTTCACCCTAGCGGCGAGAGGTGGAACTTGCGCTTTAATCAAAGAAGAATGCTGTGCGTTTATTCCTGACCATCAGCATGAGATTAATGACCATCTCGAGGTGATTCAGCAAGTGTCGGCCATGACCAAGCCAGGCCCAAACCCTCTGACAGATTTTTTCCAGAATGCCTTTGGGGGGTGGGGCTCCATTTTTATGAACATATACTGATTGCTATTGGGGTAGGATTACTCCTAATAGGAGTTTGTATTTGCTGTGGAATCCCCTGCATGAAGAGATTAATTAAAGAATTCATAGATATATCCGTATCTGAGACTATGTATCAAAGTACTGAATTTGAAGAGCTGCTAGAATGCGAAACACTTTCATAAAAGTTTAAACTGAATGACTTTCTTAACTGCAAATCCTGAATGGAAGAGGTTAGGAAGAGAAGCAAGCTGTTTATTCTTTTTTGAAAATAGAATAAAAAGTATTAACAGGAGGGAAATGTTAGAAAAATATGTATTAATGTGTGTATGCTTAATGCCAAATTAATAATCAAGTATTTTAATATGCTTTTCATTCTATTTTTCATGCACTGTGTTTTATACAAATTGAGTTTCATATGAGACTGAAAAGATGCTTTTGAAAACTGCAGTATGCTTTCTGAAACTTGCAAGTTGCCCTCTGACCTAGTAACTGCTAGCACAGCAATATTCTTGTTTATGCCTTGTGGAAATGTACTTGAGGAGCAGGTGTTTATCTGCTAGGTCAGAAGTAAATGAATGAACAATGCCTTATATTATAAATGTAATGATTCTAGACAAACAGCCTTGTCCAGAGGATGGGAACCTCTGCAGCTGCAGTAATTTAGAGATAAAGTAGACAAAGGATTATTAGAGAAATGAACTGCTAGCATTGTGCTTGATTTAGCCGTAGTATCTTGAATGTAACATAACAAGTATCTAACAAAGTAACCAAGGCCATGTTGTTTTCCTCAGGAAGTTTCACATAAAAATTGTTTAAATCAGCAGAAATTCATTGGAAAGATGGTCAGTAGATGATGATGAAAAGGTGGTAATCTGTTACGTCAGCATGGTAGGACAGGATTAATTTGAGAATCTATAAAAATGAATGTGTTTCCTGTTTGTGGTTAGACAAACTCTGTATTAGCACGTTTTTGTCTCCTTGCTGCAAGATTAAAGTGCCTTAACCTGAACCTACCGTGTTTTGATCATTTTTAAAGTATATTTTTCCTTTGACAAGCTACATTTATTGGACCAATAAACATTAACACTTTTTAATCCATATCATTTATTTAACAGACTTCTCCAGAAATATCAACATCCATTGCTTATCAAGGACAGCCCAACAAAAATTCCATATTTAATTTACTGCAAAATTTGATGATAAATTAGCCAATTTGTATATGCTGCATGGGATTATAAATGCCCATCTTTGCGGGAATAATCAGAGATGCTCACATTAGAAGATGCATTAATTTCTTCATGTCTACTTGCACCAGGTATCAAGTTATAGCTCTGTAGTATTTTGGACAGCAGGTTCTTTCAATTTTTTGAATTAGTGTACTAATAGTAGGCATGTGTCTGGTTTTTGGTCCTTTTATCTGGATACTAAACATACAGCCACACAGTCAGAAGCACAGGACCACAAAGCTTAGGTGGAAAATGTAATCAAATGGCATTAAAAGAAAGGAATAGGCTGCAAGTCTTAATAAACCTTAATATTGTTTATGTTAAAAGAAGTGCTTCATGACATGAGAGCACTGAAGGACACCAGTAAGAACATCAGCAGACAATTAACCCAAATCCACGACATGAGATGTAACAGGTGACCCCTCATGAAACAAAAGGCTGGGAGCAACCATTCATTCTACTTATCCTTGGTCGAATGGGTTGGTTCCAGTAGGCCAGTGACCTCTCTTCAGGGGACAAATGAGGTGGTATTCATACTGACTAGGTGAAATTCCATAATATTTGTAAGCACTAGGTGTCACCAGAGAAGACTTTAGAATAGAGTCTGGCAGCTGTGCGAGACACTATGTTGCTGCAGGTTCTGTCCAAGAATGGACAAAATGCTGAGAGTGGAAGCAAATGAAATTGCTTTGGGTGGATTAGATATTGCTGTTCTAATCCAAATGTTGACTGAGGAAAAGCCAACAGATCCAGTGAAGCAAGGTGGTGGATGAATGTATCAGAAGTATGGAAATAACTGCTAACATTATTTCTGGAGCTATTTCAGCCAGTGGAATAACTCATCCGAAGGATGTGCTCCAAGAAAGCTTTTCCAGCAAAACATAGGGATAAGAAGGGTCTGATAAAACAAACAAGATGGTATTATTAGCATTGCTGAGAGATATGCGGAAGAAAACAGCGAGAAAGGGGGCTAGAATGTTAAGAGTGTAAAAAGACAGTAAAACAAAGGAAGACTGAGAAGATAATAAAAGGAGGAGAACTGTCAACATTTGGATATAATGCTTGGATTTTACAAAAAAAAAAAAGAGATGGAAAAGAAAGCACTGCTGGGAGTAAAGAATGATTAAAGAGGGAGGTAATGAAAGAAGATGAAACTGGTAGTGTAGTAAAGTTTGCATGCAAAACAGAAAAGAAAGGAAATAAAGAATTTGCTACAATAACGCTAGGTAACAGATCATGAAATATTCATGAAGAATATTCAGAAAAGTTTACAGAAAGTGATGAAAAAGGGGTTTTGTGTGTGTGTGTGTGTGTGTGTGTGTGTGTGTGTGTGTGTGTGTGTGTGTGTGTGTGTGTGTGTGTGTGTGTATATAGGGTAACTATAGAAGGGTGAATGAAATGCTTATTGTGAAAGAAGCAGTGGACAAAACAAAAGAGAAGATGAAGGATAATGTGATGATAGTTTGAATGAATATGGAGTAGGAAAATTGATTATTATAAGAACAGTGTATGAAAAGTTGTGCCCATCAGTAATAACAAATGGATGTGCAAGAAAGAGAATTAAAACACCATTGCCCATTGAATATGTTGTGTGTGATGGTAATGAATGGAGTTGTGCAAATACATGAATGAGTTGGAAAATGCAAGATGAGGGATGTCTAATACTGTCAGATGTAGACAGTTTGGTACTGATTACAAATAATAAGCTATGGATCACAGAACTGGCAACTAGTGCAGAGAAGTTATTGCGAAAAGAAGGTCTGCAATTGAAATAGAAGACTAAAGGGTTTGAGATTATAATAAGAGAAATTTGAATTTATTTCACAAAAAAAACGAAATAAGTGGGTTAGGAATAAGATTTGGAAAGGATATGGTAGTTCTAAAACAATTGAGAGAAATGATGCAGAAGACCAAAATAAAAAAAAAAAAGTAGAATGGTTGAAAGTTTTTTCAAAAACATTCAGGAAAAAGCATACACATTAAACACATATGCATTAGGCAAAATGGCTTATGGGGGTGATGGAAAGAAAGTTATTAGAAAAAAGTGGGATTGTATATAACGGGACAAGGGGGATAAATATGATTTTATATAAACATACATTTTGCTGCAGTTCACTTGTTTTGGGTGATAAAAGTAGTTAAGAAAAGGAATACAGTGTTAGAAGGACTGTTGTAAGAAATTTGATGTATTGAAAGGAGAAGGTGTGAGGAAAAGGGGGATGGGAAGTTATGAGGAAGGGAATATGAAGAAAAAAAAATGAGGTTATGAAAAATAAAACTGGATGAGGAAAAAAAAGATTTGGTATACAAATACAGGAGAATTTTTTATGTTTTCCCATGGGCAAAACAAAGGTTGATGGCGACAGCAGTAATTAAAGAAAGGCAGAAAAGGTTTGAGGTGTTTCATGGGTGTTTTTTTTGTGCCAGGTGTTATTAAACAAAGTACCTGTGAAAGGGAATATGAAATATAAGGTGGTAGAGAAAAGAATAAAATATTTGTAATGTGGAGGGAACATTTCCCTATTTCTGGACTAGTTTTAATGAGAAATATATATATATCTATATGTATGTACATATATATATATATATATATATACATACATATATATATATATATATATATATATATACATATGGAAGCACTTATGATGCTATATGGGAAATATAAAGGAGGTTATAGACTAGAACAGAAAATGAAAAATGGGATAAAGTACTTTTTGCTTCAAAGTATTTAAGGAAAAGAACTGTGAAGAACAATTGTATAATAATGTAAGTTTGATGATATAAGGCACAAAACAAAGATAATGGCAGAAAAGGTTGACAGGATGAAAATGACTGTAAATGAAATAAGAGCTATAATATCTGGTAGAGAAAAAGTACAACTATAAGACAAGACTATGTATATAAATCAACCCTTTCACTTTTTGGTAGAAGAGCACCTTTTAGGGAGCAAAGGACTAGAATTTAGAAAACAACCAAGAAAACGAGTTCTGTGGTAACAGCTTCAAGTTAACTGGATTATCTCAAGATGCAGAAGGGACAGAACCTGTGGCCTTTATAAGAACGGGAAAGTACAGTCATGTTAGGAGTTTACTCTATTTGTGGATGTTAAGAGTACAGTTACAGTTGCATTCCTCATCAGTGGAATATCCTGCCTACAAGGTGGCCAGATGACAAATCCAACTTCCAGAGTTGCACCTTCTCTTAGTGGCCTCGAAAGACTACCTCCTACTTGGACATAAGGACATTGGTGTTATAACAGGGGTATTGTCTGACTCACTCAATCTTTCTTGCCCTGATTAAACAAGGAACCTACATCTGACACCAGTGAATGAGTGACCAAATAAATAAAGGGAGATATTTCCCTGACAAAAAGGTCCAAATGGGAGACCTAAACCTTTAGCTCTCTGTTGTTAACAAGGGTTTAAAAAGGAAGGGAAGATTGGTAGGCAGATGGGAAGAAAGGTGAATGGCAAAGGTAGTATGGGGTACTCACACCCTCACACCAATAGCAGAAAGATGAGAGAAAGAGGATGGTGGGAAAGGACATGGACTGCAACAGTAATTGCACTTGAACAAGTGTAATTATAGTGAGCTCCTAACACATCTGCACCATGGTCATCATACTACTCACTGCTGCAGTCCTCATCAGTGGGATAACGCCCAAAAGCATTACAAGTGGGTGGCAGGTCCCTGATTGGCCTCCCTAGGATAGCAGAAGCAAACCTTGCCCTGGATAAAACACCCAGGTTATAATGCTTTGTGAGGATCTGGATAAAGTGCCAAACTAGCTACTTAGAAAATTGACTAGGTGCTAACTACTCTAAGAAATGCTGGGATAGCTGCTGTGGTGATAGTTGAACAGGCCTTGGCAGAGGCCTTCCATAGGAAGAAAAGCAACAGCAGAGTGAGCAAGGCACTGAACTGCTTATTATAGGCTTTCACCTCTTTGCCATTTGAAGGGGACAAACAGTTGTTTCACTTTTCTGTTATCTTTTGTTTTGTCCAAATTAAATCTCAACCTTTCTCTGCACATCCAAACCACCTACCACTCTTTTCACCTTGCTCTGGAGTTTAGGGGCAAAACAGAGAGGTGAATTGCTTGTTATCTATGAACCTATGAATAAGGCCATCAGTCATCAGACCCTTAACAATCTAGCCATAACATCTAACATCAAGAGTTACCTCTTGTCACAAGGAGGATTACACAAGATAGGCCTAAGGAGAATTTGCGAGTGGCCACCCAATTTGCCTAGGTTGGCCTTGAATGCAGCAAGAGTACTATTTTGCATTATATGTACAGGGAGTTTATTCCAAAATGCAGAATAAGCAGAGATAAGAATCTACTAGATAAGAGGTCATGGGGACAATAAAATGCCTAGCCATATACACCTTTAAGCAGACACACAAAGTTCTGTACCATTTGAGCATTTAATAGCATTCACCTCCCACATCAAACAAGGCCATATAAGACAACTGTTGTACAATTTTTACATACCCATCCAAGTAAAGACTAGACTTAAAGATAGCCAAAGTATATTTGTTGTTATAGATTTAGGTTCCTAGCATGGGTGTTTGTAGGGCCACTAGTTTCTATTTTGAAGAAATAGGAGGTCAAATAAGATTAGGTCTTTCATGGCTCAAAAATATAGGTTATCTCAGAGCAGCTGGTAGGTTACTAAGTATAAGGAGAGTCATGCTAATTTAGTGGGACAGTTGAATTATTTAAAGCCTTTAATTTTCATGGTTAGAAATCATTGGGACTTTTTTCAGTAGAGCAATATGCCTGGATTTGTACATACCCAAGGAAGCATTGTATTTGACGATGGTCTCATAAGGGAGGAGTTCGGTGATAGGATGACTTCCTTGGATCTTCTGGATATTTCCTTGGAAATTAACTATGCCATAAGAATGTTAACTATGCTGGAAACATGATGATCAAATGAGAGACAGTTGTCCACATAAGTGCCTGGGTCTCATTTCGCTTATGACTATGTATCTCTGAAGAAAAATACCATTTATTAGTTATTCACTGCATTTGTTTACCAGGATGGTCTGACTGGATAAACAAGATGCCCCTTTTCAGAGGAGGCTTGGGGAGAAAAGTTCCACTATAAAACAAGCAAACAGTAAAACAATAGATAATGTATTTTAGACATTAAACATAAATACATTCAGGGCAATAGAAGTTAGTCTGGTTATATTCTTGGTATCATACGATAGTATTATGGACGAGCACTGTACATTGTTGGACATTATACTCCAATTTCCTGACATAACTGAAGAAACATTTGTAGTTTCCTTTAGTATCTATGGTGACCTTAAGTTTGTACTCCACTTTTATTTTTCTAGTCATGACTTAAGTTCCTTATAGGCAATTTCAGAGAGGAGTTGAAGTAGGAGAAATGGGAATTTCTTGCAACTTTTCATTACTTTCCTTCTTTTGTTATTCAGTTTATTAATGTGCGAGTTCTGCTGGGGGTGTTTATTGCTGATTTTACCATTATATTTAGGACTGAGGGATACTGACATTCTATGTAGCTGTAAGTGCTGGTAAACGTCAAGAGGTGAATGTGTCATCCCTCACAGTTGGGTCCACTTGTAGGGGACTGCTGGGAATTTTGCCTACATCTTCTACAAGATGAAGCAGTTTTGACCTGGATAAGCCCTTAGAGATGGTTTCATTTGCTGGTGGGGTGGTACTACTAGACCTGATAAAGATGATGACTGATTTGTGGTTGGATTTAAACAAGTATGGGGGGGGGGTACAGGTGTGAGCTATGTTCGTAAAGACCAGGTCAAGATATTAAGTTCATAGGTAGGTACTAGGCTATCGGCCCATGGGCCTAAGTAAGCCTATCAAACAAGGTTCTCTGGCTTATGCTATCCAAGGAAGTTATTTTCCTGTGCCCCTGTCAAGCATAGCCACAGAAGTGACCCCTGAGGTGTAGTTCCTATTTCCCATCCACTCATCAAGATTTTTCTTGAAGAGTGCTAATGAGGAACTTTGCTTGACATAGATTGGTAGCTTGTTCCAGAGCATGGGAAGTCTCTGGGGCAGAAATCTATCCCTCCAGCATGTCCTGTTTATTATGATAACAAGGTTTAGGTCCCTAGAGCGTGTAGCTCAGAGGGACCTAAACTTCTAGTGGGTAGTTTTATAATTTGCTCCAGGGCATTGCCTTTAACAAAGTTTAGGAAACACTAAGCATACCCATTTTTGCTGGTGCAAGTCTGCCAATTAAGGCTTGGGTCTACTGAAGTCCCCTAGGAAGAAAGTATTTGGTTTGATATTTAGCCCCTCAATTATGTTACAGTAATTTCCAGGATCTTTGGGGATACTGACGATGATGATCTGTACCTAGTAGAGAAGAGATAGATTTATTAAGGGTAATTTGGATCTCTAGGAGCTCCAACTTAGGGTCTTAAGTAATCTGACATTAGATGATGGTGTTTCTGACAAATACAGATACTCTCCTGCAGAACTGAATGTGTGACAGATGCTAAACCCTGGTATAAAGGGAGTTCCATCATTACACTGAAACCATGACTGTGTAACTACTATGAATGAGTTCTAATTGCAGGAAGGCCTCAAAGTTGTGACATCTTTCTGTTCAGATGCCTGTTGTTCAGTAGTACTGCCACGTTGTAAAGGCAAAACAAACACCTCAGCAGGATAAAGTGCCTTTGTAAAACTGCCACGTTGTTGACATTTGAGTTTGAGTTTGCTATGCTGGAATGTCCAGTAGGGGGATCCTACCTAAAATGTACAATGGGGCAGCAAAGGATTTAGCCAGTGTGTGAAAATTCTATTAGGAGAGTTATAAGCCATCCTTGCAGAAATATATAGTCTTGCGTACTATTCATACTATATTCCCTTACAAATACAAGTACCTAGCCAATTGTAAAAGCCAAGTATCTTGTTTTGGTGTCTAGGCATCATTCTTGCTGAAGGCAATATACTACTCAAGACTGGTATCTTTTCTGCCTCTAACACATGCATGGTGAATTCTATTCAAGGGAGGATCAAAGCAGTTAGTTCAAAAGAGGGCCAGGGCTATCTTCTCTGAAACATATTGCAGTCCCGTGGTGCAGTAATGCCCTAAGTGGTCTAAGATGTCTTGCCCCTTTTAGAAATTGTTTTACTGGTAGCTCAGAATATAATGCAGGATCCAGAAGTAGGCAGACAGACAGTAAATACATTAGACTTTAAACACGCATAAGACAGGCTTGTTTTGTAAAGGTATGACAATTCAGGCTACTGATGCACAGATTGCAATCAGGGTCTTGGTCTTTTGACAGTCACCAAAGGGAGAATCTTTTCCATCTTGCTGGTTATGATTTCCTTGTATTTAGTTTCCTAGCCTTCCTCGCAATATTAAGCATGTCCTTTGAAAATGTGTGCTTAAAACAGATGAGTACTAGATCATCCAATTTGTCAGTCTTAGGGTAATCAAATTTGGGTATATTAGAGACTGCTTTTCTGGGTCAAGAGGTCCGCAAGTCAAGGCAATACTCTTTGCTCCATCCTTCTTAGACTTAGCGGGGGGGCGACCAATGTTGCCCGGTCCAAAGGCTGGCTCCCAGTATGACTTCTTGTCTCTCTTCTTTGATCTTCTGTGACAAAAGCACAAAGGTCTTCAAGGAACACACCACATATTGGTCAGATCCAGGAAGATTTCACTCTTCAGCATCCATTCATATAGGTCTACCTGGAATTTGTTCAGCTTGTTTGCAGAAACTCTCCCCTTTGAATATTAATGGGGTTAGGTAGAACTTCTATAAGAAATTAGACTAGACTCAATAAGGAAATGAGGAGCCTTTTTAGAGGGAATCAGTGTCAAGTAACAGGACAAGAAAACCTTGATGTGCTGAATAAGGCTCTCTCAGCGAGATATTACAAGACATTGATTTGCTGTGATGTGGGAAATGAGGGATACGGGTCCCCATGGCTGGTCTCTTATTCAATGTATTTCATCTCAATAGAAGGCAGAGATATTAGTCATCTGGCCAACTACAGACTCTTATATGTTGCCCTCCAAAACTGAAATCCTTGCTAGAGTGTTAGCAGGCTGCTTAGAAAAATCCCTAAACTTGAACAAAATTTGGTGAGGGGGATGCAGGGTGATTCAGCCCTGTTGTAACTTTGCTACATCATAATACAATTGCATAACAAAGATAATAATAAAATTTTCCTGCTGTTTTCAGATGTTAATAAGCCAGTTGACTCCTTAAATGGAGATTTTATACAGGATGCTGCTGATAATTATAGTAGTATGAGTCCTTTTATTTCCTATTTTAAACTGCTTTATAATCAACTGCTGGCTCAAGTGATCATGAATGTGTAAAGCTCAGCACTGCTTGAGCTGTATGAGATGTATAACCTAAAAAATACAGTTGTGCAAATTGCACTTGCTGTAGCAGCGAATAGTCAAACTCCTCACTGCTGCAGCAGCCTGTGGCCATTTGGGCTGTATTCAGCCCAGGATATAACCAGCCAGTCTTCAACAAGCTCTAGTTCTCTCCCACACCCACACTTTGACTCCTGATTGGCTAACCCCAGGGAAGGAAATCATCAGACTGTAGACAACTTTAGGACTTTCTTACCCAAACAGAGAAAGCTTACTCATTCTAAAACCTCCAAAAGATATAAATTTATAGCTTTTTATCCCAACAACTACCTACCTACAGTAGAAGGGAGATGGAGAATGGGTCCAGCTAATGTGACAGTGAGGAATTGGAACTACTGTTAAGGTAAGTGCAACTTACACAACTGTACAATGTTCATCATTGTAACTGCTGCAGTAGCCTTTGGCTATATGGGCTGATTACCAAAAGCTTAGGGAGTTGCTAGAAGTGATCCCATACAATAAAGAAAATGCTACTCAAGGGTGTAAGCCAGGCATACTCTTTGTACTCTGAGTACATTTTTTTTCTGAGTATCATATCAATATGGCTTTTTTCAGGTTATATCATGTCTATAACTGCATAAATGAATGCCTCCAACAACGGGTGCAATATTGTTAATCAAATAACGATCTTAAATATTTTAGGAGGAACAGGCGAAATATTGTTGTTGTTGTGTCTTTTGGCTTTTCCCAGTTAGGGGTCACCACAGTGGAACTCCAGTCCGCTAATGATTGGCAGTAGATTTCTACATGCCGAGTTGCCGGCCCTGATGCACAACCTTCAACGAAGGTACGCCCATTCACGCATGTCTCCACACAGAAGACGCTCTAGCTGAGAATCAAACAGGACAATGGAACAGGCAAAATGTTAATTTATTAAATTATTGGTGGGGGTATCCTTTTGAGAGATGCATCCATTTTAAAGTGATAGGTGTCCAAGGGGGTAGCACGAGGACCTTGCGAGTGCAAATGGAATTTGCTTGCTATACCTCTGATGTTACTTTGTCATATTTTATTTTTTGCTTGGAGTTCATGTTGTAAAACATATGCAAAATCAATTCCCCCTGTCCTTCAAATTCTAAATGAAATGAGATAAATAGGTGGCTTGATTCAAGGTACACTCTGAAAGTAATAGCCAGAAGGCTGTCTAAAAGCACAATCCTGTGTGATAGAGTCAAGGAGAATTTTTGAACACTTATCGAGAAGCCCAGATTGGTAATGAGAGAAGAAACCATGTTAAGATGCCTAACATTTGGCAAAAGAGCAAACATAAGTTATCTAAATAAGGAATATGTGAATGCCTTGCAGTCTGCAATGAGCTATCCCTGGAGCTAGACATTTTGCAAACACCCTAAGAGGTGTAGCTAACTCTCTGTGGCCCAAACACAGAATCTGAGAAAATTTCTGAAGCCTATGGCTATGGGAATGTGATAAGCATCTTTTTTCAAGTTTAATGCTACCATAAAACATAGAAGAATGACTGGTAACAGACTCTGAAGGGTCTATATTTTGAATTTTGGTACCTTCACAAACTGGTTGAGAAAGAAAACCTCTAGATTTGGTTTCTAGAAAAGATCAATTTTTGAAAGCAGAAACATTCTAGAGTAGAAAGCCTTCCTCCCTTTGGTTTAAAGACACTGGCAGTATGCCTCTAGGATAAGCAAGTGCCAAAGAACCTGAGGGAAAAAAGTTGGGTTTGGAGGGTAGGGAGGAATTTCCCTGACTGGAGGCATGTGTATCCAGTGCCAACTGTAACCCTCCTGAACCATTACTAGTTCTCAAGAGTCTGAAGCAATCTGTTGTCAAAGGGAAAGATTGACAGCCAGGATACAGGACAGACTTACAGACATAGGGATAGGAGGGGGATGCTGACAGTCATTCTGAAGGCTTATTCTGACCCCCCCCCCATTTTTAACAGATCTCCGTTTTTATTGTTCCCCTCCTGTCATCTCTTTTTTGTTTCATATTTGTCAGAAGATGGCAGGGCAGCCACAATGGTGCAGTAGTTAGCGTTGTCGCCTCACAGCAAGAGGTTCTCTGGTTCGATCCTTGGCTGGGATTGCCTTCTGTGATGAGTCTGCATGTCCTCCCTGTGGTCACATGGGTTTCCTCTGGGTGCTCTGGTTTCCTCCCACATCCCAAAGTAAGTGGATTGAATACTCTAAATTGGCCCTAGGTGTGAGTGTGTGCATGTATGTGCCTTCCATGGAAGGTTGGGTGCTGGGCTGGCAACTCAACGCTATAAAACTCTACTGCCAATCATGAGCGGATAGGTGATCCGCTGTGGCGACCCCTAACGGGGAAAAGCCAAAAGAAGAAGATTTGTCAGAATATGGCAGAGACTGATTACTTTATCTTTTAGAAAAACACAGGGTTTGTAAGCGTTATAATGTGGGGTTTCAAAATCTTCGTAACTACCTGAATTAATTTCTCTCTGTTAGCAGCATGGCCAAACAAACTCTCCTTGTCTAAACAAGGGTTAAAAGGTTTTTGATGAGGTAGACTCCAACATTTTAGAATGTGTGTCCTGGCATATCTTCTCAAAACAGTAGCAGCAGTGGTAGTGGCAGCAGCCCTAGATACAGTGTTTGCACAATACACATACTTTAAAACATATAGACACCTGAGACAGGTTAGAAATTGTAGGATTCAAAACAGGACCTACCTTTGGAAGGAAATGCGGCAGAACAATTCCACAAGCTGCCAACATTTGACAGAATAAAGTGGAAGAGGGAAATTCTCTTATGAAATGTGTCTAAAATGTCACCTTCTTGTCCACAGGAGAAGGGTTGTTATTAAGTGATCAGCTTTTTTTGTGGACTAAAGGCTGAGGGTCAAGGTTACTGCAGGCAACATTTAATATGTCCTCCAGGGTTGGTATAATAGGAGGAATGGTTGTAGCATGGCTTAAACCCATTTACAGCATATAATAATATATCCTCAATTTGGGGGAGGGGGCAAAACTTATTCCCACAAAATACATCTTTCATTCTGTCTTAGAAAACTCCTCTAATGGAGTTGGATATGAAACATTTTCCTCTGAACCAGAGTCTTATGCTAGAGAATCATGCAAAGAAAAAGCATGGTCTCTATGTCTATGTCAAAATTGTCTGACATATTGTCCTCATAAGTATATTGACCTAGTCCTTCCGGTATGGGTTTCTGTGCTCTGGGATAGAAAGTCTGCAATAAACTGCTAGGTAAAGAAAATCATCCCTATAAACAGATCAAATGTCTTTGGATGAGGAGTGTCTAACTTTTTTTTTCTTTTCTAGGGACATCCCTGGAAGACTGATTGAGAAATGGCACTTCATCCCAGGCAAGAGTTCTCTCTCCCCAGCCCCTCCAAGAAGAACCTCTCGAAGAAACTCCCAGATGCAAAAAAAAAAAAAATATAAATGGTTTTCACACGTTTGGACTGGACACTGAACAGCAACAAAAGACATAGTTAATGCCTAGTCCCTGGTGGCAGAAGGGACTGCAACAGAGAAACCCAGACATACCAATGAGTGCTCTGAAGAACAAATAACCACTGCAGAGTCACCCGCCAGTAGATGAGGCACTGAGTCCACGTATGGACAAGGGGTCATATTCTGTTTTTTTTTTTTCCTTTTTAGCTACAGTGGGAGAAGAAAGAGCAGGACTGGTGTAAGAATCCATGCTGTACCCAAGCAAGAAGTCTGATTGTTGAGAAGCACTGCTGGGAAGAATCAGTCAGAAGGTAAGTTGTCAGACAAGTGTTAATCAGCGTGCACACACATACACACACACACACATCTCAACATTCAAAAGTAAAAGCGCAATCAGTACACAAAAAAAACATGTCAGAACTCAAGTCCCTTTGACATAAAGTGCACGGACAGAAACCAAGAAATGAAGATAAGTTGTCACAAAGTGTACACAAACACCAAATGTAACATATATTTCTAGCTCTGAAATACGTCATGATGCTTAAACACAGCACCTTTAACCAAACTGTCTCAAGTAGTAAAATAATGAAGGCAAGTTGTCACAAAGTGTATGCATGCACCAAAACATTCAAACACTGAAGCACATAAAAACCCTTTCTAACCTTTAAATCCTTACACTTAAGTTAAAGTGTCTCAAAAACAGTACAATTTTCTCAGTAAAATAGACCCAGTATTCAATAAGCCTAGTTCTAAAAATAGCAGTCTCAGAGAAGAAGCTTCTGGTATTAATAACATTTCCAGCATTCTTCAGAAAATAAATAAATCAAAACTATTTGAAAGGCAATATTTTCTGTGTGGAATGCTTCCCATGTGAAGACTTATCTGCCAGAAATGAAACCTGTACCCAATTGCTTCTCCTGTGAAGCCTCAGAGCTGTTTTCCCTTGAGGCGGCAAGGAAATACTGAACTTGTTTACAATCGGACTGCTGTCTGCTGATTTCTCTCCAAGGAGCAAGCCAATCAGCAGTCAAGGAGTAGGTATGGGAGGAAGCTACAGCTTTTTGAAGATCGGATGGTTGTTGTATCCTTGGCACGATAAAAAAAATACCTATCTTTTCAGATGCATACTTTTCACTCAAACTAAGAAAATATGCTGTTGTCTTTCTCATCTACAGAAGACTTTCATTAGAGTTAACCGCTTCAGACATCTCAAATCCATACCCTGTTAACAGCTTCAAACATCTCAAGTTTATACCGTTTTTTTTCCCTCTTTTCCTTCCAAATGAATCATACCAACACCACTCCAGTCTTTAATTTCCTGCATTTTTTCCCCCTTGAATGGGTACTTTCAACACATATAAACTTGAAACTGGACCTCAGAAGGTGCACAATGAAGCTTGCAGACAGTTGGGTACACTTAATTTAATGTTGAACCAACTCAATCGACAAACACACAAAACAAACGCTCCAAATAATTACGTTTTCGTTTCAAAAACTTCCTTTTTTCAACACATGCCAGCTGGCTAGTGATATTCACTTTCTCCATCACAGATGTCAATGACTAGGTTTTCACATAGGTTTACACCTACAGCCGTGGAGTTTCCATGAAGACTTTTGTTGGGCTTAACTGCAAAACCTTCACACAGTACCCCATCAGCCTGAACAAAGTATTAAGCAGTAAATGAATTGTATTATAAGAAAATAAGAAATTAAAGATCTCTACACAGATATGCCTACATTTCTAACATGCAACACCTTCTTAAAGAACAGGCCTGTGCGGTCAGAAACAGTCAAGATGAGAACCTCATGCTAACCTAACATCATTTCAAAACAAGTATGAGAGGGTAAAACAGGGCTTGCCATATGGAACCACCTCCCAAATAAAGTAAGAAACCAGGAAATTTTGAAAACTAAAAAAAATACCACCTAAACAAAGAAGCCAAGAGCACATGCTTTGTAACCAGGATTGAAGAGGCAAACTGCATAAGCCTACATATATGCATTTATCTATATGTAGATATGTTTATTTTGTTATAAGCATATGAAATGAAATTTGCATATTTATAATACAAATTGTACATAGTTGCATATTTATTTTATAATTGTTGTCTCCATACTCTAGTGTTAGAACAAGCATATTTAAAACATTTAAGTGAGACCTGATCTTACATCTAACTATGTACGGTTTATCTTCAGTTACACTACTGTTAGCTTCTACATGTCACATATTTTGCTTGTATATAGTTAGTTTAGTTTGTATTCTAGGTTTTCACTGTGTATGCTTGCTCTTTGAGCTTGGGTTGTGGCTGAAATGGTAAAATGAGCAGTCTACCTTACTGTTAGATATATAAATTTAGTTGTATTAATCCTTACCATTTTGGTTTCTAAACTGTGTCACTCCAGCATCCCCTTCATGTGTGTGTAAAATAGTGCTTTTTATTCACTGCTAACCCCTCTAATAGTGTTTGTTCCACTTATTTTCATCTTGTTTCTCATAGGTTTGGACTATTGTAATTCCCTGCACTCAGGGCTGCCAGATTCAGCTTAATCTATTGCAGCTTGTACAAAACTCTGGAGTTTCTAAGTACCATCATATTATGCCAATTCTGTATGGGTTGAACAAGCTCACAATCAAACAAATAATAAACTACAAAGTTCTAATCCTGCTTTGTTTAGCTTCATATGGCTCAGGTCTTTCTTATCTGAAAGAGCTATATTGACATGTTACCTACAGAGTCAGACTTGGAGCTCAGACTCTGACAGGCTTTTGTATATCCTATGATTTGGATTTTTTACTCAAAGTCCTTTCCTCTTGAGCTGTCTACAGTGTTGGCAGAAATAGCTTCCATTTCTGGCTGTATTGAGTGATCAATGAAGGCCTACTTATCTAATGTGTCATATGACTACCTTATTTATCCCAACAACTGCTCATATAATGCTAACCACTTTTACTGTATTGCCATATTTGTTTATTTTCTCCTTTTGGTACTAGCATTTTTTGTGTTTTTTAGCTTTTTTTTTTTTTTATTCACATGTACATTGTTTTACCATTGCATGTCTTATCTGTCTGAAACAACCTTGCATGCATAGTGCTTGGGTTTAGAGTTGTGGAACAGTTTTTTTTTTTTTTTTTTTTGAATGATCACTGCTGCAGTATTCTTAGCTATATGGGATTATATTCATGCATATGATATAACAGTTGGACAGCTTTCAAAGCTTAAGGGTGCCCATCCATGCATGCAGACTGCTGACAGCTTGAGCAGCTCTGCAAAAACACAATGGCCTGGGTGACAAGCCCTTCAAAGTTTTTATGACAACTGAAAGAGAACTATACTAGATAAGTATTCAATGGTTCCCTATTAGTTGAACGAACGCTTAAAATGTCGAGTACGACATGCTCGACAGCTTTTAAGCGAACGGTCATCTAAGGGAAACCCAGGAATATCGAAACAAGGAGTTTTGAAAAGTTACAGTTGGCAAACCGTGAGGAAGCCAATGGCTGACATCAGAACGTTCACCCTGTCTCGCCATTCTTACAGTCCTCCACTGTGGTGCAGTATCGACGTTCACCCTGTGTAATGTTATGACAGTCCTCCACTGTGGTGGGATCTCGGAGTTGGTATATTTAAGTAAAGGTTGTGTGTGGGGCACAGCCCCCCACTTTATTTTGTTTGTTGATTTGTTTTTGTTTTTTTTGTTTTGGTTTTTCTTTTTGGGGGGGGGGGTTGCAATTGTGTACAGTAGCAGTCCGCCATTGGCTTCCTGACGACTGGCCAACTATAACTTTTCAAAACTCCTTGTTTCGATATTCTGGGGTTTTGCTTAGATGAACATTCACTTAAAAGCTGTTAAGCATGTCATACTCGACATTTTAAGCATTTGTTCAACTAATATAGACCCATATTCAATATCCACACCCTAGAAACAAACAAAAAACATACAAAAAAGAGTTGGAGGGAAAGAGCAGCTACTGCAGCAGTGATCATTCAAACATTTACAGTTATTTTAAGTTTACTTACACAACTGTACTATGTTCATCAGTTGATCACTGCTGCAGTAGCCATAGCAATACATGTAGAATGCAATAGCTTATAAACACTGCAATCAAAAATCAAATTAATCTCAGACATGTAATGAACACAAATAAAAATGAAAACATGTTAGCCCAAGGCAGTAGAATGAGGCAAACACTGTTTTAATGTATTGCTTTTGTCTAAACAATCCTAAACTTCTTCAGAAAAAAGTTTATAAAAACTAGGAGGAGAAGGATGAGAGTCCAGGAGCCCCTGAGGAATGGACCAAACAAAACCTGCTCTAGGCCTGGAAAAGGAGTCTAGTTTTTAGTGCTTTGTAAATGTACGTGCAGAAGACCATGCTGCTGATGCCTCTAGAATATTTCTAGAATTTATCCCTTTCCAAAAAGCCACCGATGAAGCCAAGGCCCTAGAGACTGTGCCTTGACTCTCTGAAATTGACTTGTTACAATGGGAATAATAAAAGGAAATAGCATGGGACAACTGTTTGGAAACATTCTGTCAAGACAGCAGCAGAGTTGTTTATACACACCCAGAGTATGAAGAATCCTTCGTTTGAGATTTAATTTCTGGAAAGAAGACAGTGAGATGGATAGCTTGGTTCAAAGTAAACCTGGATATTACCTTAGGCATAAATGAAGATTAGTTCATAAAGAAACCCTATCTTTGTAAAAAAATTAGATAAGACTGATCCATGATCAAAATTTGCAAGTCAGACTTTTCTGTAGAAATCAGGGCAATCAGCTAAACTGATTTCCATGTCAAGAACCTCAAATCAGCTAAACTGATTTCCATGTCAAGAACCTCAAATCAGCCTGAAGAGCTGGTTCAAATGGTGCAGGAGTTATTTTGTTTTTAAAACAAAATTAAAATCTCAAAGAAAAGCCATTTATTTTCCAGGTGGACAAGTATACAGCACCTCTTTGAAAAACTTTTTTTAATACCTTTATTAAATTTTCACTTATAACATAGGCAAAGACACATTAATATAAAAGGAAATAACAATATTAACACTTCCCAGTTACATGCATTATACATCACATATCTTATATACTTTTTATAACTATCAGTCCAACAACTTGCTCAATTCCTGCTTTTCATTAAACCATACTCCGCCTACAGAACATTATTATGTGTGCTGTTTCACAATTTCCATTTATTTCTATGTAATCTGCTCATTCCCTTCCAAAAATCCTTCTTTCAGCTCTTTTTTCTTTTCTACAATATTAAATACTTGAAATACAATTTATTAGACTTTGATTTCCATTTTCCACAAATTTATTTTTTAGCAGCCACCAGAATTAAACTTAACAAGGCCTCACTATGTGTAGGCACTTCAGATCCTGCGGCACAGCTCAAAAGAATCATTTCCTTTCTTAGTCCAATTTACTCACCCAAAATTTATGAGAGAGTACTCTGTAGGGAAGTTTGAAAATCTGCCAACTCACTATACTCCCAAAACGTTCCCAGTTACTTCTTTCATTCTCATAACACCTCCAACATTTGTCATTTACCAGAGTTAAAAATTCTTTGCAGTCTGCTTGGGGTATACAAATACTTTATGCAACACTTCCAAGCAAAAATCCTAAACCTTGTACTTATTGCATACCTGGGTGCCAAACACACGTCCTCCTATTGTTCCCTTGTAAATTGCTTATCCAGTTTGTGTTTCCAATCTTTTTTAACCTCTTCTGATTTTTATTGTTATTGTTATTTTGCTATATTTTATATGTGCTACTAATTATCCTTTTTTTAACAGCAGCTTCTGTTCTAGATTCAGCTAAAAAGTCTACCCGAGCTGGTCTTTCACTTAGGATTCCCCTTATCACTTTCTCTTCACCTGATATCAATCCCTGATAAAGAAGACAGTCTCTGGCTTACAGTCCAAATGTCTTCTTGGCCTCTTCCCACTCTATTATCTTGCCCTCTCCAGTTATTTGCTCCCAGTATCTTGGTTCCTTTGCCAGTTTTCTCCAGTAAATTCTAACCCCCTCTTGTCTATTCCCTGAACCCCTAACTGCAGTCATTCTTATGTTGACTTAGTTCATAGAATACTTTATGTTGTGTTATGAATATAATAATTCTGTATGCCAATTAATTTCTTTAATGATCTGCACCCAAAATCCCATTCTCTCCTTATTTCTTGAATTTCCCCCTGTCTTATCACATTTCCACTTTGAATTATAACTTTCAGCTTGTGTTATGTATATGAGCCTTAACTGTAACTCTAAATATATCCCTTCAAATCAGGTAATACAAGATAAATTCCTTCAGCTGTTAATTATTGTCCACAACTTCTCTGGAGTATAAAAATATGCCTGACCTGTATATAAAACTAAAGGGACTAAACATTTCACTGGGTTTATCTTTTTATCCATATTCCTAAACAAGTGTTTCCATTTTCTCAGTTCTTGTATTATCTTTTGTTTAGTTTCTTCCCAAGTATCCTTAACGGTCGTAACAGAAGCCTTTCTAATCCATGCTTCTAAATACTTTATCTTATTGTGCTCCCATAAATACAGACACTGCTGAACCAGTTTATGTGTGGGTACATCATTTACAGCTATAGCCTTTGTTTTATCTTCATTAATTTATATACCACAAAAGACTTGAAATAGTCTCTAATGTTCCATAATACTGAGATCTCCTTTTCTGGCTTTATCAGGTACAAAACAACATAGTCTATAAAGGCAACTTTTCTTGATTACTAATACGAATTATATCCTTGAATTTCCAAGTCTCTTATTTTCTTTGCCAATGGCTCCATGTTGTGTCTTTCGGCTTTTCCCGGTTAGGGGTCGCCACAGTGGAACTCCGGTCCGCTAATGATTGGCAGTTGATTTTTACGTGCCGAGTTGCCAGCCCTGATGCACAACCCTCAACGAAGATATGCCCATTCACGCATGTCTCCACGCAGAAGACGCTCTAGCTGAGAATCGAACCGGACAGCGTCTTACTATGCCAATGGCTCCATACATAAAGCAAATCACAAAAGGGAAAGAGGACACCTCTGCTTGGTTCTTCTGTTCAGACGCAACTTATGAGAGAGCACTCCCGCTTTAATGTTTGCCTCTGATCCGTCAATATGTCCCCCTAACTAACCTTATTATTGTATCAGGAATGCAATGCTTGTATTGCTCTACTCATAAAATCCCAGCTTACTCTGTTGAATCCTTTCTCCGCATAAAGACCCAGCAACAACAAAGGTATTTTCTTACATTCTGCTTCCTTCTGGATCATCATTGTTCCACTAATTTTGCCAAATGTTTGCCTCCCCTCCACAAAAACCACACTGATCCAAATCTATCAATTTTGGCAATACCTTTGTCTGTACTGGCTAAAGGAATGGCAAACTGTGTAATCATGATTTAAAACTGAAATGGTTCTATATGAAGCTGGGCCTGATGGGTCTTCAGCACCCTTTAGGTATTACAGCCACCACAGCTTTGTTCCAAGATGTTGATGCCTCCCTTCCTTTTAAAATACTGTTAAAACCTTCCACATCTTTATCACTTTCTTCCCTCCTAACTTCCAAACTGCCAAAGGAATACAATCTGTTCCTGAAGACTTTCCTATGGACTGATTATACATCACTGTTTTTATCTCATCTGTTAATTGTTGAGCCTCATCTGCCTCTAACCTTGGCACACTTAAGACTTCCTTAAATATTTCCATTTGTGCTTTTTCTTGATTTCTATATTCACTGCTTTATACAAATTTTCATAAAATGCCTGAAATATCTTTAATACCACTACATCATCTTTGTTTTTCCTTTTCCTTGTTACAGGCTCCTTAAGTTTGTCAACAGCCCTTTCTACTTTCTGTTACCAAAGTTATTCTGCTAAAAGTTTTTGCCCTATGAAGTTGCTACCAAAAAACAGTTGGTAACGGCAATCTTTCTAAACTCATGCATATTATCCAGATGCTCCCTTACTTCCTCTTAAGCACTTCTGTGTGATTCCCCTTATTCTGCAATAATTTAATCTTTGTCCATCCCTCTAAATTCCTGTAATAACTTAACCATATCTCTCTTTCTTTGACCCTGTTTTCAATCTCTACTTTCAATTTTATCTCACCCACTAGCTAGAACTTCTGAAGAAATTTCTATCTTCCCTTATAACTCTCACACAATTTTCACTACCCATTCCTTAAATTCTTCTCTTTTCAACGGGTAGGTGGGAAAGCCCCAGTGTTTCATTTTCACTTCATTACCCTGCATTTTTATCTTGGATTTTATTGGTGCATGATCTGAAATAGTTATTGCATGTGTGTCAAAGATTTCGATTACATGCACATGTGAAATAGAATTTTTATCTAGTCTAGCCAAGTTATTGTACCTTTGGGAATAATATGTAAATTCTCTCAGAGTTCCTACTAATGAATTTGCGTCTTTCATACCAAATATTTTCATAAATTTCTTCTGCAATATAACCTCATTTGTTATATTTTCCATTCTAGGTCCACAAGCTACATCCTCATCTTTGCAAATCAAGTTTCAGACCCCACTTCTAAGTAATATTGCCTGCTGAAAGCCCAAATTTTCTTAAGCTCCATAATAGCATTTTTTGGTGGAATATAAATACATGCCAACATAATCCTCCTCCTCCCTTGCCAGTAGCCTCTTACTACCACAAATCTACCTTTATCATCTTTTTTCCCCTCTTCTATCACTACCGGAGCTCCTCTAGCAATTAGTATAATTATTCCCCTTTGCATTTGTGCGACCCGCAGTGGTAGTGCTGCGGTAGCGTTGGCACCTCACAGTAAGACGCTGTCTGGTTCGATTCTCAGCTAGAGCGTCTTCTGCGTGGAGACATGCGTGAATGGGCGTACCTTCGTTGAAGGTTGTGCGTCAGGCCTGGCAAGCCGGTATGTAAAAATCAACTGCCAATCATTAGCGGACCAGAGTTCCGCTGTGGCGACCCCTAACCGGGAAAAGCCGAAAGACACAAACAATTCCCCTTTTCATTTGTCCCTGATATTCTGCTGAATATCCATCCTGAAATCCTTTATTAAATTCACATGCTCATTTCTTTCCAAATGTCTTCGGCAGCACTGCTATTTGCATTCTGCATTTCTAAATATAATTCAATCCTCTTACCTTTTTTATCTATACCTGTAAGGCCATTTAAATTCCAAAAGAATATAGATAAGTTATTATTCTCACCAATTATATATGACAAATGTATATTTCCAACTTTTGTATTATATGCACACACCAATGTTTGGCAGGCTGATCTGTTATACAGTTTCTTGTCACATTCGTTTAAACCTATATTACTTAAGATTTTTTTTAAAGGAAAATCATCAAAATAAATAAAATAAATGTTTATAACAACATGACCTATTAACTTTGAACAAACACAAAACTATGTACATCTTCAAACAATGAAGTTTAACCATCCTGATTGGAGCAATTGCCTGAAATCGACAGACATTAACTAATCTATAATTAAGGTTACCCATATGCTAAATCACGCTATACCCTGTGCTTCCACTTACACTGACTACTGTCTGTTCTTTTCTCATCTCTATCCCCCCTTCCCCTGATGTGGAAAACTGCACTGGCTATCTTTATATAAAACAAAATTTATACAATGTTCTATTAAATGCATTGACGTATTAATGCTGTTAGGGAAGCTGCTATCTCGTATTCACTTCCAATAATTTCAGACTTCGTTTTTTTTTACTGAACTGCTTGCCAATGCATTTTTACATTTTTTTATTTTCTCAGCAAGCAATGCTTAGAACACTCTCAATATTAATTGTTTTCACCTGCAGTCAGCTCATCTCCATGGAAACATAAGCATAGAATGCACGACTGCCTTTAAATGCAGACTTCTTGATTCACAATAAACATTTGCTAAAGGAGGAAAAAAAACAAGCCAATATCATTGCACATGCACGAAACTCAACAATTCGCATGGGATTCATAATTTTTTCTCATTTTTCGGTACTTGCATATTATCGCAATCAGATTTTCGTGGTTGTGAAACTTGCATGCTGCAATGAAATGGAGTGCGGGAAACACTGTAAGATGTAATTTCGTGTCTTTACTAAGGAAAAATAAGTTTGGGTTACATTTAGGAAGAGAAAGAAATGGGCAACTTTTCTTCCTGTTTTGCATGCATTGCACGTGCACGCTTCAGTTCTCACAGCTGCTGTGTTACTGACAAACGGAATACTGTGTAAGGAAGGAATGCTGCCAAGAAAAGCACACACATACATGGAAATGCTTTAGGTAAAGTCTTTATCTCTAAAACTTTGTAGACAGACTTCAAAGGAAACTTTTTAACAACAAGTTGCAGTAAGGAATGGCTTGCAAAAGTGTAGGTGGATAATGTTGAGAGGTGATTCTGGGGTCATTTCTGATGGGAGAAGTTGGCAGCAGTGGGTCGTTTTTGTGTTGTTGATGGTGGTATCCTCTGACAAACTAAAATTGTACTTGTTTTTGGAAGGCATTAGGGCTGAAAATGTGTGGATTGCTCATTTGCTGGTTTTGTCTTTTTTATACAGGGGAAAGTTGCCACAGATTGCAGCCAGGAGGGCTTCAAAACAGTGCTTTGGATGGGCAAGCTGGGTTTCAAATCCCATGCTGCCGAAGTGCATACATAAAAAGCCAAACTTCGTTTTTAATTTTTAATTTTTACTGATAACCCTGTAGAAAAACAACCCTAAGTGTGAAAGAAAACAGAATGTATGACTTGATTACATCAACGGTCAGATTTCAGTATCGGGAAGCAACCAGTACAACCATGAAAATCTGGTTGCAATAATATGCAAGTAGCCATTTTTCAAGCTTACTTGCTTACAGAAAACACTTGTTTTTTTACACTAAGCCAAGAGAATTAATCCAGACATTCAACTATGCAAAAATAAGAGAAAATATCTGAACTCTACCTACAATATAATCAGTGCACTTTGACACCCCATCCCCAACTCCAACAGCCCCAAATTACAGCATATTAACTTAAACTTGCTTTTGCTCAGCCCTTCTCTTTTTATACTGTAATGCCTATATTTCTTAAAACTAAAAAAGTACTTTTTTTTTACTTTAATATGATTATTACATAGAACAATAACTGAAATGACTCAGCCTCACTCCCACATTTAAGATAAGGGGTCCGAATGGAGAGATGAAAAGTCAGCAAGCAAAGGAGACTAGTAGTGCTGAAATTGAATTCATCCTCAAGTCTTGGTGAGTACCTTCACGAGGTGGACCCTGTTTTCACAAAATCTCACCAAGGCAACACTGATATATAGACTGTATTTATATAGCATATATAATGGACAGTAGGTGGTAAAAAACTAAAAAAAAGATAGCTGGGTGCACAAGACCCAGGATAAAAAAGTTCCCAATCCTGATAGGCTCACTAGTGCCAGGGACTGGAAAAGATGACAGTGTAGAATCCTCAAAATACAGAAACATTCCTACAATGGGGCCAGGCCAGGCCCAGGGGGAGGATGGCCCCCCCTGTTGTAGAAGGAAGTAGCAGTCCACAAATATCACAAAAACTGATGAGCCATAAAGAAAAAGTGGACTGACAATAAAGTTGACTATTGAGGATAAGAAAGAAATTATGTATTGTTACTATTATGCAAAAAGCCCAGAATTTCCAGACACAAGATATACAAAACGATTAAGAAAGAAATTAGAGGAAAGAAAAATAATTCCACAAGAAAAAATGTCAGAAGCTTCAATTGAAAATTTGTGTTCATTAATACAACAGATTTGTGAGAAACAGTACATAGATCAAGAAATCTTGATCTGCTTGGAAAAAGAAGCATCTGTGGAAGTGCAAAAATATAAACAACAAAACCAAGAGATATTTGAAAAGTATAAAAAAATATGGACATGGGAAAGAAAGAGATCTGATATGGTGCAATATTTATGCAAAGGAGAAAGCAAATTAATCAATGTAAAGAAGGCAGCCCCAAAGATATTTGAAGAGAAATACAGGCAAGGGCATCCGGATATGGAACATTTCACAATAAAAAAAAAATGTCACAAAGATGGAACGGAGAAAAGAAGATCAGTAAAGCAGAAGCTAAAAAATAGAGGTTGAAGTTGTGGAGTGCCTGCAAAGTGAAGGATTTGATGTAGAAGGTCCAACACAGGTTACACTACAGCAGGATGGAGTCCCCAAAGCAGGGAGAAACAGGAAGATCAGGAAACATCTGAAGAAGAAATATGGACATGGGAAAGAAAAAGAGATTTAATATGGTGTAATATTTATGCAAATGAGAAAGCAAAACTAATCAATAAAAAAGGAACAGCACCAAAGATATCCTAAGAGAAATACAGACAAAATTCGGACATGGAAAACTTCACAATACAAAAAATAAGAAGACAAAGCGGAAAAGTAGAAAAGGAGATTATTAATGGAGAAGTTAACTAAGGTTATGGAGTACCTGCAAAGTGAAGGATTTAGTGTAGAAAATCTAATTCAGAAAGCACCAAAACAGGATAGAGTAATGGATATCCAAATTAAGGGGAAACCAGTGAAACAGGAATCAATTGGTCAGGTGCCATATGAAGATAATTTTGAGCGTTCCACAGGAAACCAGTATAAACATTCACTTGAAGCTTGACAGCAAGGGACGGAACAGGAAACTGTGATGCAGTCAATGTTGAGGAGTGACAGGCTAGTGAGTTCCCATATGATAGAGCAACAGATGGCACAGAATTAAATTGACGAGACTGTCGCAGGAAGATGCTACAGAACCTTCTATAGAATGCCAGCAGGAACTGGAAAACAAGGAATATGCCCTCAGTTTGGAAGTAAATGATCTAAGAGAAGAATTGCTTGATTTAATAGTCATGGACAGATATATCAAGATTAATGAAAGAAATAGACTGCAGAAGGTTAATAAAACCCAAAAAGTCAGAAGTCTGATAAAACAAATGAACACAGTAATTAGGACTGCCCATAGATATCCATGTGATACAACAGAAGTAAACAGGATATATTACTGTGCAGCAAAATTAATAACTGATAAAGTTCTACCACAAGAACACAGGGTAGTGAGGGAGGAAGGGAAGAAATTGAATACCATCAGGGAAATATCGAATAGAGAAAATTATAAAGTAATTAAGTCAAGAAGTGTCACTGTTAGAAAACTATAGAAGAGGGAACAGATCAACAAAAATACTAAGAAAGATAGATGTGATAAAAGCAATGCACAATATTAGAACAGACCAGGATCTATCATGCACTATTGCAAATAAACTAAAAAGTTCAGAACAGATGGAAAAACTTAGAAGATACAAAGATAAATACAAAGGAAAAGTGCAAAATAAGCAATTTATTGAGGACACAAAAAGGTTTTATAGAGAACTGGGAAATAATATAAAAGGAATTGAAAGACTGCCAAAAAAAGAAGAAATAGATGCATTTTGGAAAAGTATCTGTGAAGATCCTGTGTTACATAAAAAGAATAAGAGGTTCAAAGGTACATGATATGAAATGGGATGAAGCAACATCTAGAGAGATTGAAACAAAGTTAAGAAAAGCCTCTAATTGGACATTCCCAGGCCCAGATGCAGTACCTAACTTCTGGTTAAAAGTATTAACATCTTTGCACAAAGATTTAGCCATGAGTAAGAACTATTTATATGCGCACCCAGAACAAACACCAACCTGGCTAACAATAGGGAAAAACAATATTCCTACTTAACAGTGAAGCTGCAAGCTACCCTAAAAATTATAGACCAATAACTTGCCTCCCGACGACATATAAACTATACACGGGAATTGATGCTGACAGAGTTTACAGTCATTTAGAAGAAAACTCAATTATGACAGTAGAACAAAAGGGCAATAAAAGAAAGTCATATGGAACAAAAGATCATTTGTTGTTAAAGTCATAGTGGAGAACTGTATAAAGGGGAAGAATGAAAGTATGGCATGGACTAACAACAAAAAAGCAATTGATAGTATCCCTCATTCATGGATTAAAGAGTGCTTAAAAATGTATAAGATACACCCCACACTGACCATGAAACGGTGGCAAACCACTTTACATAAAGGCAAATTGTTATCCTAGGGATAAAAATTCAAAGGGGAATATTCCAGGGTGACTCTCTGTCACAGTTACTATTCTCCCTTTCCCTTAAACCATTAAGCTGTTTACTCAACAGCTTAGGCCATGGCTATAATCTGGCTCCTAGAAAAAACAAAATGTAAAGGCTTCTCACCTTCTCTTTGACTATCAAAAAAACTTGTAATAGCAACGAAGCAGCCAAGTATAACTAGGACGTTAAAAACCATAAAATATTTATTGTAAAAAACAACACAGTAAGCACTTTCGCTAAAGAGCTTCTTCAGACTGACAAACATAATTATCATATTCAGGTCCTTATATAAAAATTCGAAAAACTAGAACCAATCACAGAAAAATACCAATCAAAAAATTAGAAATTTTTAAAGGTGCACAAATAACATTTCACGTATAAACGCTCCTGAGCTACATGGATGCATATAGGGACTAACTCATATACAAGACATGAAACAGAGTCAGATATGTATACCACAAGTATAAAAACATACATAAAAGTGTGAACTAATAAAAATACAAAAGGGCATATATGTATTCCTACTAGTATGAATTATTTTGGTATCCTACGCTTTTTTAATAGAGGTTTGATGGTTGCCCTTTCATTCAAACCATGGTCTCTATCCGCCCTAAGTGTAATGATCCAATTATTTTCTCTAAACTCTGTATGGTTCCTAATATCTTGTACTCAAAGGAATCATTTCAGTAACTGAAGTGGTGGTCATCTCCAAAATGGACATGTTTAGCTAGGGCATTATGGTCCGATTGTTTCCTAATGTGGTAAACATGTTCTCGGATCCTATCCCTAAGGACCCTATTAGTTTTGCCTACATAAAAAGAGTGGCAAAGCTGGCATTCCGCTAAATACACAAGATTAGAAGTTTTGCAGGTAGCTTCTATTTGAAAGTTAAAATCCTTCTGCAAATCTGGATGATGGAACCTATCAGAACTATCAATGTAATCACAGAAATTACATGTTCCACACGGACGAGTCAACCCTCTCTTACTATAATTATTAGGATTGTTGCCCTGTTTATGGCATAATAGCCTCTTTAAATTTTTTCGGTTTTTATATGTAAATCTTGGTTGATCACCAACTATTATCAAACCAGAAGTAGATAAAAAATCAGGCAGCAACGGAATGTGCCAAAAAACAAAAGAATATAAGGTGAAGGATCAGATAAGAATGGAAGAACTGTGGAAGAAGCATAAATATAGTTGAAACTATAGAAAACTTCTGGAAAAACCTCATGTTGATCAGGAACGAACACAGGAGTGGTTATGCAGAGGTGAATTCAAACCAAGAGATGAAAGGTTAATATTGGTGGCCCAAGACAGTGGGCTGCATACATGGTTTATAAAATCCATTGAAAAATTAGGAGAAACAGACAAATGTAGGTTTTGTAAAACCAAACTGGAAACAGTTGCACACCTCATTGCTGGTTGCGACATACTAATGGCAGGAGGACTGTATACTGAAAGGCATAATAATGTGGAGAGACTGTTGCACTGGGGATTGTGCAAACATTATGATACTTAAGTGGCCGAAAAACGCTGGAAACATTAGCCACAAAGCAAAGAAAATGAAGTCTACATCACATAGGATCATCCATTACCAACAGTTCAAAAGATAGATGCTAGAAAACCAGATATAGTGGTCCAAGAAAAGACAAGAGTAGTATTGATCATTGAAATTGCCACACCCTGTGACTACAGTATCTTGCTTACAGAGAGACACAAAGTCATAAAATATCAGGATCTGATGGCAGAAACAAGAGCAATATAGAAGAAAGATACTCAGACTGTTCCAGTAGTAGTAGGAGCAACGGGTCTTATAAAAAGAATTTACAATCATATTTAGATATGTTACCAATACATGTAACTCCATATGAACTGCAGGAGTCGTCACTACTGGGCACATTGCGAGTGCTGCGAAGAGCACTTTTGGCTGACATCAAAGACTGAAACAATACTAATTTCATGAGCTTTAACCGTACTTTGACTTAGGAATGGGGTCCATTCCCGTCATGTTATTAGAAACCCAAAAGACTTGGAGAAATTAAAAAGCACAAAACTGCTTTACTATATAACATGCAGTTTATATAATATGTTTATACAAATACTATTAACAAAAATTATTTTAGCTACAGTTGCTTTATTTCCCTTTTAGTGCCCTTCTAAATACTAATGACATAGAGCAGGCTATATGTTTTACAGTCTGCCCACAAATTTAAAAAAGTCAAAAGTCCAAGCTTTCTCAGCCACTTTTTCTTGTAAAGCCGCATTTCACAAATGTGACTGAGGCTTGATAATCGCACATGTATTCACGAATTTGTGTTGCTGGCCTTCTTCCTGTTCATCCCCATCTCCAAACATCAGATTCTAGCTCAATTGCAAGGTACTCCTGATTCACCTACTCAATTCCTGTGATCCTATTCTGTCTCCGGAAGAGGTCTTCTTTGGCAAAGTCTATCTATGAACTTTTTTTTTTTTTTTTTTTTTTACCAATAAAGAGAAGCTGAGTCTCCTTCTGTTTAATGTCTCACTTTTTGTTGGATAAACTTTTGTATTTCCGGATTAGTTTGTGCTGCACTAAAAATGATTCTCCAGCAAAAAAAATATTCTGAAAACAGCTGGGTATAGCAGTTTGAATCTGATGCCTACGTCTCAACATTCCTTGATTGCTGGGATAAATGTATCTGTATTCTACCTGGTGTACAGTGAATAATTTTCCACATGCATTCTACCATCTCCAGTTTCTAATACTTTGCCCTTCTGTTAGTTTTGTCAGGCTCAACTCTTTCTGCTGGTATGATTGCATCATTACTAATACAGGCATTGGCTGCTTTCTGATTACCAGGTTTGGAGCATGCACCCAATGTGCCCTTTCAATTAGCAAATCCTGCTGCGGAATACCATTCCAGTTGCTTATTTGTGCTATCATAAATTAATACAATCTGTTCCTCCCAATCTCCCTGGTACAGCAGAAAATCTCAGGGTTTCTCTGAATGCTCTGTCTTCTAACTCTACCATCTTTTGAAACAGATCTTGAGAAATTGCATACTCAGTCAGCCTTTTATTAATTTCAGCTTCTTCTTTCGGTAGTTCATCAGTTCATTTGAATACCTAGTTAAAGCTTCTATTTTTCCAGCTTTTTGTTATTTGAGTTTATATACTCCTTCAATGTTTCATTAATTTTGTTTCCATCTGGGGAGTATCAAAAAATCTCACTTATATGAGTAAGTCCAGTCTGTGATGAAGCTTCTAGTAATTGCTCTTGGCCATTTCCAAATGGAGGGACAACTACTGTTGTCCAAGTCAAAAGGTATTCACCTCAATGATCCCTGGAGAGTCCTTTCTACCATAGATATCAGTGGAAAGCCATACAGGAACAAAGCTTCTGTTTTCCACGACTGCTTGCAAGGTGTCCTGGAGCAGTATTTTGCCAGTTATGCTGTGAATGGAGGTGAAAAGATCTCCCTGAGGAGTTCCCCACAGCTGGAACAAATTCTGCAAGACTCTCCGACTCAATTTCCATTCAAGAAAGTCTGTCCTGTTTTCAGCTTGTTACAATATTTTGAGCTGATGGACTATAACAGAGTGAAACTACACTGAATTGCTATATCTCAGGCTATATTCATGGCTAAGCTACACAGAGTGTAATATATCCCTCTCCTCCAATTATGTACTACATCACTGTGGTGTTGTCTGTAATCACTTTTAGCAGCCCAGGGGACCACAGATGATTGAGAGAGTTGAGTACATTTATGACTGTTACATTTCTTATATGTTTGTGTGTTCTGGTCTGTCATTTGTTCCGAAGTCCCTGTATTTTTACCTCCCATGGATACAGCTCTCAAAGCAAAGTCTGAAGCATTAGTTGTTAAAGTCTGTACTGAAGCTGGAAGGGAAAATGGGATATCTGGATTCAGGAAAAACTGATATTTCCACCAAAGCAGTTCCTTTTTATAAATCCAAAAACTGAAATTTGGGAAGCTAGAGGGTGTTGATGTTGGGACCAAACATATTTCGGGTACCACTGAATGTTTCTCATGCAGAGTTTGGTGAGAGGAATCATGAGAATTATAGATGCCATGAATCCTTGTAATCCGAGAAATTCTCCTACTGAAGTCCTGGACTGAGTGGAAAAACTCAGGAAAAACTAGAGATGAAAATCTATTTTTCTTGTGGAAGAAAATCTCTGAGAATTATTGAGGTATCTAGGAGATACCACAGAAAAACAATCCTATGGGAAGGAGTTAGCAAAGGCTTTTGAATGGTCTCCTAGAAACCCAGTCTGTGGAAGAGATCTCTTAACCAAATAAGAGATTCTTGTCACTTTGAAAAAAAATTCTGCAATGATAAACTCTCCCGTGCACTATATACCTCAACCTTCTATCACTGTACTCTCTTACCCTTTGCCTCTACTTCCTCTCCTACCCTATACCTCATAAACTTTCCCCAACCCACTCCCTTTCTCCACGATATACCACCTTTTACCTATCCCACCTCACATTCTCTCTGTCCTCTCCTCATATTTCTAACTTCAAAAAAAAAAAAAAAAAAAAAATTTTTTTATCTTGTACATAAATGGTTTACTTATATTTTTTCGTCTGAAATGCCTGTACTTTTAATATGTTTAGACTACATGAATCTCACTTTTGTAAATCATTACCTAGGTTTAGAAATGTTACGTCTTTTTTTAACAAATTGTACATTATCTCTGTATTTTTCACTGTTCTACTACTTTATTTACTTTTGTATAACTATTGTAAAATTGTCTATATCCTGTGGAGCGTTTCTCCCCGGGCCTCCACTGAAAATGGGCTCTTCCAGGTCCACTGGACTATCCTGGTCATCCAACTATAATAAATAAATAAATAAAGTTGCCTAAATAAGGAAACATGAATGTCTTGCAGTCTGAAATAGGCTCTTGCTGGATCTAGACACTGTATGAACACCCTTGGAACACCCAAAAGGTAATGCACAGAACTAAAAGTGTAATACAGACACAGAAAACTTTAAAAATTGTTTGAAATCTGGGAATGTATTAGTACTATTAAATCTAGAGTTATCAAAAAATGGAAAGGAGGTATACGTTGCAACAGAGTGTGAAGCAATATCATTTTGGTCTCCTGGACTTGCACAAACTGACTGAGAAAGGAAAGATCTAGGACTGGTCTCCATAAGTCTTCTTTGTTATCAGAAAAATTCTTGAGTAAAATCCTTTCCCCATCAGGGAAAGGGGAGTAGGCTCTATAACCTCCTACATCAGCAGATGCTGAATGACATGAGAAACAAGGAAATATGTTCTACTGGATGAAGAGGAGTTTTGTGAAATGGAGGGAATGATTCTCACTGTTACTTGCATCCAAGATAGATCACCATCAAAACTCATTTTTTAACTATCTGTTGCTAGATTTTAGGAGAGATTTTAAAGGCTTGCCAGGTTGGAAAGGATGGTATTTTAAAATAGTCATTCAGATTTGCTGGAGTGTCATTTTTTTTTTGAGTTTCCTCTACCTTTTTGGAGTTGGAGAACTTGGAGAAGCAAGGATCAAAAATCTGAGTCGGCCCTTTCGTCAATGTTCCTCTCTCATCACTTTTTCAGGACCTCAGCAGCAGATGGTCCAAAAACAACTTCCTTATCAAGAAAGTTCAACATTTCTGCATCAACATCCTCATGTAAACTTTTAGAATGTACCCATGCAAATCTTCTGATAATAGTTCCAGTAACACCTGCTCTGAAAGGGGTATCAGCCAAGTCATAAGCACACTTCAAAAAATGTTTTGTTAACTGAGACATGGAAGCAATAAATGTATTCAATGAAGGTTTTTCCTCAGAAGGAAAGTGACTAATATTCCTCATTCTCAATAGCATGTAAAAGCTTTAATGTTTGAGCTTCACATTTAAAAATTAAGTGTGGCAGAAGTTTACACTTTTCCGCAAATCTATCAAAGGTTTTCACATCCTTATCACAGTGGCATGATTAGCATTTACAAAATGTTTAGTTGCAGAAGGATTTGCATAAAGATCCTCAGTCTTGCAATCTAGCTGCCTTCTTGGGTCTGCAGGCTGGCTGTCAGGCATGTTTGCAGATTGTAATAAAAATATGCTCCAAAGCTGGCAGAATATTTGGAACAGAAGTAGGCTAGGGAAATTACAGATGTAATAAATCGTACATTTTTGAAGAAACCAGAATGTCATTATGTTCCCACTGAAACAATTGGTTCATCTTAGATATGGCTTCAGAAAAGAAAAATTCTTCCAAAGAACACTCAGAAGAAATACTTGTCAGAATCAGAAACAGTTACATGTGGAAAAAACACTGAATATGTTTCCTCACACTCATTTAACTGTTCATCAAACTGGAAATCATCAGAAAATGAAGAACATCCTTTTTCTTTTACCAGTAAATCCAGAATGACAGGTGTTAATAGCCTTAGCCTCGCCCAGTAATCATCCTTGTCTAAAGTAACAGAGAGAGGAGAAAAATAGTTAACTTTCTGCTTCTTCTTAACAGCAATTTCCATAAAAGCAGACCGATTCCTGTCAAGAACATCACCCCATTGAACAGGTATTCCTCTCAGGTTAGGCAGAGAAGGATTCCCTATACCTTCCTCAGAGACCGACAGGAGTGGTTCTCCCATGCCTGCTAAGGTCACTTCAATAAAAGCAGAGGACAATTCTAACTCCCAGTCCAAGGGGGCTGAATGGACCACACCAGAAGAAACAAAGAGATGATGAGCAGCCAAAGGAACAAGAAATAGCTACTACAGAGTCACCCATCTATGGCTGAGGCAAATTCATAGCCTGTTGAAGGACAAAGACTGTCTGGAAATTTTCTTTTTATGGCAGGAGGAAGGAAGAACTGAGGAAGTGATAAGTTGTTCCACGGTAAAGCAGAGAATGAAGCCTAAAGTCTAGGCAACACTGACAGCAACATTTGCTTTTTGTTTTCACTATAACAATTCAGTGACAAGCACAGTTTATATCTAGCCAGGCCCCTAAACACAGTTTAATAAACATTTCTTTCACAAAAAATAAATTAAATGATACTTTTAACAAGTTTTGCACTAAAGTAAAAATTAGAACCAGTCTTCCAACTGACTGAAAGTTTAACAGTCCAACAAAAATAAAATGACTAGCATAAAACAATTTCACTGCAAAACAAAAGTATTGTTTATATCATAGAATAAATTGTGGCAGTCCCTCCCCCCAAGGGAAATTATTTGCCCAGCTATGGAGCAACCTTAGATATCCATCATGTCTTTAAAGCCCACAACAGGAGCGCTTTCTAGCAACAAAGTTTTGAAGGGCTTGGCATCCAGACCATTGATTTTCTACAGCTCTGCACAAGCCATAAATAGTCTGGGGACATGGTGCCTTTAAACTTTGGAAGCTGTACAGCTGTTATGTCCTATGCAAGATACAACCCCCTACAGCTAAAGATCAAATGTTAAGTATCTTGAAATGCCTCCTATTCAGCTCTAAACTTTCATCTGTCTTTACAGCTGTCTAGGAGGTCCTTCCTATCTGTCATCAGCATACAGTTGTATCTAATTCAAGGCTACTTTACTTTGTTTTGATTCTGTTAGTTTTCAACTCTCCAGTCTGGTTCTCACTCCTCCTTCACATACCGTAAAACCTTTCATACAGACGTACTGCCACAACTCTTGCCTCTCCAGTCCATCCTTTCCTTGGAGATATTTGAGGGATATTAGAAAACATTTTCCTCTGTATTGCAATGCTCTTTACTGTGTGCATTTCTTTCTCTTTCTATCCTCTCCAGTCTTACTAGTACAGTTTTTCTCTACAGTCTTGTAAACTGATTTAGCAAAGCGACTACTTCTTTAAGTGTATTCCACACTACTTATTTATGGTTGCTGCGTTGCAGGTATGAAGTCCTTGTAACTCCTTCCATACTTTGTTAGGTTTTTCCCATTTTCTAATAAACAAACCTCCATGACCTCATGATCTCTACTCTTTCCCAGTAAGATTCAAATTCTGCAGTCCATGTACTCTTGTTGATGCTTGCTTTATCTTTTTACACCTAGAAGGCCTATTCCTCTTTGATCTAATGATTTGTATAACTTGCTCTCCCATCATAGATATTATCCTTCCCACAGGTATTGCCCAATATCTTTCTAACCTTGCTTACCAGCTTTGCCATAGGGTCAAAAAGGAGATCCCTTTAAACACAGCTGAGACACTGCTCTTTGTTAACTTTCCTTTTTGATAAAGATATTATGCTATGTTCTTATCATAATGATAGATCTGTGTTGTCTGCTTCCATCCTTCCTCAGTGGATGGGTCTTTGGATGAGACCTTGGATCTGTCTTCGGCCACTCAAGACTTCGAATGTCAAGTTTAGGCTTCTACCCCTTAGCCATGACTCTCTGCACCCCAACATCACCTCAGATCGAGTTTGCTGAAAGAATACGGACAACTCCATAATAATAATACTAGAAATGATAACCCAGAGGTAACACAAGATAAGTTGATCTGAAGCTAAAAAGAGCACTTGAAGGGTCTTCAGAATAGGTTAGTTTGGTCAAACCAGGATAAAGAAATAATGATTTTCATAATTAGGCATGGGTACAGCTAATATAAGACTTGGGTGGATTCATAGAAGGATATTCTAGAAGGCAGTTGAACCAAATGTTGCCTTGTCTCTGGACAGCAAATTTGATTTATAATGAGAAATGAAGGCATGAACAATGCACCAAGTGGCAGCTGCACAAATGTCATTGATAGATGCTCTGGAAAAGAAAGCAGTTGAGGTTGCCACAGATTTAGTAGCGTGAGCTTTAATGGGTTTAGGTAAGGCCAAACATTTTTCTTTGTATACATGTGTAATGCAAGCAGATGACCATCTTCATAAAGTGACTTTAGAAACTCCGTGATCCAGCTTATCTGCTGAGAAACACAAAGCTGATCAAACTTTCTTTAGGCTTTCATACACTGGATGTAAAAATGTAGCTGTCTATGAACATCCAACAAATGTAGCATGTATTCTCCTTTAATGAGAAAAATCTAACAAAGAAGTTTCTGTAGCTACCTTTGGTAAGAAGGAAGGATTGGTTCATAAGGTAACCCTGCCCTTATGAAAAATAATGTACGGAGGTTTACAAGAAAGAGCTTGGAGTTCTGTTTCTGTAGCTACCTTTGGTAAGGAAGGAAGGATTGGTTCATAAGGTAACCCTGCCCTTATGAAAAATAATGTACGGAGGTTTACAAGAACGAGCTTGGAGTTCTGATACCCTCTTAGCAGAAGTAACTCACCAAAAATACTGTTTTATAGATTCATAAGTAAGTAAGTACTAGGCTAGCTGCCTCTGCAAGCTATTTTTAGCCTGGCCATTTTCCTTTTTGAGCTAGAAATAACATATCTCATTTGGCTGTAGATTGGCCATACCCATCCCGTGGTAGCTAACTATATATTACTGTTAATACGAATAAATAAGATTATAACCTAGATAATTTGAGCAGACCCATCGATGGGATGAAGCACTTAAGAGTTGCCTCTGTCCATTAGTAGTATGGGGGCAGTCCTGGGAACATTTTTCTGTTTCTCATCCATAGATCTAGGTTGCATTCGAAAATGGGCAAGGATGTTTTATGTGGAAGGGGAGTTTGATCTAGAAAGAACAGTGGTATCCTTTGCCAAATATACTTGTCCCTGTAAACTGTTCTATTGATGTTGCAGAAGAGGTTTAGAACTCTAGACGCAGTATTTCTAATGCCATTTGACTTGCTGATGTGCAGTAAATCCACAAGTAATGAGTCGGAGGATGCCTTGTATGTCAGACACAGGATAACTCTAAGCAGTTTGTAGGACACAGAGTATAGTGAAAGGGCTTTGAGTCAGTCCATAGAGGACAATTTGTTTAGGTCTCATCTCCCTTTAGTAAGGTACCTCTCTGGGTGCTCTAGTTGTATTTGTCAGGACAGATACATGCCAATGGAGGCATTATATTCAATGACTGGACTAATGAGGGCCGAGTAAAGGGGAACAGTGACATCCCTAGATCTAAACACAATCCCTTTGTTTATAAGCTGTGCAATATAGAAGAACTTTCTTTCAACAACAGACATATGTTAAGTTAGGTCACCATTCACATAAGTTCCCATATCCTGAACAACTGAGTCAACTCTTAGGGGCGTATTGTCAATGTGGTAGTTCTCTGCAGTAGATAACTTCCCAAAGGATACAATAATGCATTTTCTGGCATTTAGTTTCAGACCATGATTTTGCCACCAGTTACTTAAGACAAACCTTCCTGCAGGATGCAGTCATTTTCCATGTTAAAAATTTGAGATCCACTTTAGCAGCAAGTGCAAATTGTGATCTAGTCAGGGCTTAAACTAAAATGTCCCAACGAGAAATGTACCCCACAAAAAGGCTATAGATTACCTGTGAGAGGCAAATGGTTACTGATCCTTTCTCCAGTATGAAAGCTTGAGATAGCTAAAAAGTACAGTTTTGTACCTACCATAAATGTAGATGTTCGAGGATCCACATTGCTGCAGTCCTAACTATTGGGTAGTCCGCTGTCCAGTCGGCCCGAATACCAAAGTATATGGCTGACGTCGGTCAGGGCGCATTAGACTGACGTCAGTACGTCAGGGTACTAATGCGCATGACCGACGTCATATCCTCAGTCTTTTCTTGCCCCAGATGTCAGAAGACCCTGAAAAGATAAGGCCAAAAACCAAAAACTCCCAACATACCTGCACCAAAATATATATACAAAATATACAAAATTAGCAGAATATAACCTCACCTACACAACCACCCCTAAACACAGAGGGGAAGGAGGGAGGGTAAATTGGACTGCAGCAATGTGGATCCTCGAACATCTACATTTATGGTAGGTACAAAACTGTACTATGTTCTTCATTCCACATTGCTGCAGTCCTAACTATTGGGTAGAATCCCAAAGCAGAGGTAAGGGAGGCTGGCAAATCATAAGGAAGCAGGAACTGACAACATGCCTTGCAAAATAGCTGTGGCAAAACCAGCGCTAGACTTAGAGTAGAGAGGAAGGTGATAATGCTTAGAGAAAGTATGCACTGAACTCCATGTAGCTGCCTCCAAAATATCCTTAGTTGCCACCCCCCTCAGAAATGCTGTTGAAGTGGCAGTAGCCCTAGTGGAATGAGGCCTAATCCCAGCTGGAATCTCCTTGCCATGATGGGAATAACAAAATGTAATGCAACACCCAATCCATCTAGAAATAGTTTGCTTTGACACAGGCTTGCCCTGAGAACTCAAGGCAAAAGAAACAAACAACTGCTGAGACTGCCTAAAATCCTTAGTCCTGCTCAAATAATAACGTAATTGCCTGTGTACATCTAAAGTGTGCAAAATCTTTTCCCCTTTATTTTGAGGATCTGCATAAAAAGTAGGCAAATGAATAGATTGGTTTAAAGCCACACTAGAAACCACCTTAGGCATAAAGGAAGGATTAGTACGTAAAGATACTCTATCCTTATGAAAAATCAAAAAAGGCTCCACTGCCATAAGGGCCTGCAACTCAGAAACCCTTCTTGCAGAAGTAATGGCCAACAAAAAAGCAGTCTTCCATGACAAGTATTTCAATTCAGTAGTAGCCTTGAGGCTCAAAAGGTTGTAGAGTAAGTTTCTCCAACACAAAATTGAGATCCCAAGCAGGAGTAGGAGCTCTACGTGGGGGTCTTATATTCTTTGCCCCTCTAAGAAATTGCTTGAACAAAGGATGCGAAAACAGCAGTGGGTCACAATCATAGTGAGCTGAAATTGCTGCAGCATGAATCTTAATGGAAGAGAAAGACAAACCTTTGTCCAATAACTCAGTAAGATATTGAAGAGCCACACTCAAATTTGGCTCAGAAATCTCCAAATTGTTTGCTGCACTCCAAAATAAAAATCTCTTCCATTTTTCTGCGTACACTTTCCTTGTACTAGGTCTCCTGGCTTCCATAATCACATTTAAAACTTGTTGAGGAAGTTGAGACCTGCTGTCCTTCAAAACAGAATATGCCAGGCTGTTAGATGAAGAGAGTGAAGCTTGACATTGAGCAGGTGACCGTCTCTCTGAGACAACAGGTGTGGAATCAAGGGTAAAGGCCATGGAGGCTTCTGTACCAGACTCCTCAGTAATGGGTACCAGTGCTGCCGAGGCCAATCTGGAGCTATTAAAATCATCCTTGGCTTGTCTTGTCTGACCTTTAGAAGCACCTTTGGAAGAAGAGGCAGAGGTGGAAACGCATACACATGAAGATTTTTCCAACTGAAAGAAAGAGCATCCACTTTCCAAGCTGTGTGATGAAACCTCTTTGTGCAAAACTTTGGCAGCTGGTGGTTTAGTGGAGAAGCGAACAGATCTATGTCTGGAGTTCCCCAGGACACTGTCAACTTTTGAAATACATGAAGATCCAGTTTCCACTCGTGGGGATCCATGATTTGTCTGCTTAACACATCTGCTAAGGAGTTCTGTGCTCCCGGCAGAAACCTTGCCTGAAGAGTTAGTTGCAAGCTGAGCGCAGTCTCCCATAAAATCATTGCTTGCCTGCACAATGGGTAAGAATGTGTTCCCCTTGTTTGTTGATGTACCACATGACAGTTGTGTTGTCTGTTAGAATCAACACCTGCCCTGGAAGAAGTAACTCCTTGAAAGCCATTAATGCAAACTGGACTGCTAACATCTCCTTCATGTTGATATGTAGATGCTGTAGTCTGGCAGGCCACTTGTCTTGTATCCACTTTCCATTTAGATGAGCTCCCCAAGCAATGTCTGAGGCATCTGTCGTTAGAATCTGACTCGCCTCTGGCCGGGTCACAGAGAGTCCCTTGTTTAGGTGACATTCCTGAGCCCACCACAAAAATTCCTTTTGAATGCAAGGTATTATTTGAATGACAGTGTCCAAATCCTGGCAGTGCTGTGTCCATACATTTTGAGATACCATTGTAGCTTCCTCATATGCAGTTTGGCATTGGGAAGCACCAGAATACAAGATGCCATGAACCCTAAGGCTTGAAGGACTGTCCTTGCAGTCAGCCCGGACTGAAGAGATAGTTGATGGAAGTAACTGGAAAGATTCTTTTGTTTGTCCGGGGTTAAAAAGGCCATCTGGGCTGCTGTATTCAGTCTCACACCCAGAAAGCACATGTCTTGAGAGGGTACTAGACTGGACTTTATTTCGTTCACAGAATACCCTAGGCATCTTAGCACTGCTATGACATATTCCAAATGCTGTAGAAGGTCTTTCTTTTCTTGAGCCAGAATCAGGCAATCGTCCAAGTAAGGATAGATTTGAATTCCTTTTAGCCTGAAGTAAGCTATCACTGGAGCCAGAACCTTTGTGAATACTCTGGGCGCAGTAGATAAGCCAAAGGGCAATGCAGAGAACTGATAATGAGAATTTCCAGCTCGAAAACGCAGATACTTTCTGCAACTTAGTCTTATAGGCACATGAAGGTAAGCTTCCTTGAGATCTAAAGTTACCATCCAGTGATCTTTGCCCAGCAGAGGTAAAAGCTGTTGTAACGTCAACATTTTGAACTTGGGAATGTCCAGATAAGTGTTGAGGATAGATAAATCCAAAATTGGTCTCCACGTGTTCCCCTTCTTCGGTACTAGGAACAGGCGAGAATAAAATCCTAGGCCCCTTTCTGGCACAGGAACCGGCTGAATGGCCCCTATTTGGAGTAACAGAGAAATTTGCTTGTGAGCCTCTTGTCTTTGCAGAGGAGGAATGTCTGGCATGCGTTTGAAAGGAGGCAAGGTATGGAAATAAAACCTGTAACCGTGGTGAATGATATCCAGAACCCATCTGTCTTGGGTAATTAAATCCCAATTTTCTTTGAAAAGAGACAGCCTTCCTCCCAACGGTGCTGCCAGGCGAGAATGAACTGGCAGCTGAAAAGGCAGGTCATTGGGTCTGCTTACGAAAGGACTGACCCCTGCCCTCACCAGAAGTCTGAGCAGGGGAACTCCCTGTCCTAGGCCTAAAAGAACCCTGAGCTCTACCCCTACCACGTCTAGGCCTACCCCTAGACTGGGAATCATAAGCAGGATAAGTCCATCCCTTAGCAGGCCAATTTCTACTAAACTTCGGAGGCTGCACCTGCAAAAAATCCTTAACAGTTTGCATAGACTTAGCCTTGTCCTCCATTTTTTTCAAAACTGCTTCTACAGGCGAACCAAACAACACATCCGACTGCAAAGGAGCATCCAAAATCCGTGTCTTAACATGCTCAGCTAAATTCTGATCTCTCAATCAGGCGTGCCTACGAAGAACAGAACCAGTGGCAGCCACCCTGGAGGAGGCCTGCACAGCATCAAAACCACATTGCAAGGAATGTTTACCCACCTGTTCAGACACATGAACTAAATCCTGCAACTCTTTACAGTCAATACCTTCCGCCAGAGCATCCACCTTAGATTTCAACTGTGAAAGAAGATAATTCTGATATTTTAACATGTGAAACTGACAATTCAACGCCCTCATGGCTAAAGTGGAAGAAGTATACACTTTCTTTCCCCATCTATCCAAAGCCCTTGCCTCTTTATCAGGAGGGACAGGATTTTTAACAACTGAGGCCTTCACACCTTTAGGCCCCTGAGAGACAGATTCCGGGTCTGCCCTAGGACACTTAAAAAGATACTTATGAGCTTCAGGCACCCTATAATACCTATCCGGTTTAACTGGGGCAGGAGGCAAAGAATCAGGATTCATGGAAGCCTCTGCAAAAACATCTTCCACCACATTCAAAACAGGAGGTATAGCTAAAGGCCTATGCTGGGGTAAAACAAGAATTCCCTAAGCCTTTTCCTGGAATCAGAGAAATCTTGACCTTCCCATTTAAAATGCTCCCTCATGGAATGCAGAGTCTCTGAAAATGAAAAATCCTCAGGAGGAGAAGCTGAAGGAGTAGAATCATCCACATCAGAATCAGAATAAGGAGGGAACTCCTGCAAGTCTTCAGCCGAAGACTCAGAAGCCTCCGAGCATTGCTCAAAACTCTCAAACTCAGGTTCCACCCTAGGCCTCTTATCAGGAGGGGGCATAGAACCCCTTATCATAGTAATCAAATCCTCTGCCATTTTAAGCATATGTTTCTTAGGCAAAGACCCTGAAGCACTAGGAGAAACC
This sequence comes from Protopterus annectens, assembly GCF_019279795.1. Taxonomy (NCBI): domain Eukaryota; kingdom Metazoa; phylum Chordata; order Ceratodontiformes; family Protopteridae; genus Protopterus; species Protopterus annectens. The sequence goes on from NC_056751.1 coordinate 267,713,867, forward strand.
CCCACTGAAGCAAAACTTGGCCTGCCCCTCAAAGAAGCCTTGGAAACAGAAGGGGAGGCTCTAACCACCTTAGGAAGAGAGGGAAGAACAGCCACCTGAGAAGCCCCCTCAGCCTGGCCTACTTCCTGAGAGGATACATCCTGTAACAGTAAAGTCTCTCCCTGAGACTCCAAAGAAACACCTGGCAAAACCTCCGGCTCCACTGAGCCCTCTAAAGAACCGACATCTGGGACTGTCGGTTCTTCCACTCTAGGCTTTGCTGTCTTGTCCTTGCGTTTTTTAGCCGAAGCCGGCGTCGGAGCATCCGACGGCATTTTATAATTACAACGCTTCCCAAACACTAACCTGGCACAGTCTAACCTTCTCTTAATAGTGCGTTTGTTAAATCTAGCACAAGAGCGGCATCCAACAACGTCGTGCTCAGGCCCTAAACAAGGTATACACAAAGTATGGTAATCCCTATGAGGTATCTGTTTCCCACAAGAAATACAGTTATTCACGTTTTCTGACATCCGGTTAAATACTGAGGCAAGAAAAAACCAAAATAATCCCCAACGGGGTACTTAGCCAACTTTGATTCGGTCTGAAACTCTGGCTTCAGAAACTTTCAGAACGCCAACCTGCACTCGCAAAATTGCTTCTGCATCGGACCATGCGGCAAAAAAGACTGAGGATATGACGTCGGTCATGCGCATTAGTACCCTGACGTACTGACGTCAGTCTAATGCGCCCTGACCGACGTCAGCCATATACTTTGGTATTCGGGCCGACTGGACAGCGGACTACCCAATAATTAGGACTGCAGCAATGTGGAATGAAGAACATCTGGATTTTGATAGTAGTTTGCACCACTTTGAAATAGAGAAGCTAAAAAATTTAAGACTGCTGGAAAGAGTGCCAAAAAAGGGTTTACATTTCTTTGAGAAGCCCAAATAGAGAACCTTTTCCATCTGCTTTTAAAACTTTTTCTATCAGAAGGTCACAAGGATGAAGTGAGAATGTGGAATACTTTGAGGGTGAGCCTGGACTGACTAGTTATCACTGGAAGTGGAGAAACCAAGCGGTTAATCTGCCGACTCAAATGTCTGGGAGAGGTAAGCCACATGGCTGGGAAATGAGATCCAGACTAGGATCCAGCACCTATGTAGGGTGTTTCAGATGAGGCCACAAAAGTAGGGCATGTTGAAAGCAAAAGGGAGCAATGTGAATCACTGTGCCCCATCTCTCTAATGCTTTCTGAAGAAATTTTGTAATGAGAAGAGTTAAGAGTAAAGGAGTCTTGGGGGGTCATGTGCATCCCTTGGTGACTCCTCCTACAGGGGGAGGGAGATAAGGGTAAAGAACCTACTGCATTTGGTGTAATGGGGAGAAGAAAAAGACCGCAGCAAGGGTGACTACAGCAGTAGCAGCAGATCTATTCTGCCACCTTTTGATTGAGGCAGGAAGATAGATATGCACAGACTGTTGAATACAACATTGCATTTCCCCTGGAATGTAAGCGGCTAAAAAAAAAGTGATAGGAAGATGTCGCCTACTGCCAAACTCTCATGGCTTCTCGGCATATCAGGTAAGAAAGGCTTTCCCCTGTTTGCCGATGTACCACACTTCCAACATGTTGCCAGTCTGGAGAAATATCAGTCCTTGATGGAGGGAGTCCTGGAAGACCTGCAGTGCTAGCAGAACTGCCCTCATCTCTAGAATTTTGATTTGGAGATTGACCTTGGAGGGGGACTATGTACCTTGGACTGACTTTACCCTGTAGTGCCCCATCCCACCCCAAATGGGAAGCATCCATGGTCACAGTGGCTTTGGGTTAGAGAAAGAAAAAAGGGCAACCTTTTCATTACCATAGGGGATTCAAGCCAACAGTGAATTAAGTCCTGCAAATGTTTGTCAGACATACTTGGAAAGACACTGGTTGATTCCTGATGCACCACTGCATTGTTAGGGTCACTTCAGTACTCTCATGTGGTACCTAGCAGAAGGGACCAAAGTGATGGACACAGTCCTTGAACCCATTTAGCAAAGAACCATTCTTGCCGTTGATATCTGGGAGAACAACTTGAGCATGACTGTAAAGAGTGAATAACCTGTTTTACTATTTAAGTAGGTGTGTCCAAGTGTGCTTTCATGAATTCTATCACCTGTACAGGATGGAGTTTGGACTTGTCTGAGTTTACTGTGGTGACCAATACTAAGCAAAGTTAAAGCAAGGAGTCTCTTGCTTAGATGAGTAGATTCCTGGTAGAGGCAGAAATGAACCAGTGGTCCAAATATGGCAACATCCAGAACCCTTGCAGCCTAAGATATATTGCAACCCCTGCCGTGCATTTGGTAAACATCCAGGGGTTGTGGTGAGGCCAAAGGGCAGGGCTCTGAACTGGAAGTGACTGGCCACCAGCCAGAAGTGCTGGAACCTTCTGGATCACCTGTCCATCTTGATGTGGTAGTATACATTTTGTAGAGCATATCCAATCATTCACTCTCAGTAGTAGAAGAATGGTCTGAACAGTGACCAATTGAAACTCTGATTGTTTGACAGGTTGGTTGAGGTGATTGAGGCCAGTATTTTTGAAGTCCCATGTCTTTTTTGGTAGTAAAAAATAATCTTGATCGAGTTTGGTGGGACTTCCTGGATGATTCACTTCTTTAGCAGCTTTTGTATTTCTTTGAATGCTGTTGATCTTTGACAGGGTGGAACATTTGACAACTTTTTTGAACGGGGGGGGGGGGGGGGTGAAACACAAATCGAATGCAATAGCCAATGGTTGTTATCCTCTGCACTCATTTGTCATTTGTGATGGACATCCAGGCTTTGGGATGCAGGGATAAGTGCCACCCAGACCCCCCCCTCCCGAATGTCTTCAGAGAATGCCAACTAAGCAATTCTTCAGAAATGCTGATAAGGCATCTTAGTGAAAGAATCTTTGAGGCCTTGATTTTGTGACCCACCCCTGGCTCTGGGGCAACAGCCATCATTAGAACCCCTCCCCCCACCTCAGGCAGGTCCATCTCCTAGAGTGTCAGGAGAGAACCCTTAGGATTTCTGGAACTATAGTTCCTTACACTCCCTTTCTGGTTCCTATAAAAAGACCTCAGTTGGGGGTTTTAGAGAACCATAGTCCAATGGCAGAAAAGGTCTTTCCATCTTGTTCACTTCTGATCGTAGTTTCTTTCACTTTAGGCCCACATAGTCTTGAGCCATAAAATGGGTCATTAACAAAGGATGTCGAAGTTCTCCACAAAATCGCACAGGCGCATCCAGGCATATCTCCTTTTGAACTGCCTTCAGTCACGCTAGAAATTAGACACTGGAAAGGGACTGTAGGGTGGCTAACAGAGTCCAAGGTTTTCTTGCCATGTGTAGATATAAACCTGGAGAGGGACTTGGAGATTTCTTTAGTCAATTCCCTCTGAAATCTTCTGGCATGTGTCAAGTAACTCAGCACCCTCAGAGCAAAGGTAGCTGAAGTGTAAGTCTGCTTCCTGAATCTGTCCAGCTCCCCTGCTAAGGAGATTGTCAGAAAAACTCTCTTCTGCAATCTCTTTCTTGATAAGTTACCACCACTACTATGGCATCTATGTCCAGCCCTTTGCTCCAGTGCTGATGATCTTTCAGAGAGAGAGCAAGTACCTGTCTGGTTTGCGGAGAATTAGTTCAGCTACATCTGGCTCTTTCCATACCAGCTTAGAGAGAACATCTACTCTCTCTTCAGCAGGGGGAACCACCCAAGATGTAGCCGAGTGGGACCTGAAGGTCTTGAGGAACACTGACTCCTCTTGGAAGGAAATGTCTGTAGACCACCCACCTTTCTGTTGCAAAGGTTTGAGAATCTCCCCAAATGAGACATCCTCAAGGAGGGATGTGGGGGACACCTCTCTACCATTGAGATCAACGTCCTCAGAGAGACTCCTTGGGGGGGACTCAACATGTCACCTCTTACACATATGCTTTTGAGGGACATCAACATTGGGAAGTTCCAGAGAAGACTCAGAAGAAATTTGCAAGTTCCCTGTATGGACTGTCATGAGACTTAACAGGCCTGGCTGTTCCAAGTGCACTGCATGAGAAGGATCAGGACTCGGATGCATTCATCGAGGTGGGTGGAATTGAGTCAGAAAAACAAGTCCACTCACCTTTGGAAAATTACTCCCTCAGCAGCCTCAAATGCTCAAGTTGAATGATATCCCAATTTTGCCTTGTATTATTTAAAAAAGCAATGCAATTTACTTCATTATAAACCATATCTCAAAAAGAAAATTATATTCAAGATTTACTCTTCTCTGCACTCACCAGTATCACATTATCTGCATAAGCCACTGACCTTTATTCTTTATCTCCTACTGTGACCTAAAATTTTTTTAGCATTTTGCAGCCATAGTAACAATCTAGTACCATTATAAATGGTAAATGGGATAGAGTACATCCAGTTCCATGCTTCTATTTCAAAAAGCTTTGTAATAGGCTAATAACCACTATGGCTTCTTCTGGCTACCAACATTTTGTACCTTTATGAAAAGAGCTAACTGGCTCCCAATAAAAAAAAAATATCTGACCTGTGTCATGCTCCTTACTTTACAAGGAATGTCTATCAGAAAAAACAGCATATTCTCTAGGATATCAACCTCAATATTCCCTTCTCTAATAACCCCCTCATCTGAAAAAGAGGCATTCAACCTAGCTTATCAGTATTGTGTTCCAAAATATGGGGCCCCATCTCAGCTACCATTAAACACTCACTCCCTTCAGCCAAATTCAGGTCTCCATTGAAAACCCCCTACAAAAAAATAACCACACATAATTACTTCAGTTAGCCAGCAATAACAATCTACCAACAGAAAACAAATGGCAGACTGGCTCAACTATTCCAATTACTTCACTCAAACCACTCTAAAACCCCCACTCTAAAAATTTAAGATTTCCTTGTATAACTACAATCTAAACTCCCAAATTCCCTTGCACAAAGCAATCTTATATGCAAGAGAACGCCAGGTTTTACACAGTTGTTAGTAAACTCCCTATTCCCCAAGTACAATAATCCTATTCTCCCCTTACTGGTCATACACACACACACACTCCCCTCCTGAAATCCATTTCTGGTTCTCCTCATTTCATATCCTAAGCTAACCACTATTTCCATTTTTTCCACCCCTGTACTACTTTTTCCCCTTCAACAGGTATTTCCTCAATGTGCGCGCGCGCGTGTGTGTGTGTGTGTGTGTGTGTGTGTGTGTATATATAAATATATATATATATATATATATATATATATATATATATATGTATGTATATATATAAAATGTAGCTAAGTATATGCACACACTTTCACTCACTATATTATTACATCAGACATAGAAACACTTATTGTTCTAAAGACTGTTTTCCTACATGCCATTTCTATTATGTTTACATTGAAAGTAAAACATTGCTTGGTTTTCATTCAAAACTCCACCTGGAACTGCATACTGCATGTTTTCGTTTCTAAAATCATAACCTGGAGTCACTTGCAGTATTTTATTTTCTGTTGCATGTTAATAGTCACAATTGTTTATCTTTATCTACATTTTTATAGCCTGTGTCACTCTCTGTTCACAAACCTGATTAGAGTTTTATACATAGTAATTTTTGTATTCTGTATTACATGTTTTTAATGTTTTTTTTTTCTTTTTTTTTTTTAATCTTGGTCAAGGTTGAACCTGAAACTAGACCTTGTGTGTGGATCATTGTTCTACCCTAGTTAATAAAATAAAAAAATATTATTCCAACAGTATATATATACACATATACACTCCAATATCTTACTGTTGAAAGCTTTTGTAAATTCATTTTTCATAGCATAGAAAGGTTGTGCTTTTCTCCCCCTCACCTGATGATCTACAATTAGAAGTGAGTTAACGTTATTGGATTCTTTTTGCCTCAAGTGAAACAATATTTCACATGCTCTGCCAGGTAGCTACAGAAAATTTAACCTCGCCATGCTCAAGGAAAACTGGTCCATAATTTGTACATTCATTTCATATTGATCAGCCTTTGGGAATACAGTTTAAAGGAGAATAGTCTCTCAGCTACCTTTACTCTTCTGATCTACAAACCTACTACTTCTTTCAAAAGTTTTACAATTTAATATTTCAACACCACATAAACTATGTTTAAGAGAATATTTGGGCTCACAGCTCTTGCCTTCCTTTATCTGTTACTGTGCCCCCCCAGTATCTTCTGTAATTATTTTAATACCCCAAGTTTTCTGCAAAGAACTGTATGATCCTATACAAATTTTCAGGCTGCCTTTGTGGTGTCGCGTGATAAATACATAACCACAAGTCAGACAACCCAAAGCAGCACAGGTGGTGCAAGAGGCATGTGTGAAAGGGTGAGAGTGAGCAGTTTATGGCAGCCTAATGATCCCCAAGGAGGGGGAATGATTTGGTCATCCATAACGGATTAGTTCACATGCAAGTGAAGGTCTGCATAACACAAACAGCTACAAGACCAGGGGACTTCAGCCTGGCAGTCCTGAGATTTAACCGCAGTACCCTTATGGGGTGTAACTGTAGGGGCGCGCGCACACACACACACACACACACACACACACACACACACACACACACACACACACACACACACACACACACACAGCACAGCACATATGACAGTGCCATGGTGAATGGAGTTGCCCACGTCAGCCATCAGGTGTGGAGTTATGGCCATACCTGAAAAATGCCCCTCTTGAATGTCTGTACCTGTGTGATAGCCCTCGGCCCAGGGATAGGGAAATTAATGGCAATGGCAGCCTGATGGTCAGTCAGGCATGGAAATCAGACCTAGGAAAGCAAAGATTTTTCAAGGTTTTCTCTTGCTTTGCTAAATTTTAGTACACTGTTCGTCTCCTTCCACTGTACAGGTGACTAATGTTGTAGAAAAACCTTCTCTAATTTGCTCTCACTATCTGTGATACTGCTGTTCTGCACTACTGTTCTCCCTCCAGAATGATTTTTCTTTCTCTTTCTCATTCTACACAATATCAATCTGCTGCCTTTGAACAGCTCCTTCCTGTACTTTAAATTCATCTCTTTTCTTACAATATTACTATTTCTCAGAATACTTTTTCCATCTCAAAATAACCATCAGCAACATTTTCATTGTTGGCTCATCTAGCTCTCTTTGAACTTGTCTTACAGATTGTAAGTAAAAGTTGAAGGAGTCCTTAATTTACTAGTTTTACTGAAATCACTTACAGTGTTCACTGTTATCAAAATCAATCAAGGCATGAAGACAGAAAATGAACTCCAAAAAAAAAAAAAAAAAAAAAAAAAAAAAAAAAAAAAAGACTGACAAGCACAATTGATGAAGGACTTCAGAAGAAGTTGATGTATTATAACAGAATAGTTGCAAAGCTAAACACAAGATTATTTCCTCATACTAAGAAAACACATTAGCATTTTAAAACACGACATGGGAAATTCTTGGGAAAAACGCAATGTACCTTTAGCAAATGTTTTGATACTATTCCTGCAGTCCATCTCCATTGCAAGCCAAAATTTGGCATTTACAAAACCTTGTTTCAGGTTTCTATTTGATATCATTGTATCTGTTGTTGATTCACATGCAGTTTGAAAATTCAGCACATAAATTTCATAGCAGGGGAAGAGGACCTCTGAGGTGGTTTCAAAGTCATTGGGGCATTAAACAGAATACTTTTGGATATTATATTATATTGGAGAATATTTTTTTGGTTTTAAAGTTTGTACTGCTAGCTTTTGCTTAGATCTCTGTTGAAACTGTTTTGCCCCACCCACTCTCCCTGTTTTTGGTTTGTAGTTTAAATTTGGTGGCTTTTGCAGTTGCCCGCCCCACTGTAGATTTGATCTGGGACATTCCCCCGTCCCATCTCTTTACCGCATTCTACCTAATAAACTCTTTCTGCACTTGATTTTAGTCCTTTTTAATTTAATTGCATTTTTAAACTGTGTTTGGTCTAATATTGCTGCATACTCAAGTGGGCTAGCTTGCACTGCATGTGAATTGTTTTTTACTACGGTTTTTGCTACTTTTCTGTATAAAAAAAAAAAAAAACTGTAAGCCTGTTTCCTACCTTTCCTGTAGCTAGTGTTCCAGATACAGATTTGCTGTATCCAGACTGTATGTAAGCTTCTGAGTCCCCCAAGCCTTTCTGTGTTGGAGGGAAGCCTTCTAGCTTATCAGTGGGAGTGGTAAGCACTAGGTAACCTGTCTACCACATAAGTAGTGGTTCTGGCCCAGAATTTGTAGTTATTAGCCGTTTGGGCAATCTCTTCCATCTCTCTCAACTTTCTGATTTGAAAACCTGTATTTGCACTTGTTTCTGTCCTGTAACTCATCTAGTGCAGATACAGATTCTTAGTTTTAGCACTTAAATTTGCTTGTTCATGCTCAGCACTTGTTCAGAACTTGTAAGCACTAAATAAGCTACTAATTACTATAGCACTCTATCTTCCTCATTACCTAGAGGAAAACAGTTTTCGTACTTACTTTTCTCACTTGCTTAGAGAAAAATAGCTATTGTACTCATTTTCCTCACTTATCTAGAGGAAAAACCCTGCAACTCTCTTTTTGCGTGGTCTTGCGCACAAAGCAGTGTCAGGCAGCGCCGGTTAGCTGGGGTATACTATTCCCGGCTCCACAAAGTCTGCACTGTAAATTTTCCCTTAGAACTAGGCAAGCCTCAACTCAAGTGCTTTAGATCAGTTGCTCTTATTGCATCACTTGCAAAACAGAAATCAGCACTTGTCCTAATCTCCTAGACAGCATTATTATTCTCCAAATTTCCAAGACAGCACTATTATAATATAGCATAAGACCCTTGATCGTCCACAGGACTTAAGTTCAATTTACTCTTCAAAGCATGTCCAGAGGTCAGCTTCAGGTGTACTCTCCAGTTCATCTGGTGCAATTGGGCATCCTGAGGCAGTGTCACAACTGCCTCATGTATACAGACAACCCTCTCCTCTTACCGCTAGACACAAACACTTGTGAGAGATGCAAATACACAGCCAGACTGGAGGCTAAGGGCTCTCAACCCATGACTGTAACAGACAGTCAAGAGGATAAGGGACAGACTTGCATCTCACCACCTGTCACACATGAATCTACAAAACATACGCATAAATACACAAAAACATATTCGGAGGCACTAGGTACCAATCTGAAAAAGAAACAGTGCCCTCCAAAGCAGACAAACAAGCAACCTGCACCCCCCAAACACAAGCCAGAAAACACATAATTCACCTCAGCAGTGTGCCTCACAACAGCCCTTAAGGCAAAACACCATACCTAACACGCTAGTAATAGGAGACTCTATAGTAAGGCACACGGATGTTCCACTCACCAGGCTGAACAAGGGGAAGGTTACTGTCAGCTGCCTGTCGGGTGCTCGGATCCGCCACATAACACAGGCACTTAGGTCACTCCAGAACAAGTACAAGTATGACGCTGTCATTGTACATGTTGGTGTGAATGACCTAAGACGTACCTCCCTGGACTACATGAAAAGAGACATTGAGGAGCTCTCTGATCATGTAGCCCAAGCTGGTATGACCCTGACCTTGAGTAGCATACTACCTTCACCTAGAATGATACTACAATACAAAGACAAAATGATCAATTTCAACAATTTGCTAAGCTTCTGGTGTCATTCTAAAGGGATCCAGTGTCTGTCTGCCTGGGATGACATGATAGACAAGCCTCGCTGTTTTGCCAGAGATGGGTTGCACCTGTCACCCCTAGGTTTTTGAATACTGGCCAAGGCTCTTTCAGTCTCCATAGTGCCTTTTTAGGCAAGGCTCAAAGGACAAATCAACCACCGTAACCAGCATAGGTAACCAAAAACTAAGGGTAATGCTACTCAACACCAGAAGTCTCAACCTCAAAATGCACACACTCAAGGCTCTCCTCAGCATGGAGAAAATCGATGTTTGTGCAGTGATGAAAACTTGGTTCAAGGCTCAAGCGAGCACCCCAGCACTGCCAGGTTACAATTCATATCATACCTTCCGGCCTCAGTTACCGGATCGCATTACAAAGGGCGGAGGTGTATCCATATTCATCAAGGATACCCATATCTCCAGGTTAGTAGCGCACTGTGATGCCCCAGAGACCATCCATGCGCAACTATCAGCAGGCAAAACCACATTTCAAGTCGTAGCCGGTTATAGATCACCCACCATGTCCCAAGATGTTCACTCGGCATTCCTTGAGACATTGGAAAATATAAAGGTCCTACCCAACACCATAATCTTGGGTGATTTCAACTACCCTGGTATAGACTGGGCGAACTACCAATGTTCCAACTCCTATGCTCAGTGATTCATAGAATTTATAAATTCAAATGCCCTTGAACAACTAGTATGTTCCCCCACTAGAGGGGACAACATATTGGATTTAATCAACACAAATATGGGCGCCCATTGCACCACACCCGTTATCACCCCCTCCTTGGTCAGATCCGACCACAAACTGATAACCCTGGACATCCTCACTCCTCCACCTCCCCCAATCAAAGAAACCATAGTCAAAAACCTTTCCAAAGCAAACTTCAAACTACTTGCATCCGAAGTAGAAAGCTTCACTATTCCCTTGCAGAAGGATAATGATATCCAGGATGCGGAATCCTACACCAAGGCACTCTATATGCATCTTCAGGATTGCATGGACTGTGCTATCCCAAATAAAACCAAGACTCCTTCCTCAAGCAAGAAGAAACCAGTCTGGTGGACCCCGGCCATAAGCAAACTTTATAATAAAAGGAGGAGACTTTTACAAAAAAAGACCAAATCTCAAGTAGAAAAATCATCCCTGATCAGCATTAGTAAGAAATTGAGGGCCCTCATCAAGTCAACTAAAGCTTATTTTGAAAATAAAGTTGCCAAGGATGCCAAGGATAACCATAAGGCCTTCTATGGCTACGTCAAAAACCTAAATGGCAATGCTCAGGTCTGTTCTGAGCTAGTACAAAATGGAACAAAATACACTGACCCTTCTGACATTGCCAACATCTTGGCTGACAGGTTCAGTGCAAATTTCTCTCCCCCCTCATCACCTACAGGGCCTATTACCATTCTAGGGGATTGTGCAAGTCCAATTATTACTGATACGTTGGTTAACAAGGCTCTATCTAAAGCTAAAAACACTGCCTCCATGGGACCAGATGGTGTCCCAGGCTGTGTCATACGTGAGCTCCAAAAGGAATTAACCCCGCATCTTAATACCCTGTTCAGTCTCAGCCTCTCCACAGGATATGTGCCCATAGAATGGCGCACGGCAATGGTGGTCCCGCTACACAAGGGTGGGGCCACAACTAACCCTGGGAACTACCGACCAATAAGCCTGACCAGTCTGATCTGTAAGGCTATGGAGCGAATCATTATGGAACTCATAAATGGAGAGATTGGGAACCTCCAGTCACTGGACCCACACAGTTAGGCTTCGTCAAGGGCAGATCATGCCTCCTGAACCTGGTGGATTTCTTTGAGACAGTTACTCAGGCTATAGATAATTGAAAGGAGGTACACACGGCTTACCTTGACCTTGCTAAAGCATTTGACACCATTCCCCATTCAGGTATTATTGATAAGCTCACCAGCCTGGGCATAAACCCTTACATCACAAGATGGATCGCAAACTGGCTCTCAGACAGATCCCAAAAAGCAACAAATTCCTTATTCACCCATAGCCAAAAATGTGCAAGTTTTAACAAATTTATATTTTTTGTTATTGACAGGATTTACACTAAATAATTTGGGGGTGATTATCAAAACATGTTAGAAGTAAAGGAGTGCTTATGGCAGATCAGACTTTATGCGAGTACGTCACCTGGCATCAATGATGTAGTGTCTTTAACTTGTATTCTAAAACATAGGGCTTTACTGTTATAAAACTGTGAAATTGCAAGATTCTTTAGAACAGTAGTCAGAATTTCTATGAAAATGAGATATGATTTATGTATAAACTTATTAAGAAAACAATATACATATACTTTTCTTGTGAAATATACATATGTATAATACAAGTATTTACTAAGAAAATGCACACTTTTTACACAGTTTAAATTTACGTAATGTATATTTCAAATTTATGGACTTTCCTTGGTTACTTAATTTTAAGCACCAAGTTGGTGACTGTGTTATATATATATATATATATATATATATATATATAAAAAGAATGGTTAAAATACCTGGGATTAGGTGAACAGTTGTTTAAGGTAACTAACTAATTAATTGGAGGTCTCATTTCATTGGTGATAAACAATTCAAATTTCTTTATATGTGTCTGTAACTAAGATTTAACTGACTCTGAGGATGCCCTTTGTTGGGTGAAAGCGCTTAGTCAGTTACAGATGGAATTGTACAGTTTTTACGGTTCATTTTATTGATTAAAGTCGTTGTGTTTTTTACTTTTTGGACTACGCTGGTATTTCATTAGTGAGACCACAAAGGTACCTAACCAAGACGATTACTGGCCTCAAACAGTTGCCCTATGCAGCACGATTGAAAAAACACTGTTCTCTGTTGCATACCACCTTCTCAGAGGCGATCTCTGTCTAACGTACAGAGCCATGTCCAACCCAGAATTGCTGAACATGCTCCATCTTAGCAAAACCAAATCTACTCGAGCTACACGCTCTAGGGATATAAACCTCAACACAACAATGAATAGAACATGCTGGAGGGATAGATTCCCTTCGCAGAGACTTCCCTTACTATGGAACAGGGTCCTGATCTACATAAGACAGAGCCCCTCACTATCACTCTTCAAGAGGAACCTTGATGAGTGGATGGGTAACAGAAAGTTCACACCGGGGATCACACCAACAGCACTACTAGTAGGGGCCAAGGGTACTAGCTGCTAGTACAAGGGTCTAGGGAACTACTAAAGGGGCGGTGAATACCGCACAACATGGCTGGGCTAATATATGCCTTCGGGCAGATAGCCCAATACCAACCTATGAAACTAAAAAAACCTGGAGTAAAATCCTGCCACTCTTTCCGAGAATCTTTGAGAGTGGGAGAAATGTGCTTAGTCTTCAGTGTTTTCTTAAGGGGGACATAGGCTTTAACAAACCTCAGTGGCTCAACACTCTGTCTTGACTCAGGGTACCAGGCATCTCATCTATAAGATTTGAGGAATCCCCCCCCCCCATCCACAGTGGACGTATACAAAGTCTCAAAGGACGTGCAAGAAACCAGATCCATGCTGGCTTCAGACAGCATTGCGGCAGACGGAACCAATGACAGCACTGGGTGGTCCTCAGAGGCATCATCCACCTCAAGAGAAACATCTAGCAGAGACTGGACAGCTGCAGTATCAGACGTGGACTTTTTTTTTAGTTTTTTTTCTTAAGAGGTGGCTGTACCTTTGGGCAGGAAAACTCAGTCATGGTACCCTGAACTAATAACTTGATATGCTGATTCTCAAGATAAATTGAAACAAAAGACAGAAAGCTGTGAAAAGTCTTCATCACAAAAGCCTGACAAATAGAGAATTGAGTGTGATTGTGATAAGCGCATAGACAAAACAAACACTTGTCATTATGGAGAATCTGCCTCGCACACTGACACTTCCCTCTCTTGGATGGCATGAACTCTCAAAATTCACTATAAAAGAAAAGAAACCCCAGTGAGGTACTTATCTGAAAAGGCTCAGTATAACTGAGCACAGCAAAGGGGTTCAGACTACAGTACAACTGTGGGTTTGGACATGTGGCAAGGAAATTCTGAGTATGCAGCATCCATACATTACCTTTATGCCTTATGCTGACGCAGGGAACAAATGTCTGATGTACAACACTTGTAAGAATTAAAGGCTTTGGTATACTGGCCAGATGTGGGGCTGCCCTTGGCAGGAGATCCCATCTGTTATGAATACTGCAACAGTGATATGGAAGGACACCAATTAATTAGCTCACAAAAAAAATTAACAGAACAATGTTCGTTTTTAAGACAAATGAAAATAAAAAGAAGCAGTCCAAAAAAGTAGAATGATGAGATGACACAGGCTCCCAGCATAAAATGAACAATCTTTTATTTTATCTAATACATGGACATCTAATAAATGAAGGAAGTACTCCCGTTTATTGGAAAAATTAGGGAAAAATATTAGTAGCTGAAATGATGATTGATACGAGATTCTGAGACTACTTTTGGTAAAAAGGATGGATTAGTCCTAACGGAAACCCTGTCTTTGTGAAATATTATGTAGGGTGGTTTGCAGAACAAGGCCTGAAGTTCAGATACACTTATGGCAGATGTGATAGCCACTAAAAATAACGTTTTCCAAGTCAGAAACTAAGTCACAAGCAGTTGACTGTTCAAAAGGAGGCAAAGTAAGGGACTGAAGAACTAGTGTTAGACCCCACAGAGGAATGGAGGTCTTAACTTTAGGGTTCCCTTTAAAAAGGCTTTACAAAGTTTGTGACATAAGGGGTGACCCACCAAAGCCCATATGGAAGTTTGAGATTGCCGCTAGATGGACTTTAATTGTTGAGGTAGAAGAACCAGATTGATAGAGGTTAGCTAAAATATCCAAAATTTTATGAACAGGGGTCGTATAGGGATCAAGTTTGTTCATAACGGCCCAGGTTGCAAATTTTTCCCATTTACTTTGATACAGTTTCCTAGCTGAAGGTTTGTGATGGGCCAAAATGATTTGATGGACGGGAGAGGAAAGGAAGGATGCCTGGCAATCATGGGAATTGAAGAAGCCACTCTGTGCGCTTGAGATGACGGAGGTTCGGATAAACCATGCCCTTTGGATGAGATAGCAGATCCAGAGCTGGGTCCAATATCCATGGTTTCCGAAGAAGAAGAGGCCAAAGGAAGGGAAACCACACTTGTCAAGACCAAAACAGGACAACAAGGATTATTGAATTCTCCAACCTCTTCTTTTTTTTTTTTTTTTTTTTTAGAAACTTGGATATGAAAGGAGTCAGGGGAAAGGCATAGAGAAGAACGGGGGGGGGGGGCAATTGTGGAGAACAGCATCTCTGGGAGACTTCCCTACAGGGGGGATTAGGGCAAAGTAATTGCTGCACTTGATGTTCAGAGGGGACGCAAAAAGATTGCAGCAAGGTTGGTCCCAGTGCCGAAAAATCTTTCGCCACCAAAGGATTGAGACACCACTGGTGAGGCATGAGAATCGTTCTGCTCAGCTTGTCCTCTATCACACTGTAGCTCCCTGGAATGTGCATTGTTGTGAGAAAGTGGTTGGAAGAAATTGTCCATTGCCAAACTCTGAGGGCTTCTCGACACAATGGGTAAGATTTCATTCCCCTTGCTTGTTGATATACCAAACTATTGACATTGTTCGTTTGTATTGCTACTATTTTCAGAGGAAGGTCATCCTGGAATGCTTGCAACGTTAACAGCACTGCCCTGATCTCTAGAACACCAATGTGCAAGTTGGCCTCCAGATGGGACCACGTGCCTTGGACTGTCATTCCCAGACAATGTCCCCCCACGCTATATGGGAAGCATTTGTGGTCACTATGGCTTGGGGTTGTGGAAGAATGAATGGTCGGCCTGAGAGAATCTCGTTGGAATGGAGCCATCACGAAAGATCCTGTTTGCAGCAATTGGTAATCACAATTAGCTAAGGCATTGGTTAAATGTATCAGAGACCACTGAGAGGCAAGTAACCACTGTAAAATTCGCATGTGATATCTTGCTAAGGGAACAAGAGTGATTGAGGTTGCCATCAAACACAAAGCTTGTAAGGACTAATCTGTCTGGAACATTTCTGCTTCGGATAATTTGGCTGACCTGAGATCTGATCCTTTGTAGTCTTTCTAATGGAAGTGAAGCAATTCCTGAAACAATGTCCAACCAGGCCCCAATGAATGCCAATTGTTGAGAAGGCTGTAAATGTGACTTTTTGTAGTTTATTGTGATGCCTAGAGATGCAGAGTGTAATCTCTTGTCTGTTTTAACTGATGCCTGGTGGTAGCGGTGAGAAGCCAGTCATTGAGGTATGGAAAAACTCAAAATCCTTGCAGTCTGAGATGAGCTGCAATCACTGACATGCATCTGAACACCCTGGGGGCTGAGGGGAGTCCAAAGGGCACTGCTCTGAACTGGAAATGACTGGCTCCCAGCCGGAAGTGCAGAAACCACCTAAAGCGTTTGTCCATTTTTATGTGGTAATACAAGTCATGGAGATCTATGGAGCACATCCAATTGTCCTTTTCCAGGAATGGAAGTATCGACTCTACCGAGACCATCTGGAATTTGTTTTCCTGAACTGCCTTGTTGAACTGGCTGAGATCTAAGATGGCTCTCCAGTCCCCTGTTTTTTTGGGCACTAAAAAGAATCTTGAGTAAAACCCGGATACTATTTGTTCTGGTGGGACTTTTTGGATGAATTTTGTCGAGCAGTTGTTGAATTTTTAAGACCGATGCTTCCCTGTGGCTGGGTGGAATATCCAGGAGTCTTTTTTGGGTTCTTGGATGCAGAGATAGTGGGATTTTGTAACCTCTGGATATTATTCCCTGCACCCATTTGTCTGCCGTTATAAGCTGCCAGGTGGGCTGTTACAGGGAAAGCCATCCCCCGACTGCCTCCAGAGGAGGGCAATCAGGCCTCCCTTCAGGGGTGCTGATAGGAGGTACCAGAGAAAGAATCTCTGGACTCCTGTTCTGCTGGCCACTTCTGCCTCTAGGGCGGTGTCTTCCATTATTTTCCCCCTCTGCCCTGGGGAAAGGTCTTTGCCTAGTGAATCCTGGAAAGGCCTTTGGGATTTTTTTAAACCATAGTTGCCCACTTCTCTGGTTCTTAGAGTAAGGCTTCTGAGGAGTGGAGAAAAATATGCTTATGGCAGAGAGAGTCTTCCCATCGTTTTCACATCTGGCGGGTGTGTCTAACTTTGGAACCAAAAAGGGATGATCCGTCAAATGGAGTATTGACAAATGATGCTTTAAATGGCTCCGCAAAATCACACAAGTGCATCCAGGAATACCTTTGAATGGCTATGCCTGAACTCACCTCTCTTGTTGTCCCTTCAGCTGCATGGCCAATCGACCTCATGGACGAGTTAGAAATTGCTCCAAGGGTTACAAGCTGAGAGGCAACTTTGTCCCATACCTTTTCAGCTACTGCTCCTGAGAGGGTAACAGAGAGCTCTTTGATCAGATCCCACTGCAACCTTGTGAAATGTGCCATGTACTTCAGGGACCTGACAGCAAAGGTTGCTGAAGCGTAAACATGCTTCCCAAACCTATCCATAGTCCTAGACTCCTTATTAGGAGGATGGATAGCCGGACTTTCCTCAGCAAGTTCCTTCTTTGTGGCTGCCGCTATCACCATGCCATCAACAGGTATGCCTTTTGACCAGTGTTGTTCCTTCTTAGGGGCTGAAAGGATCCAATCAGGTCTCTTGGGGATTGATTTGATGGAGTCGGGCATCCTCCATGCCCGCTCAGCAATCAGTTTAATGAGATTGTCAGCGGGCAGCGAGATCCAAGAAGTAGAGGGTTGGGCACGAAAAGCCTCCAGGTATACAGACTCCTGCAAAGAAGGTTGGAGGGAAGACCAGCCTCTCCTCTGTTTTAGGATTTCCAGGATGTCCCCAAAGGGATCATCATCGGGGGTGACCTGGGGGAACTTCCCCTTCATCAAAGTCAGTATCTTCGGTGAAAGACTCCACTGGGGAGTCTAAATGCTTCCTGTTGCACTTTTTCTTTGCAGGTACTCCCTCGGGGGGATGTTTCAGGGAAGTGCCAGAAGAGGAGACCACCAAGGTGGGTCTTTCCTGGGGCTTTCCTGCCCTCTGTCCTAGGGAAGAAACGGATGGAAGCTCCGGGTGAGGAGATGTGGAAATCTGTCCCAACAGGGATGGCAGAGGCTGAGAGTCCCCAGTGCACAAGACCTTCTCCATGATTTGAAAGGTCAGCCGCCTCAGAGGGATGGGAGTCTGGAACAGAAACAGGGTCCTTTGGAACCAAGGTCCCATCCCACACTGAGGAGGCGACCCCCAAAACAGAAGCCTGAGTCGATCTTACGAAGGCCGAAGCACTAAGGGTCATGGGCGGCTCCAAAGTTATAGAAATCGATCCATACGCCTTGGACCCAACCAGGGAGTCTCGACCCTGGGAGGCCTTCCATGCCGAAAGGCCGGAGGAACTCAAGGCAGCTCTGGGTTCCAGATATGAATTTGCTACCGGAACAGAGACAGTCGATGCTGGGAATGTCGGAACCAAGAGCTCCAATGTCTCAATATGAGTTGGAGGAGGAACGGGTGGTGGTGTAGTAAGACTGGTTCTGATGCCAGGTTGGCTAGGAACTGAAGACTATCCCCTCACCATAAGGAGCTGATTCACTAGTCATGTCAGCCTTGGAGAGACTCTTAGTGGATCAAGCTGATGCAATCGATGGAGACCTAGGAGGTCTGACATAGATGAAGGAACTTGGAGGTCTATCCTTGAATGGATCAACTGAGGGAGAGTACCTGGACCTTGGTACCAAGATCAATTCTGACTGCTCCGGTACTGACTTCTCTGTCGGTGCCGAGGAAGCTAAAGTTGGATCTGAAGTTTTAGTCTGTGTGGAATCTTTTTTGCTGTTCGGTGCCGTGGAACTCATCGGCCCTGAAGGATATTTAGAAACCTTCTTAAGGAGGGGTCCCAAAACACTTGGATCCAAAGGACGACGTCTCTTAGCAGAAGATGAAGAACTGGCTTCCATTTTTGACACAGAAATGGCCTCTTCAAAGTCATTCTTCAAAAAGCCCTTAAGAATGAGTATGTTCTTATGTTCTGCAAGTGTTCTGGTAGAGAAAGCATGACGAATAGAGCAGCTCTCTTGTAGAAGAACTTTGCCTAGACAATATACACAGTGTATGCCCGTCCGAATTGGGCATTTTACCCTGACATTTGAGACATCTTTTAAAACCTGAGGTGCCTTTAGAAGATATGGCTGGAGACACGGCCTTGTCAGCCATAGTGAAAAAGGTTTAACTAGTTACACACACCTCACAGAAAATAAAGGTTTTTTTTTTTTTTTTTTTTTTTTTTTTTTTAAACAGGGAGAGAGAAAAATAAAAACTAAGGTAAGAAGAGAATACATTTCAAGGTAAAAAGGGAGTACCAACAATGGTACTATGAAGAAACAACTAGTGGCAGAGTGGAAAAAGAAAAAGGGACACACACACAGAAATTAGTTAACGAGAGGAGCAGTAGAGAAAAAGGATATACTAGAGGGAAAGAAAGGTCTTAGTAAGAGAAAAAAAGGACACATTAAGATAAGAAAACTTACTTAAATCTTAAGCCAAAGCTCGAGAGCGGATGAACGCATCTGACACACAAAGCGGTAAACAAGATAATTTTGAGAGGAGCGTTTTGGGTAAAAGCCTAGCTCGAGAGTTTGGAAGGCGTGAGCCGAAATAAACGGCTGAGCCTGTTCCGAGGCTCTGAACAGAGCCCACAGTCAAGGATAATGTCAAGACTGACATCATCAGATGCTTAGGTTTTGAGCAATTTAATTTTTCATGAAAAAAAGTCAGCTGAACAAAGTTCTTGAAAACATCACAGACAAAATAATACTATTCCTGAGTTCATCAGGCTTAACGTTTTGGTTATGTGTGGGAGTACACATTTTCAATTAACTTCAAGAACATTATTCTTTTATCTGTCCATCTTTTTCTTTACAGCTTACTGTTCAAAATTCATCTTACTACTCCTCATACACAGTCGTGACAGAAAAATAATCTGAAAAATCAGACTATTTAGAAGAATGCTGTCAGTCTATTGAACATATAGACTTTAATAACCAAACTCCAATAATCAGATATAAAAAAGGAATCATTTTTCAGTATCATAGCTATATCTGAACATAAACATTATCAGCTACATTATTTATAACAATCAAGTGTTTCCCATAACTCACATTTAATTTACAAAACTCTATGGTTTTATTGGCTAAATGGTTGGTTTCCTTCAAGTTAAAACATACTTCCTTGAAAAATTATGGGCGAACTACTTGCTTGATCTAATTATATCTTTAATCCTAACTATTACAGTAGTGTGGTGTACTTCGAAAAGAGGAACATGTACAGTGACAATTGTTTAATTTCACAAACTTTCGTCCATTCAGAAGAACAAATATGCAAGCCCTTTTCTGATGGAGTTAAGACACGTGCCAAGACATTCCTCATATCCATTAAGGATTTTAGTCTCAGCTGCCATTTAAGAATATATATGCAAATAATTTTATATGCAAGTGATCTTAAAAAAAACAAACTTTTGTCTCTGAAACGTGGAATACTCCTCCATAATCATTTAGGCATTTTTAATGACATAATATTTCTATCCTGCGAGTGGCTTCACAGTAAATATACTTATCATTGATGCATCAAACATAACTTTTTTAATGTGTAGTATAAACTATAATTCAATCAAATCCATTACATAGATCACAGGTGTCTGTTACAATGTGCAGTTAGGGGAAATTAATGACATATATGACTATTCACTGACAAAATGTTTGTTAAAAACTGATTTGCTGGCAGTCTGACAATAAAAAAAAGAAGTTACGTACTCACCATAACGTTCCATGTTTGTAGTCCATCTCACCCTTCATTCTTACATATGGGATTGGAGCCGATCCTAGGCTCTGACTTGGCCTATTTACAAGCTGGAAGTCTTCTAGTTGGCTCGTGGCTAGGTAGGTAACCCTTGGTGCACCAGTACAATCCCCAGATCTTGTTTGCTGCTAACTAGGAGAAATAATAACAAACATACAGAAAGAAGCCAATACTAAAAGGTCTCCATAAAATAATGATAATATTTTTCTGTCTCCAGGTACTTCCAGGATGGGGGTTGGAGGGTGGGTTTGTAAGAATGGGTGAGATGGACTACAAACATGTAACATTATGGTGAGTACATCACTTCTTTATGTTCTGTAGTCCTATCTTGCCTTCATTCTTACATATGGGACAGCGTCCCTTGCACCTTATTCTTGGGTGGCTCAAGGAAAAATAGTCCTGAGTACCGTGGAACCAAAGGATGCTCTACCCCGGAGGTTAAGTCCAATTTGTAATGAGTAATAAAAGTGTGAGGGATAGCCCAAGTTGCTGCCACACAAATATCATCAAGTGGGACCCTGGCTTGAAAGGCTGCAGAGATAGACTGAGATCTCGTAGAACGAGCCTTGATTTTAAAGGGTAAAGGTCGACCCGCAGAGTTGTAAACGTAAGCTATACAGCTAGAAATCCAATTTGAGAGTGTTACTTTGGAAACTGGTAAACCTGACCTGGATTCGGATAAGGAAATAAATAATTGATCTGATTTCCTTAGTCCAGTGCAAATAAAAATGTAATTGTCTATGGACATCCAACTGATGGAACCTGTATTCAGCTGCACTGGAATGATTTGGAAAGAACACCGGGAGGGATTGATTCAAAGTGGCATGGGAACAGACCTTGGGGACAAAGGAAGGATTAGTACAAAGAGACACTCTGTCTTTGTGAAAAATCAGACAAGGGGGTTTTACAGACGATACTTGTAACTCTGACACCCGTCTGGCCGACATGATAGCCACCAGAAACAAAGTCTTCCAAGACAGCAATTTCAAAGGGGATGAATGAGAAGGCTCAAAAGGCAAAGAAGTCAATTTGGACAACACAAAATTTAAATCCCAGGAAGCAACAGGTTCTTGAAAGGGGGGGGTCTTAATAAAGTGGCACCTTTAAGGAAAGTCTTGCACAGCCTATGTGACATCAGATTAGAATCTTGAAAGCCTAGATGAAAATTTGAAATCACTGCCAACTGAACTCTGATAGTGGCAGCCGCAGATCCCTGGTGGAAAAGCTCAGACAGGAATTCCAAAACCACTGGAATGGAGGTGGTGTAAGGGTCAACATTCATTTTCTCCACCCAGATAGAGAATCTCCTCCATTTACTGGAATATAGTCTCCTAGTGGAAGGTTTATGAGAGGACATAAGGATATGAGTCACGGAGGGTAAGAAGTAGTGAAGCATGACTAGGGATGGAACTGGAGCAGCCACGCTGTCAAACTGAGGATGTGTAACGAGGGGTGAAGCGAGCCTGAGATGTGAGTCAAGAGATCTGGATCTGGGTCCAGAATCAAAGGATCGTCTAGAAGAGGCCCAGAAAGGGAAACCAAACCTGATGAGGCCAGTAAGGAGCAATGAGGATCAGTTTGCTTCCCAGCCGTTTCGCTTTCTGAATAACCTTGAGTATGAGAGGAAAGGGAGGAAAAGCATAAAAGGAGCCCCAGGGGCCAATCGTGAACAAGTGCATCTCTCTGCGATTCCCCTGGAAGGGGGATGAGGGAGAAGTAGCTGCTGCATTTCGCATTGATCAGGCTGGCAAAGAGATCGTAGCAAGGCTGTCCCCATCTGCAGAAAATCTGTTCCGCTATTTCCTGTTTTAGAGACCACTCATGAGGTATCAGGATTGTCCGGCTGAGCTTGTCGGCTATCACGTTGGTTGTCCCTGGAATGTGCATTGCCACCAGAAAACGCTGGGAAGATCTTGCCCATTTCCAAACTCTGAATGGCCTCTCGACAGGGTGGGTAAGATTTGGTTCTGCCCTGTTTGTTGATATACCATACTACCGACATGTTCTCTGATTGTATTGCAATAGTCCCCAGAGGCAGAAGGTTGTGAAGTGCTTGCAACACCAGCAGCACCACCCTCATCTCTAGAAAGTTGATATGCAGGTGAGCCTCGTGATCTTGCCATGTGCATTGGACAGTCCTGCCTAGATAATACCCCCCCTATCTGTGAGGCATACGTGGTCACAGTGGCAACGGGGTGGTGAGGAACAAATAAGTGCCCGTGGTTAACTACTTGGGTAGAGTCCACCAAATAAGGTCCTTCTTGCAAGAGTCTGTCAGCAGTATGTGATGAGATAATGATAGGTGCTGAAAGGACCATTGGGACAACAGGAGCCACTGAAGAATCCTCATGTGTAGCCTGGCTAGTGGCACTAGTAATATGGTGGAAGCCATGGTCCCTAGAAGCTGCAGAATAGTCCTGGCTTTGAATGTTCGTAAGGGGAGAAGACGTTGAATTTGAAGAACCAGATTTTGTGCCCTTTCTACAGGAAGACGAGCCAACATGTCTACTGTGTCTATCTCTGTGCCTATAAAATAACAGATTGAGAGGGCAATAAGGCAGATTTTTCCCAGTTTATAGAAATTTCCAGCTGGGCACAAAGCTGAATGGTAGCGTTCCTGGTCTGAAGAAGTAGATGCCTGGTGGGGGCAGTCAAGAGCCAGTCATCCAGATACGGAAACACCTGGAATCCTCACAGTCTCAGGTGAGCTGTCACTACCGCCATACACTTGAACACCCTGGGGGCTGTGGTGAGACCAAAGGGCAGAGCATGAAACTGGTAATGACTGGCTCCCAGCCGGAAGCGTAGATGACTCCTCGATGCCCTATTCACTTTTATGTGGTAGTAGGCGTCTTGGAGATCTATTGAGCACATCCAATTGTCTTTCCCTAATAACGGGAGTACAGGCTGCAGTGTCACCATCTGGAACTTGTCCTTCTTTACTGATTCATTCAATCTGCTGAGGTCTAAGATGGGCCTCCGGTCCCCTGTACGTTTTGGCACTAAAAAGAATCTGGAGTAAGGTCCAGATCTTATTTGGTCTGCTGGGACAGTTTGGATGACTCTTTTTGACAGCAACTTGTTGACCTCCACAGTTGCCTGATCCCTGTGATTGGCTGGAACATCCGGAATCCTCTTGGGAACAAAAGGTGGAAGGGAAAAGGGTATGACATAACCTCTGGTAATAATTCTTTTTACCCACTTGTCTTGAGTGATACTTAGCCAGGTTTCTGGAATCAAAGAAATGCGACCCCCGACCGGCTCCAGAGAAGCACAGTTGGGCCCCATATCAGGAGCACTGGTAAGGCCGGCCCTGAAAGGAATCACAAACTCCCTGGTTTTGCAGTCCGCCCCTGCCTCTAGGCCGACGTCTACCATTTCCTCCTCCTCCTCTGCCTCTGAATGAGGAGTCACCCTGTGCATCCTGGAAAAACCTCTGGGACTTATTGAACCACATTTTACCGCCCCTCTGACCCTTAGGGTATGGTCTAGAGGGTACAGTAAAACGTACTTCCATGGCAGAGAGTGTTTTTCCTTCTTGCTCACACCAGGTAAGAGTGTCCTTTACCTTGGGTCCAAACAATGAGGAACCGAAGGGGGCGTTGGTAAAGGTAGACTTGAACGGTTTCGCAAAATTACATAAACGCATCCAGGAATGACACCTTAGGGAAATTCCTGAAACCGCTGCTCTACTCGCTCCATCGGCTGCGTGCGAGATAAGCCTCATGGACGAGTTGACGATAGAGTTCAAGGTGGACAACTGGGCAGACACCTTGTCAGGGACTCTCTCAGTACATGTACCTTTTAGAGAATCTCCTAACTCCTTAAGGAGATCTCTCTGAAGCCTCATGAAGTGTGTAAGGTAGTTCAGCGATCTAAGGGTAAATGCCGCTGAAGAGAAGATACGCTTCCCCTATCTGTCCATCGTTTGAGACTTCATATTCAGCAGATGAACAGTAAAAGTTTCTGCTAGCTCCTTCTTAGTGGCCACCGCCACCACCATGGCATCTCTGGGAACACCATTAGACAAGAATTCCTTTTCTGGGGGTGCAGAAAGAAATTTATTTGGTCTCCTGGGGACTGGCTCCACGGCATCAGGTGTATCCCACACCTTTCGACTAACTAGCTACATCAGTTCGTCGAAGGGTGGAGACACCCAAGAGGTTGAAGGTTGAGACCCAAAAGCCTTCAGGTACACTGACTCCTCATCAGAAGGGGTGACAGTGGGTCAGCCGCACCTCTGCTTAAGGATTTCCAAGATGTCTCCGAAGGAGACATCATCAGAGGATGACTTGGGGGACCCTTCTAACTCCTCGAGGTCAGTGTCAGAGACTCATCCTGGGAGTCTACATGCTTCCTCTTACATGTTCTCTTCCATGGTGGCTCCTCGAAAGGATATTCCATGGAGGTCTTGGAAGAGTGGGGGCCACCAGCCAGTGGCGCTTGAGGCTGTGGGTCTCTGCTGCCCAAGGAGCGAGTAGGAGCTGAGACAGAAGTAGGTGCCCTAGGGGGAAGGGTGTCAGAACCTCTGGCAGGAGCTGAAGATTGGGACAGCACACTCCTCATCATCTTGAATGCCAACCTCTCTAGCTACGAAGACCTCTTCAGCTCAGAGGAGACAGAGGATGCCATCTGCTCTGAGACAGACCTAGGATCCGAACTCACCCTCGCCGACGTGCCATGGGGGCTCCTCGGAAGGATATTCCAGGGAGGTCTTGGAAGAATAGGGGCCACCAGCCAGTGGCTCCTGAGGCTGTGGGTCTCTGCTGAGACAGAAGTAGGTGCCCTAGAGGGAAGGTTGTCGGTACCTCTGGTAGGAGCTAAAGATCGGGACAGCACACTCCTCATCTTGAATGCCAATCTCTCCGGCTACGAAGACCTCTTCGGCTCTGAGGAGACAGAGGATGCCATCTGCTCTGAGACAGACGTAGGATCCGAACTCACCCTCGCCGACGTGCCATGAGAGAGGCTCAGAACCGAAGAGGTTCAGTACCAGGTGTCCCTGTCGGGGCCGACCAAAAAGCTTTGGCTCCTAGACAACATAGAAGGCACCGAGAGTGTTGGACCAGAACTTGGCTCCAAAACAGCCACAGGGGGAGCTGGAGCCGAGGGTTCCACCAGAGGTACCAAACACTCCAGCTCTGAAAGGCCAGCATGGCTCGGAGGAGGAATGATCGAAGGGGGCTTAACGGACTCAATTGGTCCCGGAACCGACTGGGTCAGAGCCAACAACAATTTCAGTAAGGCAAAAGACTTCAAAAGTCTCAGCACTACCCTCTCCACATCTTCTTCCGATAAACTCCTGGAAGACCTGGAGGACAGAGTAGGAGAACGGGATCTCTGCAGTACTGGTGACTTCAATGTAGGGGAGACCAGTAGAGGTTCTATAGACTGGCTCAGTAAAATACCCTCCGAAGTCGGCTACAAGCTACTTGGCACCGACCCTGTAATCACGGTACAACTCTCAATCTGCTCCGAACTCTGGGGAGCTGATGAGACAGTGGACTTATCAGACTTAGTAATTTTAAGAGGTTGCTTCGATACACCAGCCGGTGCCTGGGAGGGCCTCTTAGAGGACTTGGACTTTTCCTTTTTAGATCCCTGAGATCTAGCAGAGGAGGAAGAGCTAGCCAGATCTTCCTCAAAAGAAGGTTTTAGGAGACCTTTTAGGATGAGCTTATTTTTTCTTTCTTGCAACACCCTAGCACTGAAAGAGTGGCAAAATAAGCAAGTTTCCTGTAAGTGGATGGCCCCAAGACAGTAAACGCAATAACTGTGGCCATCCATTATAGACATCTTCTGTGAGCATTTTATACATTTTTTAAAGTCAGATGGCTTATGGTCCTTGGTTTCCTTAGACATTCTCACAGATAAGCTCACACACACACACACACACACACACACACACACACACACACACACACACACACACAGACACACAGACACACAGACACACAAAGAGAAAAGGAAAAACTAGGTCCTCTAACTTAAACAGGCCTAGCCCTACAGGAAAGGTAAAAAGACACCACGAGGACTAGGCCCTCTAACTTAAACATGCCTAGCCCGGGCGGGAAAAAGGAATGGAAAACTAGGTCTTCTAACTAAAACAGACCTAGGTGTGGAATGGAACAAAAAAAAAAAAAAAGACTCGTCACACACTCAAAACGGGAATAAAGTGTAAATTTTAGAATTTACTAAACAAGATGAACAGAACCTCGTTCTGTAAGCAACACTAATAAACTTAGCAAGCGGAATCCACAAAAAACTAAGCCTTATAACTATCAACACACGCACCTAACCGAGCGCAAAAGGCACCTACAATAACCAATGTCTAATTATTAAACAAGAAAAACTGCACACAGGATACCAAGTACTATAAAGCCAAAGTCCAGTTGTACTAAAGGAAATTGAGCACAAATGGCACACTAATAAACGCTAACTATTCTAACCTGCAAACTAACCTAACTATGACTATACAATGTTATATAACACTAATAAAGGAGAATAATCCAAAAACTTGAGTAAACTTTGAATAAATTGAAAAACTTAGCCAGAGCCAAGGAGAAGCACAACTGAACTCGACGCAACAAACAAGATCTGGGGATTGTACTGGTGCACCATGGGATACCTACCTAGCCACGAGCCAACTAGAAGATTTCTAGCTAGTAAAGAGGCTGAGTCGGAGCCGGGATAGGACTACAGAACATAAAATATTTTCTTGTGGAAGGTAACCACCTATATGCCAAAGGATAAGCTGTGCATCCCTCAACTCCAAGACTGCTGCACATCAAGAAATCTGAAAAAAAAAAAAAAACAACTCAGCAAAACACTGTATCCATCACTAGAGACAGCATTTTCAGTCCAGTGGTCATCACTAAACTATCAGCAAATTTGGCTTAGATGAAGAGAAACATACCCAAGATTAATATTCCAGTCACTAAATATGCACCTCAAAGTTAAAGGCAACATAGGTTCATAGGTTGTGACTAGGCCAATGACCACTAGTGCTCTTACAAGCACAGACGTGCACCCCAAAACCATTTGGATGTAGGGTATCATAGGCATCTATATAGGGGGGCATGTAAATAGTGGGGCAGCTAACATATTTGTGTGTAGGGGTGTTTTTTTAAGATGCAGCAAAAAAGTGTAATAAAATCCCTAAAGGCACACAACGATAATGGAAAGAGATATCCAGCAGAAGGTTTGAATAACAAAAGTACATTTGTGTACACTTACCATAAATGTAGATGTTCGGGTGTATTCACTGTTGCAGTCATTACATTTGGGTAATCTGCTGGCAGGTGCCCTCAGTCGGCCTGAATAACAAAGTCTTGGGTCCTGCGTCGGTTGCTGTCTCTTCTTCCATGATGTCAGGTCGTCAGGGGTATAAAACATGCAGCCATTGCCATTTTAATCAGTTTTTCTTGCCCCAGATGTCAGGTGCCCCCCAAATGGGGAGCAATATATATATATATATATATATATATATATATATATATACACACACACACACACATACACACACACATGCAATTTGGAAAGGTGGGTAACCAGGACTGCAACAGTGAATATACTCGAACATCTACATTTATGGTAAGTGTACACAACTGCACTACATTCTTCGTGTTTCACTGTTGCGGTCATTGCATTTGGGTAGAATCCCTAAGCTATGGTTGGGAGGATGGAATTATACAGCATTAGGAGCAGCTATAAGGCCCTGCAGGACAGCAGTGGCAAAGCCTGCTCTGGATTTTGAAAAGAGAGGTAAATGGTAATGTTTGGTGAACGTATGAACTGAGCTCCAAGTAGCAGCTCCTAGAATGTTTCTGGTAGGAACCCCTCTGAGAAAAGCTGCAGAAGTAGATGCAGCCCTGGTGGAATGGGATCTGATCCCCTTAGGGACAGGTTTACCATGGTGCATGTAGCAGAAACTAATACAATGGCTTATCCATTTTGAAATAGTCTGCTTTGAAATAGCCTTTCCCTCTGCCCCTGCAGCAAATGCCACCAGTAGTTGCTCAGATTTTCTTACAGATTTTGTCCTGTTTAAATAGAATCTTAGTTGTCTGTGTATATTTAATGAATGCAGAATCTGCTCCCCCTTGTTCTGTGGATTTGGGAAAAAAGTTGGCAGATGAATGGTCTGATTAAGAGTCACACTGTACCACCTTAGGCATAAAGGATGGATTGGTCCTGAGGGCAACCCTGTTCGGATAAAAGATAATGAAAGGCTCCACTGTCATGAGAGCCTGCAGTTCTGAAATCCTTCTAGCTGAAGTGACTGCTAAAAGAAAAGTCTTCCAAGAGAAATGTCTGCAGTAGCAGCTCGTGCAAAAGGAGGTAGGGTGAGTTTTTCCAGCACAAAATTGAGGTCCCATGCAGGAGTTGGTGCTCTCCTGGGAGGTCTCAAATTTTTGGCCCCTCTCAGGTACTACTTTAGCAGGGAATGAGAAAAGAGAGGAGGCTCTGTGTTGTAATGAGCCAAAATGGCCGAGGCATAGATTTTTGTAGAAGAAGAAGGTAGGCCCTTGTGAAGCATCTCAGTTAAATATTGCAGACTCTGAGGAATATTGGGCATTGCTGTGTTCATTCCTTGTGCTTGCTTCCAGGCACAGAATCTTTTCCATTTATCAGCATAAGATTTTCTAGTACTAGGCCTTCTAGCCTCCAAAATGACATCCATCACAGGTTTACTGAGAGATGTGACTGGTGAAATTAGTTGATTAGCCATGCTGCAAGATTCAGAGTTTGGAGCTGTGTGCGCAGAATTTGATAGTTCTTCTGAGACAGTAGGTAAGGTGTCTGAGGCAGGTACCACGAAGGAAGGTGAGACATACTGCGTAGAAGTGGGTACCAGTGTTGGTGAGGCCAGTCTGGAGCAATCAGAATCATTTTCGGTTTTTCCTGTCTGACTTTTACTAAAACCTTGGAGAGCAGAGGCAGAGGGGGAAAGGCATAGACTGATAGGATTTGCCAGCTGAAGGATAGAGCATCCACTTTCCAAGCTTTTTTTGATAAGCTCTTGTGCAGAATTTGTCCAACTGATAGTTTTGGGGAGAGGCAAAAAGATCTATGTCTGGGCTCCCCATCTTTGTGTCAACATGCTGAAGATTTGTGGATCCAGTTTCCATTCGTGTGGGTCCATAAGATTTCTGCTTAGTTCGTCTGCCAGAGTATCTAACTTTCCTGGCAGGAATTGAGCTTGTAGATGTATTTGGTAAGTCAAGGCTGTGTTCCACAAAGCCATGGCTAGTCTGCAAAGGGGGTAGGAGTAAGTACCTCCCTGCTTGTTTATGTACCACATAACTGTGGTGTTGTCCGTCTTTATCAGTAGTTGTCCTGGATGAAGAAAGTCCTTGAAGGCTGTCAGAGCATTCTGTACAGCTAGCATTTCTTTCTGGTTGATATGTAGGTGCATTTGATTTGGGCTCCATTCGCCCTGAATGCATCTCCCTGCCAGATGGGCCCCCCAAGCATAATCTGATGCATCTGTAGTCAGGGTTTGGGTGGCAGGGGGTGGAATGAATGACGGTCCCTTGTTTTGTTGACAGGCCTCTGCCCACCATAGGAACTCCTGTTGCAGACAAGGAAAGTACAGTTGTGTACACTTACCATAAATGTAGATGTTCGAGTGTATTCACTGTTGCAGTCATTACATTTGGATAATATGCTGGCAGGTGCCCTCAGTCGGCCTGAATTCCAAAGTCTTGGGTCCTGCGTCAGTTGCGGTCTCCTCTTCCATGACGTCAGGTTGTCAGGGGTATAAAACAAGCAGCCGATGCCATTTTCTTTAGTTTTTCTTGCCCCAGATGAAAGGTGCCCCCCAAATGGGTAGCAAAAATATATATATAAACTATATATACATGCAACAATACAAACTTTACCTTCATCTACAAGCAAATACACCACAAAGGTTGTAGAAGATAGTGAAGGAAAGAGAAACTCCAGAATAAAAGACTGCAACAGTGAATACACTCGAACATCTACATTTACGGTAAGTGTACATAACTGTACTATGTTCTTCGTGTTTCACTGTTGCAGTCATTACATTTGGGTAGAATCCCGAAGCTATGGATGGGAGGCTGGAGCTAAACTGCATTAGGGGCGGCTATAAGGCCCTGCAGCACTGCAGTGGCAAAGCCTGCCCTGGACTTAGAGTAGAGAGGCAAATTATAATGCTTTGTAAAAGTGTGAATAGAACTCCAAGTAGCAGCCTCTAGAATGTCTTTGGTTTTTACTCCCCTGAAAAAAGCTGCAGCCCTGATAGAATAAGACCTAATCCCCATGGGCACAGGTTTGCCATGATGCAAGTAGCAGAATCGAATGTAGTGGCATATCCACTTTGAAACAGTCTGCTTTGAAATAGCCTTTCACTCTGATCCTGCAGCAAATGTCACTAGTAACTGCTCAGTTTTTCTTAGAGCTTTAGTCCTGCTCAAGTAGAATCTTAGTTGTCTGTGTACATCCAAGGAATGCAGAATCCTCTCCCCCTTGTTCTGCGGATTTGGATAAAAAGTTGGCAGATTAATAGTTTGGTTAAGAGCCACACTGGAAACCACTTTAGGCATAAATGAAGGATTAGTCCTCAGGGACATGTCTGGGTAAAATATGATAAAAGGCTCCACAGCCATGAGGACCTGCAGGTCTGAGACCCTTCTTGCTGAAGTAATTGCCAGGAGCAGAGCTGTTTTCCATGATAAGAACTTTAGATCTGCAGTAACAGCTGGTTCAAATGGAGGCAGGGTGAGCTTTTCCAACACATAATTGAGGTCCCGTGCAGGAATAGGTGATCTTCTGGGAGGCCTTAAATTTTTGGCCCCTCTAATATACTGCTTAAGTAAAGGATGAGAAAAGATTGGTGGCTCTGTGTTGTAATGAGCCGAGATGGCAGAGGCATGGATTTTTATTGATGAAAAAGATAGGCCTTTGTCAAGCATCTCAATCAAGTATTGTAAAATCTGAGGAATATTTGGCTCTGCTGTATCAGTTCCTTGTGCTTGGTTCCAAGCACAGAATCTCTTCCATTTACCAGCATAAGATTTTCTAGTTCTAGGCCTTCTGGCTTCCAAAATGACATCCATCACAGCTTTACTGAGAGGTGTTGTTTGAATAACTACATAATCAGCCATGCTGCCAGGGTTCAGTGTTTGGATCTGATTGTTTTGCTGGGACAGTAAGTGAGGTATATGAGGCAAGTACCAAGGTGGGAAATGAGACATGTTCTAGAATTACGTAAACAAATTTACTGCGAATACACCTATGAGTGCCAATTTTATAATGCGGTAATCCAATGCTGTAGCCAAACGAACAAACAACCAAAATAAAATAAAACACTTGTTTTTATTGTACAAATACGAAAGAAAATAAACAAAAAAAATGAACAGAGTTAAGCGCTTTCACCCAACATCACAGAGTTTCCTCAGAACTCACAAAACAATTAAGCTCAGACCCTTAAATGTCTTTTTTGGCGCCAACACATTTTCGAATATTTAAAGTGACACCACTGTGTTACCACACTATACATGGCGTTAGTAATACAAATAACCATGAAGAAATGAAAAATATAAATATAATGTAAAATATAGTAATAATACAAGTAGTCTAAAACCTACATCTCTACAGCTGCCACTAGTACAGTACTTAATACTTCGTGTGTGAAATATTATACTATAAATAAAAATGATGTAATATTGACAACGTGATCATATTACTTCCTATGAATACTTGTAAATAAACACATCAAAATACTGTTCTAAGTGTATTCTATAAAGACAAAATATGTAAAACTTAATTGACAATGATAACTACATTTGTGAACAAAAAAGAATATGGAAAATGAAACAAAAATATTATTGCATCGATGCAGTACATGTATACATACACAAAAATTGAATAAAAATATGAAAATATGAATTGTTGCATTTAAAAATATGTGAAGTATAATAATGCTAATATTACAAAGTAGATTTTGTCACCATGTTAAAAAATGTTAAGAATCTTATTAAATAATGTATATAAAAATCTATATAAAATCTATGTAAAATCTATATAAAATCTATATAAAATCTGCACTTTCTGTGAGGGCTGTGATACTGAATAATTTTTATATAATTTTTATATTAAAACTACAATTTATTATTGATTATAGGATATAATAGGGGTTTAATCGATATATGGTCATTTAAACCTGGGGGGGGTGGTGGCATCTAAATAAATTTGCCACCATACCTCTCTATAGCTTAACAGACTTTTAATATCTCCTCCCTTGGGGTTAGATTTTAATATTTCTAAAATGATAAATTTAAAATAATGGTCCTCTCCTTCATAAAAAATGTGCTTATATAATGCATTATTCATATATTTTGTTTTAATACTGTAGGTATGGTCGTAAATTCTTTTTCTAAAATGCCTCTCAGTCTTACCAGTGTAAAAACTGGAGCATTTCTGACATATGCTTAAATAAATTACCAATTTACTATTACAATTTCCTAACTTACTGTAAACACAACTTTATTCATTGTTTAAATTAATTATAAGTTCATCAGACATGTATTTACATTGGTTACATGTGCCACATTTTAAACTTCTATTTGTCACATTATTTCTGTTCGTCTTTACTTCTTTCTTGTATTCCACCATTTTCTTGATATTGTTCCCCATTTTAAAGATTAAATTGGGTTTCGTACCTGTTACTTTTGTAGTTTAAGCATCATTAAATACTAGGTGCCATGAGTCGCATATAATTTGTTTAATGAAACTTGCTGCCATGTTGTACTGAATCACACATGATTTTTGGTACCTATTACTGGAAATCAAATCTGTTTTCCCCATTGTTGAATCTATACCGGTTTCTTGTCCTCCAGAGTTGTTACCTAACAATGGTTGACATCTAGTGCCCCGGAATTCAAAAATGTATTTGATGGTAGAATCCATCATATTGTTAGGGTATCCTCTTTGTAAAAACAATTTTTTTATATACTCTAACTCTACCCTTAGATCTTCGTCATTTGAAGTCATGCGTGCTGAACGAATACATTGACCCTTAAAAATATTGTTTTTTAATTTCTCAGGATGGCAGCTAGTGTAATGTAAATAACTGTTGGAAAATGTATCCTTTCTGTAAATGGAAGATACTTGTTGTGTTTCATATTTGATTAAAGTATCTAAATAAGGTACGCCAGTGTTTTTGTAAGAGTATGTGAATTTCAAATAATCACTACTTGAGTTTAAAAAATGGATAAATGTCTCTAATAATGTCTCATCTGCTCCCCATAAAATGTAAATATCATCTAAAAACCTTGAATAATATTTGACGTGTTTATAAAATTCACTTGTAAGTAGGATGTTGTCTTCCCAATAAAGCATTACCAGATTAACGTAAATTGGGGCACATGCAGCGCCCATAGCAACACCTCTAATCTGTTTGAAGAGTTCTCCTTCAAAATAGATATAATTATTATCAAGAACTATGGACATCATTTCCTGTAATAAATATATTTTGTTCCATTCAATACCAGTGTGTTTCCTTATACTATTACTAAAAGCTTCGAGTCCATCGTCCTTCGGGATACAGGAAAACAAATCTATCACGTCGATAGTTAAAAATATTATGTTGTCTAAATTAATGTCTTTTGGCACATTTTCATAAATAAATTTCAATTTTGAATCAATGTATCTCCTTATTGGGAAAGTTTTGGAATTACTGCCTGACACAATCGGTCTAAAAGGGGGATCAGAGATGTCTTTGTGTATCTTAGGGATACCTACAAATGTAGCCAATTGTGGAAATTCCACCCTCAAAAAATCGTATTCATCTCTAGTGATCCTTGCTTCAATATAATATTCTTCTATATATGAATCTATTCTACAATAAGCTATATTGAGCTCATTGATTGAAATGGAAATGTAATTACCTGAATGATGTAAGATGTCATACATTTTCATAATATACCGAAAATTGTCATATAAATCTATACCACCCCCTTTGTCAGGCTTCATCACTCTGATATTCTTGTCATTCATAATTGTATTTAATAAATTAATATCTTCTGTAGTCAAGTTACTATGTTTAGTCATTTCCTTCAGATTCTTGTGTTCATGATAAATTTTCCTTATAGTGATTTTTTCATATAAATCAACTTTCGGATGAAAAGGTGGAATGAATACACTCACTTTTTTTAAAACAGAAGCTTGATTGTCATCTTGTGATCTTGTTTTATTCTCATTGATCTGTGTGTTATTAAAAAACATGTCTAAATTGATTTTTCTAATATATTTTTTAAAATCTATAATAGCATGTACTAAGTTGAATCTAGGGTTAGGTATGTATTTCATTCCTTTACTGAATAAGTTGAAATGTTCCTTTTCGATATCACAATTTATTTAAGCATATGTCAAAAATGCTCCAGTTTTTACGTTGGTAAGACTGAGAGGCATTTTAGAAAAAGAATTTACGACTATACCTACAGTATTAAAACATAAGTTATGAATAATGCATTATATAAGCACATTTTTTATGAAGGAGAGGACCATTATTTTAAATTTATCATTATATATCTTCTCCACCTTCTGAAGTCCCTATCTCTTGATAAATCTTCCTTGAGCTGGTTTACATCCTACCTGGATAATCGTAAACAAGCAGTTCTCTGGCAGAATCATCTTTCTGAACTCCTTCCTACTTCCTTAGGTGTCCCACAAGGCTCTATCTTAGGCCCACTTCTATTCTCCATTTTTATCAATGACCTTCATCTCTCTATTCCCTTCTCTACCTGCATTCAATACGCCGACGACTCCACAATTATTTGTTCTGCATCATCCCAAACTGAACTGCATTCTTTCACACAAAAATCTTTCTCCACAATAGAAAAATGGTTCTCTAACCATTGTCTTCTCCTCAACCCAAAAAAAACCAAATTATTGCTGTTTACACCCTCACACTCATCTCCCCCTCTGCACTTTACTTTGGAATCAAACAATGGTACCATTATTTCTCCAGACACTACTACCAAACTCTTAGGAATCACAATAGATAATCTACTTAAATTTAACACTCACATAAACACCACAATAAAATCTACCAACAAAAAACTTGGATCCTTGTATAGAATTAAACAATTTCTAACACCTTTAGCCAGAACTACAATAGCAAGAACTCAATCTCTACCCTATTATATGCCTCCCCCATCTATACTAACGTGTCCCAAAACAATATTAACAGACTGGCTAGATCATATAATAACATTGCCAGATTTGCCACCAACTCACCATATAGAACTCATCACTGTCTAAACCTAAAACAACTAGGCTGGCTTGAGTTACCTCACCTTCTACAATTCAACCAACTTATTATTGCCCATAAGGTCCTTTATCAACCAAACAATACCCCTATTCTCTCTACCCTCATAACACCATATTGCAACCTGAAAAAGCTACGCTCAACAAACAAAATGATGATGCAAACTTCTTTTTCTAATAACTCAGCAGGAGACTCTCTATTTACTAACTTTGTTGGGAAAATATGGAATCGCTTACCAATTGACCTTACTGCTCTTACATCTCTCCCACTATTCAAAACTAACCTTAAACATTTCCTCTCCAACCACTGGTTATGCTCTTGTAATAACCCTGACTAATTGCTTTTCTCTTACTTTTTTCATCTGTACTACCCTGTCTCCTTCTAAATATCTCTTTTAATCTTGACTCTTTGAACTTTTTCACTCACTGACCTTTCTACTCTAAACTGCTCTACCTAACCCATCTACCTACCAAGCCTATTTTTAAAATACTGTCCTATCCTGTAGATGTCCTAACTATCCTCTATATAAATATCTTCTCTCTATTTTACTGACTTACTTGTTTGGAAGATAGTGAAATCCCTTATATATAATGTACTAATCTTTTGTTTTTATTTATGCTTTTGTTTTTTATTAATGTTTTGTTATACACTTTCTTAATGTTGTTTCTATTTTACTTGTGATATTAAATATTGTGTAAGCTTGGAGCTTTTCTCCTCGGGCCTCCACAGAAAATGGACATGTATCCAGTTGGACTAGCCCGGTTAACAAATGTAAAATAAATAAATAAATAAATTTTAGAAATATTAAAATCTAACCCCAAGGGAGGAGATATTAAAAGTCTGTTAAGCTATAGAGAGGTATGGTGGCAAATTTATTTTGATGCCACCCCCCCCCAGGTTTAAATGACCATATATCGATTAAACCCCTATTATATCCTATAATCAATAATAAATTGTAGTTTTAATATAAAAATTATATAAAAATTATTCAGTATCACAGCCCTCACAGAAAGTGTAGATTTTATATAGATTTTATATAGATTTTACATAGATTTTATATTGATTTTTATATACATTATTGAATAAGATTCTTAACATTTTTTAATGTGGTGACAAAATCTACTTTGTAATATTAGCATTATTATACTTCACATATTTTTAAATGCAACAATTCATATTTTCATATTTTTATTCAATTTTTGTGTATGTATACATGTACTGCATCGATGCAATAATATTTTTGTTTCATTTTCCATATTCTTTTTTGTTCACAAATGTAGTTATCATTGTCAATTAAGTTTTACATATTTTGTCTTTATAGAATAGTAGATAGACCTAGAACAGTATTTTGATGTATTTATTTACAAGTATTCATAGGAAGTAATATGATCACGTTGTCAATATTACATCATTTTTAGTTATAGTATAATATTTCACACACAAAGTATTAAGTACTGTACTAGTGGCAGCTGTAAAGATGTAGGTTTTAGACTACTTGTATTATTACTATATTTTACATTATATTTATATTTTTCATTTCTTCATGGTTATTTGTATTATTAACGCCATGTATAGTGTGGTAACACAGTGGTGTCACTTTAAATATTCAAAAATGTGTTGGCGCCAAAAAAGACATTTAAGGGTCTGAGCTTAATTGTTTTGCGAGTTCTGAGGAAACCCTGTGATGTTGGGTGAAAGCGCTTAACTCTGTTCATTTTTTTTTTGTTTATTTTCTTTCGTATTTGTACGATAAAAACAAGTGTTTTATTTTATTTTGGTCGTTTGTTCGTTTGGCTACAGCATTGGATTACCGCATTATAAAATTGGGCACTCATAGGTGTATTCGCAGTAAATTTGTTTACGTAGTTATTTCAATTCGTGGATTTTATGTTCCTTAGAATTGGGTACCAGTATTGGTGGGACCAGTCCGGGGCAATTAGTATCATCTTTGGTTTCTCTTGTCTGACGTTTAGTAGGACCTTGGGAAGAAGAGGTAGAGGAGGAAAGGCGTAAACTGATAGGTTTTTCCAACTGAAGGATAGGGCATCCACTTTCCATGCTTGTCTGTGATAAGTCCTTGTGCAAAACTTTTCCAGTAGATAATTTTGAGGAGAGGCAAATAGATCTATGTCAGGGCTCCCCCATTTTTTTGTTATCATGCTGAATAATTGTGAATCTAGTTTCCACTCGTGAGGGTCCATAAGGTTTCTGCTTAAATCGTCTGCCAGAGTATTTTGCTTTCCTGCCAGGAATTGAGCTTGAAGATGTACTTGGTAAGTCAAGGCTGTGTCCTACAGTGCCATGGCTAGTCTGCAAAGGGGTTATGAGTGTGTGCCCCCCTGCTTGTTTATATACCACATAACCGTGGTGTTGTCCGTCTTTATCAGTAGTTGTCCTGGATGAAGTCCTTGAAGGCTGTCAGGGCATTTTGAACAGCTAACATCTCTTTTTGGTTGATATGCAGATGCATTTGTTTTGGGGTCCATATGCCCTGAATGCACCTTCCTGCCAGGTGGGCCCCCCATGCATAATATGATGCGTCTGTTGTTAAGGTTTGGCTGGCAGAGGGTAGAATGAAAGCCCGTCCCATGTTTTGGTGACATGCCTTTGGCCACCATAGAAACTCCTGTTGTAGGCAGGGAATGAGAGGAATCATTGTTTCCAAACTGTAACAATGTTGACTCCATAAACTTTTTAGGCACCATTGTAGTTTCCTCATATGCAGTCTTGCATATGGAATCAGTAGGATGCAGGATGCCATGAACCCTAAAGCCTGCAGAGTTTGTCTTGCAGATAACTGAGTTTTTGTTGCAGTCAGTTTGAAGTAAGTAGTCAGTTGCCTTTGTCTGTCTGGCGTGAAGCAAGCCATCTGGGCAGTTGTATTTCAAGCTTGCACCCAGGAATGTTATCTTTTGAGAGGGTACCAGTTGTGATTTCTTTTAATTTATTGTGTACCCTAGGCATGTTAGAAGCCTTTTCACAAATGCCAGGTGCTGAAGAAGAATGTCCTTGTTCTCTGCTTGAATGAGACAGTCGTCCAAGTAAGGATATATTTGTATATTTGTTTGCAAAATGCAATTACTGGTGCCAGGCACTTTGTAAAGACCCTGGGCGCAGTAGATGAGCCAAAGGGCAGTGCAGAGAATTGGTAGTGCATAAAGCCAGCCTTGAAACGGAGGTATCTTCTGCACGATTCCCTTATTGGGATATGCAGGTATGCCTCTTTTAGGTCTAATGTCACCAGCCAAGCGTTCTTGCCCAGTATGGGGAGAAGCTGCTGCAAAGTTAACATTTTGAATTTTGGAATGTCCAGGTATGTGTTCAAAATTGATAAATCCAGTATAGGGCGCCAGGCCTAGTCTTTTCTGGGTACCAAGAACAGTCGAATAAAAACCTTGTCCTTTTTCCTGTTCTGGTACTGGCTGAATAGCCCCCATATCCATGAGGGACGTAACCTGTTTCTGTGCCTCTGCCCATTGACTTTTTGGCAGATCTGGCCAACCGTTTGCAATTGGCAGAGTATGGAAGTGGAATCTGTATCCCTGATATACTATGTTTAACACCCACTTGTCCTTGGTTATTAACTGCCAATTTTGAGCACAAAGTGCTAATTTTCCCCCTAAGGGTTCTGCCAAAAGGTAAGTGCTTGGTGATGGCAGAGGGAAGTCATTGAAACTGTTTACTGTACGGTTGCACTTTATTTCCTCCAGATTTGGAGGTAGAAGCACCCCATTGCTTTGACCTGTAAGAATCCTGTGACTGGTATCTAGAACCTTTAGGGTGCCTGGATTTGCCTCGTTGAGCTCTGTCGGACACAGGA
Organism: Protopterus annectens; assembly: GCF_019279795.1. Lineage (NCBI taxonomy): Eukaryota > Metazoa > Chordata > Ceratodontiformes > Protopteridae > Protopterus > Protopterus annectens. The sequence goes on from NC_056751.1 coordinate 267,753,591, forward strand.
AAGGACCAATTTTTTGTAGGCCAGTGTCTACTGAATCTTGGTGGCTGCACTTGTAAGAAGTCTTTTACAGTTTGCATAGACTTAGCTTTTTCTTCCTTTTTCCTTAAAATCTCTTCTGCCTTAATACCAAACAGAGTATCATGCTGTAAAGGTGCATCCAGCAATTTAGCTTTAACGTGATCAGGCAAATTTTACTCTTTTAGCCAGGCATGCCTCCTAATCACAGATCCAGTAACTGCGGCCCTGCAGGAGGCCTCTAAGGAATCAAAACCACATTGCAAAGTATGCTTTCCAACTTGTTCTGCTGCATGCAATAATTCCTGCAATTCTTTATTTTCTGCACATTCAGAAATCAACATAATTTTCTGTTTCAGTAATCCCATAGCATGTTGTTGATAGTAGAGCATATGAAACTGGCAGTTTAAGGCCCTAATTGCCAAGGTTGCAGATGTATAAACCTTCTTTCCCCATCTATCCAGTGCCCTTGAATCTCTGTCAGAGGGGTTTGGATTTTTGCTGTTGAGGCCTTAAAACTTTTTGACCGTGTGAAATAGTTTCAGGGTCAGCAGCAGGGTTTTGAAATAAAAATTGAACACGTGGCCCATGCGTCGTTTTTTTAGACACAAAAGTTGGTTTTGGCCTTGTTTTTGATGATGGTGTCGGTTTAATATACAAATCTTTAGGCCTGAAAACACCCTCAGAAGCAGGTGCCTGCTCAGCGGCTCCGGATCCATCTAAGGGAGAGACATCTGCGGGTTCAATACTTGAAGTGTCTCGCGGCATACCGTACTCCGAATGGGTCTCAGTAGAGACCGCGAATCAAAAGTAGCGGGCATCAGGGGCTGCAAAAGAACCTCAGTGAGTACCGGCGAACCGGCGACTGGCTTAGGAGAAGCTTCGCCATCGGTCTTGGACCTCGACGGTCTCTGTCTTTTTCTTTGCGTTTTTTGTGAATTCCGGTAGTCGGATTGCTAACGGACGACATTTCTGGATAGTTAAATCTTGAGCCAAAATATTTAGAAGCAAAAATATACCAACTCTTAATAGTGAGTTGGTTAAATTTAGCACAAAACCGACAGCAAGGCACATTATGGTCAGGGCCTAGGCAAGGAATACAATACAAATGAAAATCCTTATGAGGTATTTGCTTCCCACAAGTAATACAATTATTAACTTTTACTGACATCGGTAAGGAGCAAGAAAAAGTTTCCCCAACAGGGTACTTAGCTTTAGGTTGAAGACTTCGGTTCTGAAACTCGAAAACGAAAATTTCATGAGTCGGCCGACCAGCACTTGCGAACTGCTTCTGCTTCGGGCACCGCACGGCAAGAAAGACTGATTAAAATGGCATCGGTTGCATGTTTTATACCCCTGACAACCTGATGTCATGAAGAAGAGACAGCAACCGACGCAGGACCCAAGACTTTGTTATTCAGGCCGACTGAGGGCAACCTGCCAGCAGATTACCCAAATGTAATGACTGCAACAGTGAAACATGAATAACATCATACACTTTATTAAAATAAACAATGCAAGCTAAAACATAATATAAAAACCAGGTAAGTGCTTTCATGCTTCGTATCAGCACTTCATCAGACCTACTTTAAAATCACCTTCGTACTGTTTATATAGTGCAGACCTATCAGGTTCTACATACTGTTTATATAGTGCAGACCTATCAGGTTCTACACATCTTTAATTCATTCATTTAAATTGGCCGGATCTTTAATAATGGCTTTAACAGAACAAAACCATTTAAGCGAAATTCTTTGTCGTCTTGCAACCTTACTATCCATCTTAATTCATTCAGTTCAATCTGATTATCTGAATCACCCATCCTTTTATTCAGAATAATCAATTGTAAAATCATAAATTTAAAAACATGACTACTGTCATTACTTAAGACATGCTTGACAACGCATTTGAAGCCCTCGCATTGCAAGTCTCACTTAGATGTTCTTTAATCCTTTCTTTCAGGGTTGTGTCTTGCCTACATAGAAGATATTTCACAAATTCTTCATTGCGCAAGCACCATATTGGCATTGCAGGCTGACCACCTGCTCACCAACAACAGATATGTTACCTGTATTAAATATCTAGGAGATTTGGTGATGATGCCTTCTTCATTGGGTGGGGGTGGGGGGTGGGGGGGTGTCAATGTGACTGAGTTTGAAGAATTTATGAAATACCTTGAAACCGCCACAGGCGTAGATTCACCACCAATATTTCTTCATCAGAAATAGATTTTTTAGATGTCAAGCTTGTTAAAGGGAGTGATAACAGGGTTTCAACTACTGTTTATAGGAAAACTTGTAGAAGAAATAATCTTCTACATAGAAATAGCATGCTTCCCCCTTATGCATACAGGAACATTGTGAAGGGACAATGTTCAAGATTATCTAGGCTCACTAGTGAACAACAGTGTTTTGAGAATGAAGTTTCTTGCCTTACTTGGCAATTGAGATAGAGGTTACAAAGAAAAAGAGGTTACATATATTATTAACGACAATGTTGCACTTGGAGAAGAATGGGAAAAACCTTACTGCTGTGAGGGATCAGCCATGTGTAAGATTGTGGGACAGGAAAGTTCTAATAAGGACTGGCAGACAACTTCAGTTCTTATCTTCCACTCTAGTAATGTTAATGCTGTCTTCAATATTGTTAGATGGAAATGGCCGATATTGATGACAGGATAAAATAAGGCATATAGTAGGAGAGAGTCCGAAGTTCCTATTTAAGAATAACAAATCATTGAAGGGAATGCTATGTTATGAGGCAAGAGATAATATATCTGTTAGAACTACACCATTTGGGACTTCCCCATGTAATAATTGTGCATTTTGTGATTATATATCTGATAAGAATACATTTGTACATCCGGTTATGGGACAGGTTTTACCCCTAAACTGCATGCGGATTGCCTTAGCAAGAATTTAGTTTACCTTGCTATTTGCAAGGTATGCTCTTCTATGTAGGCAGGATGACACACCCCCTGAAAGAAGGTATTAAAGAACATCTAAGTGAGACTTTTGCAATGCGAGGGCTTCAAATGGGTTGGGCTAGCCATGTCTTGAGTAATAACAGTAGTCATGTTTTTAAATTTATGGTTTTACAGTTGATTACTCCGAATAAAAGGATAGGTGATTTAGATAATCAGATTGAACTGAATGAATTAAGATGGTTAGTAAGGTTGCAAGCCGACAAAGAATTAGTCTTAAATGGCACTGTCCCATTAAAGCCAGCATTGAAGATACGGCCAATTAAATGAATGAATGGCTCTGTCCCTTTAAAGCCGGTATTGAAGATCTGGCCAGTTAAATGAATGAATTATAGATGTGTAGAAGCTGATAGGTCTGGACTATATAAAGAGTAAGAAGGTGATTTTAAAGTAGGTCTGATGAAGTGCTAATAGGAAGCATGAAAGCACTTACTTGGTTCGTCTATATTATGTTTTAGCTTGCATGGTTTCTTATTTTAATAAAGTGAATGTTTGTTATTGTACCTTCTGCTGGATGACTCTTTCCATTACCTCTGTGTGCCTCTGGGGATTTTATTACTTATTTTTTCTTGCATGTTATTCATGGTTGCATGTCATGGCAGAAAGCTTCAGCAGTGAACAAGGATCTAATCTGTTAACTAAGGACATGAATAGAAGTAGTGAACGGTTTGGCAGGCTAACCAGATTGGAAGGTAATCCTTTGTTACTAAAAATGAATGACTCTATGACATCTTCTGATGTACCAGAGATTGATAACCAAAGTTTTCATGATAATTTGAAAGAATTAGAGGATAAATTGTTTTGCTTGAAAAGAATGCAGTGGCAGAGACTGCATCTTGAGGTGTGCCTGTACTTTAAGATTGTTACCAATGGGCTGAGGATTGTTAAAATGCTGACGTATGGGAATTTTTATCCGGAGCTGTTGAAAAGGTGGCAGCAGTTTAATATAGAGATTGGCTTTGGGTACATTAAGATGTTAATTGATTTCTTTAAACCAATGGAGGAACATATAGCCAATGAAGTGGATGAGCTGCAACAGCAGCTACTTGAGGAGTGTTTACATGAGAATGAACAGCTATGAATAGATGAAATTTTTTATAATGTGCCCCAGTACGAAATAAGACTGGTAATCAGAAGACCAAGAATTTCAAAAGGGATTATGCTGACCTTTTCAGGGGAAACATTTTTTCATGGTCTAAAGAGCAGATTCAGAAGACCCAGGCAGCAAATGATTCGTCCATATGGACGGGTGAATCATTACTAAGGACTGGAGCACAAATGAGTTCAGTTCAGTACAGGCTCTGAGTCTATACGTGATTTAGATACCTTAACAATGAATACCCAGAGAGTTAAGCCACCTGATGCTTGTAAGAAGGTTAAGAATAGTCCAGCTGTAGTACACAACAGAAAGAATTGTTCCACATTTCCTTCCCTTCCCATACCCTTGAAGGATTATGAACCCATTAGAGGACCACATTCTGAGTCGGGAGATGAAGAAAAGCAAGTCCTCAGGCAAATATCAGCAGACAATGACAAACAAGAAAGTATGGGCTCGTCACCATCATCACTGATTTGCAATATATCATCAGTAACTTTGACTTCAGAACAGGTAGCAGTATTGGAAAGAGGTCCGTCATTTATTACAGCTAGGCACTTTGATGCCAATGAGACTATTTAAGATCTTAGACTGTTTGCTAGACAAGTTATGCTGAAGTACTTACATTTTGAAAATGAACAATCTGCAAGAGATACTGTTGTTGTCTTTCGGCTTTTCCCAGTTAGGGGTCGCCACAGCGTAACTCCAGTCCGCTAATGATTGGCAGTAGATTTTCACGAACACCGAGGTGCCAGCTCGACGTTCAACCTTCAACAAAGGCACGCCCATTTACGCATGACTTTCGAACGCCCACTCAACCGCGGGGAGGACATGCAGACTCTGTACAGAAGGCACTCCCTGCACTCCAGCCGAGAATCGAACGGGAGAACCTCTTGCTGTGATGCAACAATGCTACTGCAAGAGATACTACACTTAAGAAACGTAGTTTGAGTGTACCACAACTACATCAGATGTTAGAATTTTCATTAGGACTTGTGAACGTGAGATTAATTATAGGAAGGAACCAACACAGGATAGACGGCTTTGTAATTTAAATAATAAAGAGATACAAGCACTTAAGCAGGTATAGCAGAGTAATCAGATATTTATACGACCTGTGAATAAAGGAAGAGGTATAGTAGTGATGGATAAATTATACTATGATGGTAAAATAAGTGAAATGTTAAAACATGAAACATTTACTAATATAGTCTAGCAATATTAATAAAATTATTAAGGATGTTCATTTTAATTTATATGACATGTTGCTGTGCAGACAAATCAGCTAGGATATGTATACATTCTTCTAGTGGAGCATCCTGTTGTACCAATGCTTTATGGCATGCCTAACATCAATAAACATCTATATGAACTTCCAATGTGACCTACTGTATCCAGTAGAGGTTGTTGACTGAACCCATCTCCTTGTTCATTGAGTGAAGGTTAAGGCCAGTGTTAGATAAGACAGAGTCAGTTTTGAAAGATACAAAACACTTTTTGCAGAGCCTGGTGAAAGTTACTTTGCCACCTTAGATATTTGTTCGTTATTCTGAATGATGATGGTATAGAGAAGGTAACGGAACATTTAATGAAACACTGAATACACGAATGCCACAATCATTTTGATTTGTGCACTGTTAGAGATTTTAGAAAATAATGTCTTGTATGAAGGCAATTATTATTTGCAGGTAAAAGTTGTGGTAATTTCTTGATGATGCCTTCTTCATCTGGGGGCACTGTGACTGAGTTTGAGCAATTTGTGAAATATTTTGAAACCACCACTATTACTTCATCGGAAATAGATTTTTAGCATGCTTCCCCCTTATGAGGGGCGGCTCATGCTATCGGACTGCAGCGCTCCCACCTAGAAAAAAAAAACAAAAGAAAAATCTGTAAAACTAGAAAACAAAAACAGAAAAAAAAAAATCACGAGTCCCGACTCCTCTGCGCATGCGCAGACACATTAGAGAACTCAGACTGCCTTTATCAGCAGTCTGGATACAGACAAAGAGGTACCCAGCAATCATTGCTGTGAGATACCCAGGAATGTGTGTGGTGACGACAGCACAGAAGAGGAGCTCTGGACTGCTTCAGCTGCAGGCAGAACCAATGAGGGGAGAGCTGCTCTAGCGGGACTTTCATTGCGCGGGCTTCATGGATTACTGCTTCAGGTAGGTGTTTGTGGGCTTGCTTCATTCGTGAAACAGGTAGGTGTTTGGTCGCTGGCTGGATTGTTCGCTCGTGAAACGGGTAGGATATTTATGTACAGCACGTAGATGAAGGCTTCATGACAGGAATTATACAGAGGACGAAGTGTGTGTGTGTGTCTTGGTGCTTGGATACTTTTCAGCCTTGACCTGAGCTCAGTGTATAACACAAATAATCATCACAAGTTTTACAAAATTTTACATATAGTGTCCTAGCATTAACAAGATGCAACAGACAAATTTAAATGCAGTGGAATGTTAAATATAAATCCACACAACAAATCCAACATATGACAGCCTGTAAGATTCATCAGTACTACAAGGTTGCATGAAAGGTATCTTTATGTTTAGTAAGTCAACATAATGCTTAAGGTATGTAACTGGATCATGCTAACAATTTGCTGAGATTAGAAGTGCTTATAATACTTCTGATGTTATACTGTAGGACAAGAAGCTCTTTTAATTCTCTTGTTTGGGATGAGAAGGCCATGTATTTACAGTTTAGCAAATTCCAGATTCATTTGGAATATTTCTGTAGATGTGGGTTAGTATGCTGACAATGAAGTATTGCAAATATTATACATATTATAAAGTGCATATTATATCATGTTTCTGATGTTAATGTCAATACATGGGATTCTAAGACACATATGGAGTTTTATATTAGTTTGTACAGATATTTACAGCTGGTGATTCTTACACTACTTTCAGTGTTCTAACAGTTTTAGTAGTCCGATAATGCCTGAGATTCAGAAAGCATAGCTGCATTGTGGTAAGTGATTTTGAGCAATGAGCATCTACTCTCAGGATGTGTGCGATTCAAAAATACACATACCATTAGCAGGGAATATTGAACCATAGTGCAGAACATGGCTATATAATAAAATGATTTTGTGCAACAATATTAAAATAATTGGCACTGTGTACACTGAGGCAGATCAAGATGACAACAGTAACAGAAAGTTCATACCGGGGATCACACCAACAGCACTACTAGATAGGGGCCAAGGGTACTAGCTGCTAGTACAAGGGTCTAGGGAACTACTAAAGGGGCGGTGAATACCGCACAACGTGGCTGGGCTAATATATGCCTTCGGGCAGATAGCCCAGTACCAACCTATGAACCTATGATGGAGTGTTTTGTGCCAAGAGGTTGACAGCTATGGTGAGAACTGAATTCACTAAACGGTAGCTATTTAAGTTAGTCTTCCTCTCTTTCACAAAACAGCTGATTTGGCATAGTGGTATGTTTCTCTGACTGTTTTGCACAGGGTCCCCTGGGTTAAAGACGTGGCAGTGAAATGTATGGTGGTAACACAGCATTTTATTCTAGCAACTTTCCAACATTATACAAGCAATGTTTAAAATGTGTCCCTGGTTTTTGCCCCCCCCCCCCCCAATAAATTTTGGCTTTTTCCAGATTTCTTGTGCTGCAAATTTCAGAGATACAACTGCGTGTCGAGTAGATTTTACAAGGAGCTGAGAGCTGCAGGGGAACAAAACTTTAGTGCTGCTTATTCTGAGTCTGCTTGCATTGTTAATAGCACAACAGGTAGTGTACTTGCTTTTGATGCAGAAGGCTGTGGGGGTTCTACTCCCACAGTAGATAGATGCATTGCTGATACTGTACTGTGTTGTAAAGTGGGTGGATTCTGCAGTCCTTTTTGGCAAAGATACCTAGAGTAGTAACTATGAACCGGTTATCAGTTTGCCATACAGTCCCTATTGCGATATTACTAGCTTAGCTTATCATTTTTTTTAATGCATGCAACATTGGCAATTTATTCCTCAAGGGCAACAGGCACTTTATTTGTAGATGAATAAACAATGACTTATAAAGTTGTTTGCTAGCGGCAACCTCTTCTTTGTTACAGATTTCTTTAATGTGGAATTATTTAGATGACTTTTACTACTTCAGAGATTGTGCATATTTATTGATACTGGTGGACTGTACATGGTTGAGTAGACTTTTATGATGGAAATGTTCTGAACTGGGTAGTTTTGTCATTGGTGCATGCATTTTATTTCATTGTTTACTGGAAAATGTTCAAAACAATACATTTAAAATGCCGTCTAACAACTGTACTGTATTGTACAAGGAATATAATTTAATACTATCAGGAAGGTGTATCAAAGAACACATGCATATTTCATGTGCAAGGGGCCTATGATTTGAAAACAGCCCAAAGTTAATCTTTACCTGCCACTGGCAAAATGTATTTTCTTTGAATGTGGGTTTCATTGAATGTGAGTTTCAAGGGCAGAGAAGTTTTAATGCTAAGCCTGTTTTCCTTGTGAGACTGCATTGCTTTGTTTAGCAGATGTCTTAGTGTTTGTGCTGTAAAATGCAAAATAAAACTTTCAAATGAAATCCAAATCATCACAGAAGTAAAGCAGTATGCACATTAGTGTTTATGGTAAATGGAGTGAAACAGCCAAGTAATGGATCATTGGAATAGCTGCAGGGGGGAGGGCTCCATTCGATCATGATTTTGTGAGGGGGAAGGGCGGCAAACTCAAAGACAGCCCCAGCTGAACTATACCTCCCAACTGTCCAGATTTTCACAGAATTAATAGATTTTTGCTTCTTATTTTTGGTTTGTTCCTCTTAAATTTGTGGTTTTCTGGAAAATCATTTAGGAATTAAGTCACTAAATAACGACACAGTTTCAGACTTCATAACCTTCAGAAAATGCATGCTAAAGTAAGACCTGTTATTCTATCAACTGTCTCATTTATACAAGAGCAATTTTTAGTACTGTTTATATGTTCCCCCAATATATTTGGCCTTGTCCAGATTTATTGCATTAACAGGTTGAGAAGTACATGCAAATAAATTGCTTTATAGAATTAGGCATAGCCAAACCTCTCAACTGTCCCCGAATTTGGGTCAAATGTTGCTCTTCCCCTAATAATCCCTCTGCAAAATAGCAATTTTGGAAGAAAACATGGAGGGTTTACAATTAAGAAATAACTGTAATAATCAGAGTTATAGATTACTTTTATTTCAGAAATGCATGTAGATTCTTTTATTTTGTCAGCTGCTCAAGTTAGCAGTACTAATATTAAAAAAGTGTCCCTTCTTTGACAGGTTCCCCAGCTGTATTGTGTGGCTATTTTATATTTTTGCATCACATTTTTGGTCCATTTTTCATAAAATTGTGGGTTTTTTTGGCAAATTAGTGGCAAATCATTAAAGACTAAAGTTAGAAAATAATGACAGACATTTGAATTTCAGATTTCATATCCTTCAGAAAATTCATACTAATGCAAGACCTACTATTCTATTATCTTTCTAAGTTTATAAGAGCAATATTTAAAAATTGTCTTATTTTTGGGCCTTTGTCCCATTTCTATGTATGGCTTTGCCCAGATTTCTTGCTCTGAGGTTGAAAGGTATGACAAATGTGTCAGGGCCATCAAAGTCAGCCAGAGACATTTCAAATTGTGACATACTTGTTGCGCCCCACTCCCCCATGTAGTGACTCTGGATGTGTCCAAGCAAGGCAAGGAGCAGTTATGCAGTGTAAATGTGCAGCGTATCCCCCCATCCAAGGTAGACACAAGTACTACAGTGGCTTTTCATCTGTTCTTGATTTTGAAGTACTACAGTTGCTTTTCATCTGTTCTTGATTTTGCAGAATGGTCTGGTTTCTGTCATATTTTTGTACTGTTGATTTATGCTTATTACTCAAAGTGTGGGTGTGCCTTCGTTGAAGGTTGTGCGTCAGGGCTGGTAACTCGGCACGTAAAAATCCACTACCAAATATTAGCGGACCGGAGTTCCGCTGTGGCGACCCCTAACCGGGATAAGCCGAAAGACACAACAACTCAAAGTGCCTGTTGCTCTGTGTTTTAAGTAGCAATGCTTTAATGACCATCAGGTAAGCTACTCTGAGATCATAACATGCAAGTAAGCTTTAATAAGCATACTGTTAAAAAATTGCCAACATTGAAGCCTTTCTGTTGTTGCCATGCAGAGAATACTTAACTAGATAATGTATAAGCGTTGGGTATTGAAATGCATATGACAGTATTTGTAATAAAGGACAGGATTAAATTATTTTAAGAAGCTCATTACACTTGTTGGAGACTTCCGGTGATCTCTGAGGGCTTTACCCGTAAACTAAACAGAATGCCATTCATGTGTAGTCCATAACCTGTACAGTAATCCTTTAAGCAATGTATTTTGAGCTCGTTTCTTGTTTGCTTTTCATTTTTTACTTTGGTCATGTTTTCCCCATGAAACAAGTAGATAGTCAGGCAGCAGGTGTTTTTTGGATAAGAAACATTTTTACAGGTGGGGGCATCACAGAGATTGCTACTTTCAGCATGTTACTTGGTACTTTAATAAAGCTGAATATAAATTATGATTAGAACTGCAGTGCAAGGAGAAGTGGTTTGAGTTGAGTGCTGCTTGTTTTTCTTATACTTGATTTTGACTGGCATCCCAGCAATGTATTTAAAAAGTAATTTATTTTTTCATGCCTCACAACCTTTTTGTTTCCATCTGGATATTAAAGTAAGCTGTCATGCAGCCAATGCATTGAAATATTTTTATTCTTTTACACTTCATTTGTCTTGATTGGACTCTCATAATGAGGGTTTGGCACCCAGGGCAGCATATTTAATTAAAGTTAGTTATTGTGGTTTTGAGCATAGCTCCTCCCATTTCTAGTTGGCTGCATCCCTTCCCACTGACCCCACCCATTCAGCTATCTCCTGCAGCCCCCCTTTGATTTGAAGTCACCAGCCGCCACTGCCCCTTATGTATACAGGAACATTGTGAAGGGACAGTGTATGAGATTATCTAGGCTCACTACTTAAAAACGGTGTTTTGAGAATGAAGTTTCTTGCCTTACTTGGCAACTGAGAGATAGAGGTTACAAAGAAAAAGAGGTTACATTTATTATTAATGACACCGTTATACTTGGAGAAGAACGGGCAAAACTTTAATACTCTGAGGGATCAGCCATGCGTAAGATTGCGGGATAGGAAAGTTCTAATAAGGATCGGCAGAGAATTTAATTTCCTATCTTCTACTCTAGTAATGTTAATGCTGTGTGTAATATTGTTAGACAGAACTGGCAGATATTGATGACAGAGGATAGAATAACGCATATAGTAGGAGAGAGTCTGAATTTCCTGTTTAAGTATAACAAATCAATGAAGAGAATGCTGTGTCATGGGGCAAGATATAAAGTACAGTTTTGTACCTACCATAAATGTAGATGTTCGAGGATCCACATTGCTGCAGTCCTAACTATTGGGTAGTCCGCTGTCCAGTCGGCCCGAATACCAAAGTATATGGCTGACGTCGGTCAGGGCGCATTAGACTGACGTCAGTACGTCAGGGTACTAATGCGTATGACCGACGTCATATCCTCAGTCTTTTCTTGCCCCAGATGTCAGAAGACCCTGAAAAGATAAGGCCAAAAACCAAAAACTCCCAACATATCTGCACCAAAATATATATATATACAAAATATACAAAATTAGCAGAATATAACCTCACCTACACAACCACCCCTAAACACAGAGGGAAGGAGGGAGGTAATTGGACTGCAGCAATGTGGATCCTCGAACATCTACATTTATGGTAGGTACAAAACTGTACTATGTTCTTCATTCCACATTGCTGCAGTCCTAACTATTGGGTAGAATCCCAAAGCAGAGGTAAGGGAGGCTGGCAAATCATAAGGAAGCAGGAGCTGATAACATGCCTTGCAAAATAGCTGTGGCAAAACCAGCCCTAGACTTAGAGTAGAGAGGAAGGTGGTAATGCTTAGAGAAAGTATGCACTGAACTCCAAGTAGCTGCCTCCAAAATATCCTTAGTTGCCACCTCCTTAAAAAGCTGTTGAAGTGGCAGTAGCCCTAGTGGAATGAGGCCTAATCCCAGCTGGAATCTCCTTGCCATGATGGGAATAACAAAATGCAATGCAAAACCCAATCCACCTAGAAATAGTTTGTTTTGACACAGGCTTGCCCTGAGAACTCAAAGCAAAAGAAACAAACAACTGCTGAGACTGCCTAAAATCCTTAGTCCTGCTCAAATAATAACGCAATTGCCTGTGTACATCTAAAGTGTGCAAAATCTTTTCCCTTTATTTTGGGGATCTGCATAAAACGTAGGCAAATGAATAGTTTGGTTTAAAGCCACACTAGAAACCACTTTAGGCATAAAGGAAGGATTAGTGCGTAATGATACCCTATCCTTATGAAAATCAAAAAGGCTCAACCGCCATAAGGGCCTGTAACTCAGAAACCCTTCTTGCAGAAGTAATGGCCAACAAAAAGCAGTCTTCCATGACAAGTATTTCAGTTCAGCAGTAGCTGCAGGCTCAAAAGGTTGTAGAGTAAGTTTCTCCAACACAAAATTGAGATCCCAAGCAGGAGTAGGAGCTCTACGTGGGGTCTTATATTCTTTGCCCTCTAAGAAATTGCTTGAACAAAGGATGTGAAAACAATGGTGGGTCACAATCATAGTGAGCTGAAATTGCTGCAGCATGAATCTTAATGGAAGAGAAAGACAAACCTTTGTCCAATAACTCAGTAAGATATTGAAGAGCCACACTCAAATTAGGCTCGAAATCTCCAAATTCTTTGCTGCAGTCCAAAATAAAAATCTCTTCCATTTTTCTGCGTACACTTTCCTTGTACTAGGTCTTCTGGCTTCCATAATCACATTTAAAACTTGTTGAGGAAGTTGAGACCTGCTGTCTTTCAAAACAGAATATGCCAGGCTGTTAGATGAAGAGAGTGAAGCTTGACATTGAGCAGACGACCGTCCTTCTGAGACAACAGATGTGGAATCAAGGGTAAAGGCCATGGAGGCTTCTTTACCAGACTCCTCAGTAATGGGTACCAGTGCTGCCGAGGCCAATCTGGAGCTATTAAAATCATCCTTGGCTTGTCTTGTCTGACCTTTAGAAGCACCTTTGGAAGAAGAGGCAGAGGTGGAAACGCATACACATGAAGATCTTTCCAACTGAAAGAAAGAGCATCCACTTTCCAAGCTGTGTGATGAAACCTCTTTGTGCAAAACTTTGGCAGCTGGTGGTTTAGTGGAGAAGCGAACAGATCTATGTCTGGAGTTCCCCAGGACACTGTCAACTTTTGAAATACATGAAGATCCAGTTTCCACTCGTGGGGATCCATGATTTGTCTGCTTAACACATCTGCTAAGGAGTTCTGTGCTCCCAGCAGAAACCTTGCCTGAAGAGTTAGTTGCAAGCTTAGCGCAGTCTCCCATAAAATCATTGCTTGCCTGCACAATGGGTAAGAATGTGTTCCCCCTTGTTTGTTGATGTACCACATGACAGTTGTGTTGTCTGTTAGAATCAACACCTGCCCTGGAAGAAGTAACTCCTTGAAAGCCATTAATGCAAACTGGACTGCTAACATCTCCTTCATGTTGATATGTAGATGCTGTAGTCTGGCAGGCCACTTGTCTTGTATCCACTTTCCATTTAGATGAGCACCCCAAGCAATGTCTGAGGCATCTGTCGTTAGAATTTGACTCGCCTCTGGCCGGGTCACAGAGAGTCCCTTGTTTAGGTGACATTCCTGAGCCCACCACAAAAATTCCTTTTGAATGCAAGGTATTATTTGAATGACAGTGTCCAAATCCTGGCAGTGCTGTGTCCATACATTTTGAGATACCATTGCAGCTTCCTCATATGCAGTTTGGCATTGGGAAGCACCAGAATACAAGATGCCATGAACCCTAAGGCTTGAAGGACTGTCCTTGCAGTCAGCCCGGACTGAAGAGATAGTTGATGGAAGTAACTGGAAAGATTCTTTTGTTTGTCTGGGGTTAATAAGGCCATCTGGGCTGCTGTATTCAGTCTCACACCCAGAAAGCACATGTCTTGAGAGGGTACTAGACTGGACTTTATTTCGTTCACAGAATACCCTAGGCATCTTAGCACTGCTATGACATATTCCAAATGCTGTAGAAGGTCTTCCTTTTCTTGAGCCAGAATCAGGCAATCGTCCAAGTAAGGATAGATTTGAATTCCTTTTAGCCTGAAGTAAGCTATCACTGGAGCCAGAACCTTTGTGAATACTCTGGGCAGTAGATAAGCCAAAGGGCAATGCAGAGAACTGATAATGAGAATTTCCAGCTCGAAAACGCAGATACTTTCTGCAACTTAGTCTTATAGGCACATGAAGGTAAGCTTCCTTGAGATCTAAAGTTACCATCCAGTGATCCTTGCCCAGCAGAGGTAAAAGCTGTTGTAACGTCAACATTTTGAACTTGGGAATGTCCAGATAAGTGTTGAGGATAGATAAATCCAAAATTGGTCTCCACGTGTTCCCCTTCTTCGGTACTAGGAACAGGCGAGAATAAAATCCTAGGCCCCTTTCTGGCACAGGAACCGGCTGAATGGCCCCTATTTGGAGTAAGTGAGAAATTTGCTTGTGAGCCTCTTGTCTTTGTAGAGGAGGAATGTCTGGCATGCCTTTGAAAGGAGGCAAGGTATGGAAATAAAACCTGTAACCGTGGTGAATGATATCCAGAACCCATTTGTCTTGGGTAATTAAATCCCAATTTTCTTTGAAAAGAGACAGTCTTCCTCCTAGAGGTGCCGCCAGGCGAGAAGGTACTGGCAGCTGAAAAGGCAGGTCATTGGGTCTGCTTACGAAAGGACTGACCCCTGCCCTCACCAGAAGTCTGAGCAGGTGAACTCCCTGTCCTAGGCCTAAAAGCACCTTGAGCTCTGCCCCTACCACGTCTAGACCTACCCCTAGACTGGGAATCATAAGCAGGATAAGTCCATCCCTTAGCAGGCCAATTTCTACTAAACTTCGGAGGCTGCACCTGCAAAAAATCCTTAACAGTTTGCATAGACTTAGCCTTGTCCTCCATCTTCTTTAAAACTGCTTCCACAGGCGAACCAAACAACACATCAGACTGTAAAGGAGCATCCAAAATCCTTGTCTTAACATGCTCAGCTAAGTTCTGATCTCTCAAAAGGGCGTGCCTACGAAGAACAGAACCAGTGGCAGCCACCCTGGAGGAGGCCTGCACAGCATCAAAACCACATTGCAAGGAATGTTTACCCACTTGTTCAGACACATGAACTAAATCCTGCAACTCTTTACACTCAATACCTTCCGCCAGAGCATCCACCTTAGATTTCAACTGTGAAAGAAGATAATTCTGATATTTTAACATGTGAAACTGACAATTCAACGCCCTCATGGCTAAAGTGGAAGTAGTATACACTTTCTTTCCCCATCTATCCAAAGCCCTTGCCTCTTTATCAGGAGGGACAGGATTTTTAACAACTGAGGCCTTCACACCTTTAGGCCCCTGAGAGACAGTTTCCGGGTCTGCCCTAGGACTCTTAAAAGATACTTATGAGCTTCAGGCACCCTATAATACCTATCCGGTTTAACTGGGGCAGGAGGCAAAGAATCCGGATTCAGGGAAGCCTCTGCAAAAACATCTTCCACCACATTCAAAACAGGAGGTATAGCTAAAGGCCTGTGCTGGGGTAAAAACAAGAATTCCCTAAGCCTTTTCCTGGAATCAGAGAAATCTTGACCTTCCCATTTAAAATGCTCCCTCATGGAATGCAGAGTCTCTGAAAATGAAAAATCCTCAGGAGGGAAGCTGAAGGAGTAGAATCATCCACATCAGAATCAGAATAAGGAGGGTACTCCTGCAAGTCTTCAGCCGAAGACTCAGAAGCCTCCGAGCATTGCTCAAAACTCTCAAACTCAGATTCCACCCTAGGCCTCTTATCAGGAGGGGGCATAGAACCCCTTATCATAGTAATCAAATCCTCTGCCATTTTAAGCATATGTTTCTTAGGCAAAGACCCTGAAGTACTAGGAGAAACCCCCACTGAAGCAAAACTCGGCCTGCCCCTCAAAGAAGCCTTGGAAACAGAAGGGAAGGCTCTGACCACCTTAGGAAGAGAGGGAAGAACAGCCACCTGAGAAGCCCCCACAGCCTGGCCTACTTCCTGAGAGGATACATCCTGTAACAGTAAAGTCTCTCCTGAGACTCCAAAGAAACACCTGGCAAAACCTCCGGCTCCACTGAGCCCTCTAAAGAACCGACGTCTGGGACTGTCGGTTCCTCCACTCTAGGGTTTGCTGTTTTGTCCTTGCGCTTTTAGCGAAGCGGCCGGAGCATCCGACGGCATTTTATAATTACAACGCTTCCCAAACACTAACCTGGCACAGTCTAACCTTCTCTTAATAGTGCGTTTGTTAAATCTAGCACAAGAGCGGCATCCAACAACGTCGTGCTCAGGCCCTAAACAAGCTATACACAAAGTATGGTAATCCCTATGAGGTATCTGTTTCCCACAAGAAATACAGTTATTCACTTTTTCTGACATCCGGTTAAATACTGAGGCAAGAAAAAACCAAAATATTCCCCAACGGGGTACTTAGCCAACTTTGATTCGGTCTGAAACTCTGGCTTCAGAAACTTTCAGAACGCCAACCTGCACTCGCAAAATTGCTTCTGCATCGGACCATGCGGCAAAAAAGACTGAGGATATGACGTCGGTCATACGCATTAGTACCCTGACGTACTGACGTCAGTCTAATGCGCCCTGACCGACGTCAGCCATATACTTTGGTATTCGGGCCGACTGGACAGCGGACTACCCAATAGTTAGGACTGCAGCAATGTGGAATGAAGAACATCATACCTGTTAGAACTACACCATTTGGGACTTTTCCATGTAATAATTGTGCATTTTGTGATTATATATCTGATGAGAAAACGTTTGTACATCCGGTTATGGGACAGATTTTTACCCCTAAACTGCATGCGGATTGCCTTAGCAAGAATTTAGTTTAACTTGCTATTTGCAAGGTATGCTCTTATTTCTGTGTAGGCAAGACGCCACACCGTCTGAAAGAAAGGATCAATCATCATCTAAAAGAGACTCACAATGTGAGGGTTTCAAATGCGTTGGCTAGACATGTCTTGAGCAATGACAGTAGTCTTGTTTTTAAATTCATGGTTTTACAGTTGATTATTCCGAAAACAAGGATGGGTCATTTAGATAATCAGACTGAACTGAATGAATTAAGACGGATAGTAAGGCTGCAAGCTGACAAAGAATTTGGCTAAAATGGCTCTGTCCCTTTAAAGCTGGTATTGAAGATCCGGTCAATTAAATGAATGAATTAAAGATGTGTAGATGCTGATAGGTCTATATAAACAGTAAGAAGGTGATTTTAAAGTAGGTGTTATGACGTGCTGATATGAAGCATGAAAGTGCTTACCTGGTTCTTTTATATTATGTTTTAGCTTGCATTGTTTGTTATTTTAATAAAAGGTGTGTGTTATTTAAGATAACACTTTTCTTACTGACTGTCTCTGTCTGTAAGAGTCATGGGGGTCAAACCGAGGGGTAAATTTATGATTTCCCATCCAATTGTCAAGGTTTCGTTTGAATAGGGTGAAGGATAAATTCTGTTTTACATGGATGTGGAGCCTATTCCATAACACAGGGATCTTTTGGGGTATATATCTCATTCCAGCATGTTCTGTTTATGTCACAAGTGAAGTTCAGATCCCTAGAGCTAGTGTTTCTGGTGCCAATTGTTTTGTGCATCTGCAACAGCTGCATCAATGCTTGGTCTGAGGAAGATCTGTAAGCCGGACATAGATCCCCTCTCAGCAGCCTATAAGAGACTGAAAAGAGCTACAGAGTCTTTAGCGAATCAGTGTACGATATGGTATTCATGCCCTGAATTCTCTAGGTGAGAAACCTTTGTAGGCAATTCCAGCCATTGCAAGTGTCTGGTTAGTTTCATGCCAAAGGGGTACTGTACTCAATGACAGGTTTGATAAGGGCAAAGTAGAGTGGTACCATAACTTCATTGGAGCTAGATGCCATACCCTTACCTACAAGTCCGGCAACATAGAATGATTTTCTTACTATCTTAGCTATGTGTTAGTTAAAGGCTAGATTGCTGTCTACATATGTTCACAGAGTCTTTACTACTAGGTCGACTCTCAGGGTATTTTATAGATGGAGTAATTAACTTGACAGCTTCTCAAAGGGTATTATAATGCATTTTTGGCATTCAGTTTTAAGCCATGGCTTTGACACCAACCATTTATCTGATAAAACCCTCTTGCAAGATGTTGGCGTTTTGGGGGGGAATCTATAATAGTTCCTAATTTACAGTCATCTGTGAACTTGGTGAGCCCAAGGCTTTTAACGTTGACCTTGACTTCCGAGAAGTAGATGCCAAACAGGAGTAGGCCCCAGCACCGAGCCCTGGGGTACTCCGCTGGTGACCTGTCTCTTGGTAGAGGTGGTCTCAGTGATCCTGACTTCTTGAGTCGCATCTGTGAGATATGTAGGGATTTATGCACAACTCAGAGAACCTTTCATAGCCTTGGTTAGGTCAAGATATGCAGTATGCATGGTTTTACCCTTGTCCATTGACTTGGTAACCCTCTCAATGAAGTCTACCAAGACCTCTACTTAAAGCCAAATTGGGATAGCTCCAGTATCTATAGGTTGCTATTGTCCTTGTTTATCATTTACATAATTTGTTTCATGGCTTTGCATATTAGGCTCGTTGGACTGATGGGCCTGTCGTTCCCTGCGTCAGTTGATGGTCCACCCTTGGGGAAGTGAATAACTGTTGTGGTCCTCCATTCCCTTTTATATACCCTGTTTCAAGGCTGTAGTTGAAGAGTACCTTTAAGAAGATTGGATAGGTCGTATTTTAGACTGTTCAGGAGGCAACAGAGGATGTTGTCAATTTCTTTTTTCACAATGGAAGAGCTGAAATTAAGCTGTTGATTAGTGTGCAGCCATCTTGAAAAGACACCGGGGATGCTGTTGGGACCCATAGAGCTGGTGGTCTTGGCTTTAGAGAGTGCTGCCTTGCTAATAGTTCGGGGAAGTATGTTGGAGGTGATAACACCTGGAGGAGCTAGGGGAGAGTGGTGGTGGTGGTGTTTGTGGTGGGTGTGAAGTTTCAGCTGAATTCCTCAGCCAGTAGATTTGCTATATCATCCTGAGTGGTGAAGGTGGCACTGTTCACCATCAGGTAAGCACACTGCTGTGTGTTACCTTTTAGGTTCCTGACATAACCTGAAGAAGGCCTTGTGCTTGTCCTTAGCCTGTGAGGCTACACTGACCTTGTTGTTATCCTTCTTGGACTTAATTATACTTCTCTGTTTCTTGTTTAGTTGTATAAGAGAACACCTGTCTTTAAGGGAGTTGTTCTTCCTTTATTTTGGCTATGAATCTTCTTTAATTATATACTATGTTTAGGTGAGGATTCCACCAGTGGGGTTTGTTTTTAATGTATGTTTTGGGTTTACTTCTGGTAGGTGTGGCAGCCTCTATGCCGCCATTCACATGTTTATATAGGGACTCTGTGAATAATTCATCATAAGTAGCTTTGGTCTCAGGGTTAGGGGGAGCCATGAATTTTGACAAACTGTCACTTAATAGTATGCAGTTTGCCTTAGAATAGTCCCTGACTGTTACTGATTTAGCTGGGTTTTCGAGGTTGATTTTTATTTCAAATAAGACAGCTTTGTGATCAGACCTTACTAGTGAGGAAATAACACATGGGGTAGAGTGGAGGGGGTGCATTATGTTTGATCCTCTGGTTGGAGCATGCATTACCTGCTCGAAGATGTTTGTGTTAAAGTCCAGGAAGCACTGTGCCTGTAAGTTTGAAACTGTTCAAATGTCTAAGTTGGTAAAACTAAAGAGTTAGCTAATAAACAATCCTATTTGTATAAGGATTTCTGTAATCTGATCTGAAAGTTTTAGCAAATTAGATTTCCTCAGCTAAAATGATGTCACCCAAGCATTTTTACCACCATGTGAACAAAGTCTGTCCTGCAGTGGATGCATCATAAGAGTTCTTGACGTTTTTAATCTGAGTGTTGCTGGGTGACATTTCTGATCTCCAAACCTGATGTTCCAACAGTCCAGCTCATATGAAATATGCATTCACAGTACCACCCTTTGATAAAATGTAACTGACGTTGATGAAAAAGGATTAGAAAATGACCCAGCCTTTCTAGTGGTCTTCAAAGAAAATGACATTTTTTAAGAAAGGACAACATGGCGGGAGTCTGAAAGTCAAGACTGCTTTGTGTATAGCCTGAAGTCTGCTGAGTCACAGACTTTAGCAATGCCTTTTTATTTCTTTAAGAATGGAAACTATGTCTTTAAACTGCTGAATGAACAATACACTACTGGAGAGCAAACTGCTAAAGCAAATTCAGCAAAGAGGCAAGCTCTGCTGACTGCTGTTGCAATTAAATTGTTCCAAGGGCAAATGTAAAGAAATCAAATGTTAAGGAATGGATTAACTCCATCTCACAACACTGCACCTTCCTAAAATACTGCCACACTAACAATGAGAATGAGTCACTCTCTACAGAACTGTTCAGTTTGGTATATCCAAGGTTTTAAAAACACTAGTTTTCGCTATAAAGTTTCAGTAAGACCTAACCATATAAGATTTGCAAAATAGTACATTCAGAACTTTTTATTGAGCACAATCAAAGACGGAATAAAAAAGACAATAACAAGAGTACATGTTCTAGAAATAAATGCTATAACACTTGGGTTTCTGTTCGATCAGAAGATACAGCACATTGCTAGCCTTCATTTCTACAGCTGTTCAAGACAGTTAACCAGTAAGCATCACTGATGCGATAATATAACCGGTAGCCTAGTCTTCGATACCTGTAAAAATATAGCCCCTATCTTTCAAAATGAAGAGTTTGCCACTACAGTAACTACTTAAGAAAAAAAGAAAAGGGAAAAAACAATTCAGTGTTGGCTACATAATGATTTCTGTACAGGTTGATTTTGTCACTGCTTGATATCTGTAAAAGTGTAGGACAGAAAGAAAGTTACATAATGTCAAAACAAACCACAATTATAGTAAGTAAAAAAGGTGTATAGAAAGGCATCTGCAGAATGCAGTTGGAATTGCCAGTCTATGCCCTAGAACTAGTAATATTACGTAGAACTAACATTCCAAACACAGACAACTGGCACATGCAAGCAAAGTCAGAATGCAATAAGGATCTACATTACAAGAATTCAACAGGATACTCCATTTACTCTAAACCTTGTTGTACTCCATAAGTAAAAATGCACATTTTTTAAATGTACCCTTCTGTAAACTACAGCCTGCCTTTACTGGAAATAAATGGATGAACCACTGACTATAGTCCAGGCAACCCTGGTTCGAGTAGTGGCTCAGGTGAGTACTGCAGCTGGCAAGGAGAGGATAGGTGTACTTATCTTGGAAGGAGATGCTGGACTGTAGCTGTCAAATACCGCAATCCCAGAAACAAGGGGCATTTGACAGCTGCAGTCCAGCATCTCCTTCCGAGATGAGCATGCTCCCATTTTGGGCATCCCCATTGCAGGGTTTTACTGCCATTTAGACAGACCATAGACTGGCAATTCCAACTACATTCTGCAGATGCCTTTCTATACACTTTTTTATTTAATATAATTGTGGTTTGTTTTGACATTATGTAACTTTGTTTCTGTGCTACACTTTTACAAATATCGAGCAGTGACAAAAGCACTAGTGCGGGTGTTGACCACCAAGACGTGTACGCTGTTGTCTTCAATGCTGAATCAAGGCCGTATGCTTTCGTAAAGATAGAAAAAGTGGCCTGAGCAGTGATACAGGTCACACATCATCCATCCAAGGGAGGAATTGCTAGAGTGTCAACGAGAGCCCAAACCATCCACATGGTTGCCTTGATGGTCCCTCTAGATGGCACTAAAACCCTGGGGTGGGATGCCCAAAATGAGGGAATGAATGGGTTCAAGTTTGATTGGGGGAGACTTTTATGGTCAGCACGTACAAGGCTAAAAGCATATAACAAAATTAAAAATGCTGTACATTGCAACATATTCCATACATCCCTACCATGGTTAAACAATATATCAATGCACTTTCCCCAAAATATGTGATTATGCTTACTCTTTGAGAGCACCTTAGCCTGTACCCTCCTAAATCAGTGTCATTGACTCAGCACGCTGTACAAGTGCCTTTTGATGCAGATATCAGAATGCTGCAAGTTCTACAGCCATTTCAGTTGCTCTGATTATTTTCAAGTACTGCAATGGGGGAGGGGAAAATGTTGCAATCCTGGGGTACTGTCTTACAGATAAAATGATAAAGTGAGGTGACATCTTCCTGAGTATGTGGCAACTTAGATGGATCTGAAACATCATATAGAACATACTACATAGTCAGTTCTTCATACAACAGCGTCCAACACAAATGTAAAAATAATAAAGGTCAAATAAAACACATTGTCATAACCGGTCTTTCAATGAAACATCTTTATACGCTCTCATCTTATTCTTCAATTCTCAATTCCATTTCAGTCCCATTAAGAAACCCCACATGATTCCAACCAAACTCTCCAAACAATAAAAATAATTTCTTATTTTCTTTAACATATTATGTTAATTGAATATACCATATACATTACTGTAAGACTTTTCCATTACAGTTCAAATGTTAAAATTTTCTTCTAGTATATTTTATAAATCTTTAAATATATCACACTAAATGCATTGCCAGGTTTTCTTCATTTTTATATTTACTTATGTCACATTCTTCATTTGCTCATTTAAAAGAATTATTTGATATGCATTCATTTCAATATTGTCATTTTGCTTGTTTCTTGAAGTTTATTATATAGCAAGCCTCCCTCTTTTTACTAGTCCAGCTTATTCCATATTTCTCCATAATTTCCTTGAAATCCACACCAAATTTACTTGACGTGCAACCATTCCATAACAAATATTAGCCACAGTAAGACATAACACAATTTTCTGCATCATGTTCAATGAAATTTGGTGTCTCCACCACGTAATCTCTCCTGTTATAAATCCAAGAAGTGGAATTTGAAAAGTCAATTGGTGTTGCTGCTGGATATCAATAATATCACCGTATCTTTCTTGTGTGGAGTCTTGCAAGAGGTAGGAGTATCACTGATGCCAAGAGACCCAGAATCCTGAGGAATTCCTTGTAGAGATGGAAGTGTGACTGGAAAACCCAAGAAAAAGATCTAAATATAGATCAACTTTTTTTCCTGTAGAAGACAAGTTCTTTTTACTGAGGTGCCCAGCATGCATCGCAGAAAGACAATCCTGTGAGAGGGAGTCAGAAAAGACTACTTTCTGAATGTTCTCTTGGAATCACGGCCTATGTAGGAGACTTCTTCCTTAAGACAGATTCCTGACACTTTGAAAAGACTCCGCAAAGATAAGCAATTTTTCAAAAAATCATTTAGAAATTTAGGTGAGTATGAATGTGATAATATGCATCACTTTAAATTCAAGCTCACTAAGTAACTCATATGAGGAAGAGGGGTAATCATTTTTGAAGTGACAGCATTTTGAACTTGGGCACTATCACAAACTGGTTTGGGAAGAAAAGGTCCAGACCTGGACTCTAAGAATATTCTTTTTCAGCACTAAAAACATTCCAGAATAAAATCCTTCTCCTAACAGAGGAGGAGGAGGAACAGTTTCTATTACCTCCTCAGACATCTGCTGCAAGACAGAAAGAGAAGAGTTTGGTTTGGCAAATGAGGAGAAATACCATGGAGAAGAGGGAGAGTCTCCGACTGCCATTTGTAGCCTTGATGGATGACAATCAAAATCTATCAGTTAGAAACAATCTGTTGCCAAAGAGACAGATGCAGATTAAGACATTTTGGGATGACTAAGAAACTGCCAGGGTGGAATGGGGGTAGGACAAAAACCCTCATACAGTTATTTAGACTTACTTGCCTGTCCTTTGTTGTGTGGGAGTTCTTGCTTTCTTTTTGGAACCTCCTTGGCATTCCTTTTTAAACATATGCTTACCAGCATATTGATGCAACTGTTTATCTTGCTTTTTGCTAAAGCTGGGTTGGGGAGCATATAATCTCTTGAAAAAGTTGGAGAAGTGTCGAAAAATCTGAGACATTCCCTGAATCACCTTACCTCACTGTCAACACACTTTTTGATAACTTCTGCAACAGAAGGTTCAAAAATTACGTCTCTGTCCAAGGAAGTATTCAACATTTCTTTTGTGATGAAGTTCTGAGAGCTCAGCCAGACAAACATCCTCAAAACAGTTCCAATGGCAGCAGCCCTGAAGTGTCAAGCCAGAGAGTCATATACACATTTCAAAAATGATTAGTGACTTGAGAAACAGAAGAACATAGATTACATACAGCAGATTTCTCCTCACAGGAGTAAACTGATGCCAAGAAATTCTTCATTTTTTCATGATTAGCCAGCATATGAATCTGACAATTGAGAATTCTAAAATCTAAAGTTGCAGAAGAATGTACTTTTTTTTCCAAACTAATCAAAAGCCTTCCCATCCTTGGCAAGTGAGGAATTAGTATTAAAATGTTTAATAGCTAGGTTCACTAAAACAATAGCTGCTGGGTCAGGTCTAGGATTAGGTATAGAAACTTCATGGACTGAGAATTTTTAAATCAACTATCTGCTTTTTAATGGTAGCAGGCTGACTGCAAGGGAAATTGCAGGCTGCAACAAAAACATCCTTCAAGGTTGACTGAACTAGAATAGGAGAAGGTTCTGGAAACTCCAGTTGTAATAAATCATAATATTTGAGGGATTTAGAACCTCACAATTTTCACAGTGAAAAAGTGATTCATTCTGGAAACAGTCTCAGAGAAAGAAAATTCTTCACAGGAATAATCACATACCACACACAACTCAGAATCTGAATCAGAAATTCATGGAGATAAAACTACATATGTCCCTTCCTATTCCCCCACAGGATCAATCTCTTAAATCTCTTCAGGGAAAGAGGATTCCCTTTGCCATTTACTAGAAACAGATTTAAATGAAGGGTCAAGAACCTGCATAAGACACTGAGCTAAGCCTAATAAATGACTCAATTCCAAAGCAACTGAACCAGGAAAAGATACAGGTTAAGTTTTCTGCTTCTTTTTGACAGGAATTTTAGAACAGACAGAGAACTGACAAAAACAAAAACTTCCCCATGGATAGGCACAAAGTACAATATCATAAATGTAGATGTTAGAGTGTATTCACTGTTGAAGTCATCACACTTGGGTTATCTGCCTGCAGACAGCCCTCAGTCGGCCCGAATACCAGAGACTTAATATTTCTGTGTCGGATGCTGTCGCTTCAGGACTGATGTCAGGTCGTCAGGGGTATAAAAACAGGCAGCCGTCCCCATTACATCAGTTTTTCTTGCCCCAAATGTCAGGAGCCCCCCCAATAGGGAGCTAAGTTATGGTGGGGGAAAACACCACCAGTAAAAAGTAAATACCAATACCCCATGAAAAGGGGGGGGGGTAGTAAAAGGGATAGAGAGTATAGAGAGAGAACACCAGGGGGCTGGAGGGAGGGAAACCAGGACTGGAACAGTGAATACACTCAAACATCTACAGTTAGGGTAATTGTACACAACTGTACTATGTTCTTCGTGATTCACTGTTGCAGTCATCACACTTGGGCAGATTCCCAAAGCTGAAGGGTGGAGGCAGTCAAGAAGAGTTATGGCTGGCTAGAATGCCTTGCAGGACTGCTATTGCAAAATCTGCCCTGGAGTTGGAAAAGATAGGCAGGTGGTAATGCTTGGTGAAGGTGTGTACAGAACTCCAGGTAGCAGCTTCCAGGATGTCCCTGGTAGGGATTCCCTTGAGGAATGCTGTAGAGGTAGAAGTTGCCCTAGTGGAATGTGTTCTGACCCCCTCAGGGGTTGGTATCCCATGGTGCTTGTAGCAGAAATAGATGCAATGTGCTATCCATTTGGAAACGTTTGCTTTGAAATGGCCTTGCCCTCTGCCCCTGTTGCAAAGCTGACTAGTAACTGGTCAGATTTTCTGAAGGGCTTTTTTCCTATCAAGGTAGAATCTGAGCTGTCTGTGCACGTTCAAGGAGTGCAGGATCCTTTCAGCTTTATTTTGAGGATTAGGGAAGAAGGTAGGCAAATGGATAGATTGGTTGAGAGCCACACTGGACACCACTTTAGGCATAAAGGAAGGGTTAATCCTGAGGGAAACCCTGTCAGCATGGAAAATAATGAAGGGTTCCACAGCCATAAGTGGTTGTAGCTCAGACACTTTTCCAGCTGAAGTGATGGCCAGAAGCAAGGCTGTTTTCCAGGAGAGGAATTTTAACTCTGCTGACGCTGCAGGCTCAAAAGGGGCTAGCATGAGCTTTTCCAGTACAAAGTTAAGGTCCCAAGCAGGGGTGGGTACTCTCCTTGGTGGCCTTAAGTTGTTTGCCCCTCTCAGAAACTGTTTGATAAGAGGTGGAGAGAAGAGAGGGGGCACAGTGTTGTAATGAGCCGAAATGGCAGAGGCATGGATCTTAATGGAGGAGAAGGATAGGCCTCTGTGGAGTAGATCTGCTAAGTAATCCAGGATTAGAGGCAGGGAGGGCAGAGTTGTGTCCTCTCCTTTAGACTGAATCCAGGAGCAGTATCTTTTCCACTTATCAGCATAGTATTTCCTTGTACTGGGTCTTCTGGCTTCAAGGATGACGTCCAGCACCTGCTTGCTTAGGCTGGTTACTGGGGGAGAATTCAAGGAATTAGCCAGGCTGCAAGATTTAGGGTTTGCAGTTGTGGATGCAAGATCTGTCCCCCCTGCTGAGAGGGCAGGGTTGGGTTCTGGTGTAGGTGCCAGGGTGGCACTGGTGACAGGCTTCGCAGGAGTGGGTACCAGTGTTGCCGTGGCCAGTCCGGGGCAATCAGAATTGTCCTTGGTCTGTCCTGTCTTATCTTGAGCAATACGCTTGAGAGGAGGTGCAGAGCGGGAAAGGCATAGATTGAGAGATTTACCTACTGGAAGGATAGGGCATCCACTTTCCAGGCCCTGCTGTGAGGTATCCTGGTGCAGAATCTATTGAGCTGGTGATTGCAGGGGGAGGCAAAGAGATCCACCTCTGGGGTCCCCCATTTCTGAATCAGAAGGTTGAAGGTGCTGGGCTCTAGTTGCCACTAGTGTGGGTCTAGGAGATTTCTGCTTAAATCGTCTGCCAGTGAGTTTTGTTTGCCTGGCAGGAATTGAGCTTGCAGATGGACCTGCATGTCCAAGGCCGTGTTTCACAGGGCCATGGCTAGCCTGCAGAGTGGGTAAGAGTGGGTTCCCCCCTGCTTGTTGATGTACCACATAACTGCGGTGTTCTCTGTTTTTATTAGCAGGTGTCCTGGTGAGAGTAGGGATCTGAAAGTTGTCAGTGTGTGTTGCACAGCTAGCATCTCTTTTTGGTTAATGTGCAGATGCATTTGACTTGGGCTCCAGTGGCCCTGAATGCACTTGCCTTCCATGTGTGCCACCCAGGCATAGTCTGATGAGTCTGTGATTAGGGTCTGGGTGGCGTGGGTTTGGGTAAAGGGCAGTCCCTTGTTGTGGTTGCATGCTGCTGCCCACCAAAGAAACTCTGTCCTTAGACAGCGTATTATGGGAATGACAGTTTCCAGGTCCTGTGAATGTTGGCACCAAAGTACCATTGAAGTTTCCTCATATGCAGTCTGGCATATGGACTTAGTAAGATGCATAAGGCCATGAAGCCTAGGGCGTGCAGGATTTCCCTTATGGTTAGCTGGGTTCTGGTGGCCATTTGAGTAAAATAGCCTGTTAGATAGGCTTGTTTTTCTGGAGTGAGGAATGCCATCTGGGGATGCTGTGTCCAAGCTTTCTCCCAGGAATACAATCTTTTGACTGGGGACTAGTTTTGATTTCTTTTCGTTGATGGTGTACCTCAGGGAGGTTAGAACGTTTTTTTTTTACAAATGTCAGGTGCTGCAACAGCATTTCTTGACTGTCTGTCTGAATCAAGAAGTAGTCCAAGTATGGGTAAATTTGAATATTTGTCTCCAGTAAACAATGGCTGGAGCCAGGCATTTTGTGAATACTCTGGTAGTACTGGATAAGCCAAAGGAAAGTGCAGAGAACTGATAATGCATAGATCCTGCCCTGAAGCGTAAATATTTTCTGCATGACTCCCTTATAGAGATGTGCAGATAGGCTTCTTTTAAGTCTAGGGTGACTAACCAGGCATCTTTGGCTAGCATAGGTAGAAGCTGCTGCAGGGTGAGCATTTTGAATTTTGGTACCACCAGGAAGGTGTTGAGAATTGAAAGACTAGGATTGGGCACCAAGTGCCCTCTTTTCTGGGTACCAGGAAAAGTCTGGAATAGAATCCTTGACCTATCTGTTCTGCAGGAACAGGTTGAATAGCCCTTACAGAGAGCAGGGATTGGACTTGGTTTTGAGCCTCTGCTCACTGGTTTAGGGGGTCTGGGAACCCTTTAGGGGTTGGCAGTGAGTGGAAGTAAAATTTGTACCCCTGGGATACAATGTTGAGGACCCATTGGTCTTTGGTGATGGGAATCCAGTTTCTTGCATGAAGGGCAAGTTTTCCTCCTAGGGGCACAAGCAGTTGGCCAGATGAGGGGGTGGAGTTGAGAAGTCATTGGGAATTCTGTCCGTAAGGGGTTGGTTTAGCACATCCTGCTTTAGAGGTGGAGGCAATCCATTGCTTAGATCTCTGCATACCCTGAGACAGTAGTCTAGGGGGGTCTGTTTCCCCTGGGTCTAGTTTGAGATGGTCTTGAGGGGGCTGGAAAGGACCAATGTTTTGAGGTGCAATGCCTACTGAATCTAGGAGGCGGTACTTGCAAAAAATTCTTTGACTGTCTGCATAGATTTAGCTTTTTCTTCCATCTTTTTAAGAACCTCTTCTGCTTTGGTGCCAAACAGATTGTCCTTGTTCAAAGACGCGTCTAAGTAACTTGGATTTGACATGATCTGGCAAGGTCTGCTCATTAAGCCAAGCATGCCTTCTCAGTACAGAACCAGTGACTGCTGCCCTGCAATATGCTTCTAAGGCATCAAAGCCACACTGCAATGTATGCTTGCTGACTTGGCTTGCAGAATGCATAAGCTCTTGCAATTCTTTATTTTCTGCACTGTCTGTAAAGGTAACTATTTTTTGCTTAAACAAGTTCCATAATATGTTGTTGGTACTTCAGCATGTGAAACTGACAATTCAAAGCCCTAATGGCAAGAGTTGCAGATGTATATACTTTCTTAGCCCATCTGTGCAAAGCTCTGGAATCCCTGTCCAAAGGGGTGGGATTCTTAGCTGTAGTTGCCTTGATACCTTTAGGCCCCTGAGAAATTATCTCTGGGTCAGCAGTAAGATTTTTGAAAATAAATTTGCGAGAGTCAGGTACTCTGTAGTACCCGTCTGGTTTCCTAGGGGCAGGGGGTAAAGTATCAGGAGTAAGACTGGATTCCATAAAGACATCAACTTCTTCCAGGACTGGTGGTATTGCTAAAGGCCTGTGTTGTGGCAAGTCTAGAAATTCTCCGAGTCTCTTTTTGGACTGAGGATAATCGTGGCATTCCCAGTGGAAATGCTCTCTTAAAGTATGTAAGGTTTCACCAAAAGAAAAATCCTCTGGAGGCGAGGCAGAGGAAATGGATTCCTCTGCATCAGAATCCTCATAAGCAGATAAGGGCATGTCTCCATAATCAGAAACCTCAGAGTAGTCAGACTCGGTCTGTTAAAGCCGCTGGGGACTGGTCCCTTTTTCTCTTAGTAGGGGAAGGCTGACTTCCCCTAATCAGCATAATAAGGTCTTCTGCCATTCTAAGCATTTTATTTTGTGGCAAGGGAGCAGGTGCATGCACTTTGGTCGTTGGTTTTCTAGACGTAGCGCGTACTCTTGGCCTTAGAAACTCGATAGTTTTAGACAGAACTGAAGTAGTCTGTGTCGAACATTGGTAGTATGAAGACCTTCCTCAGAAGTTGGTGTCTGCTCAGCGGCTCCGGACCCATCCAAGGTAGAGACATCCACTGGTTCCAAAGTCGAAGAAGAGTCTCGCGATATACCGGCCTCCAAACGGGTCTTGGTAGAAGCCTGCAAATTCAGTGAAGCAGGCAGCAGGGGCTGCAAAAGCATCTCACTGAGTACCGGCGAACTGGCGACTAGCTTAACGGAAGCGTCATTGGCAGCTTTGAACCTGTGCGGTCTTGTCTGTCTTTATCTTTACGTTTTGTCAGAATATCGGTAGTTGGATGGCTTACCGAAGCCATTTCAGAATACAGAGATCGAGAAAGAAAGTATTTAGCGACAATAAGGGCCCGACAACAAATGGTTCAGGCATTGAACAAGGCACAAAACTGACGGAGAGGTACGTCGTGATCTGGGCCTAGACAGGTGACGCAGTAAGAATGAAAATCTCAGTGTGGTATTTGCTTTCTACAGGCAAGACAATTATTAACTTTTTCTGACATCGGTTAGAGCAAGAAAAAAAGGATCCCCAATGGGGTACTTTGCTTTAGAAGACTTCAGGATGATTCAATTCGTAAACGAAAACTCAGGTAGCGGCCAATCGGCACTTGCGAACTGCTTCTGCTTCGGGCTCCTCGGCAAGAAAGACTGATGTAATGGCGTTGGCTGCCTGTTTTTATATCCCTGATGACCTGATGTCAGTCCTGGAGCAACAGCATCTGACACAGAAATACTAAGTCTCTGGTATTCGGGGCAACTGAGGGCTACCTGCAGGCAGATAACCCAAGTGTGATGACCGCAACAATGAAACACGAAGAACATAATTCTGGCTAAGCAGAGGCACTTTCCCTGCCCATTAACCCAAGTCTGACAAGGGTGACTCTTCCTTGCCCACCAAGGGGACGTAAACAGCCACAGAGAACAAGTCTGACCCTAGTCCATGGTGGCTGAAGGGACTACACTATAGGGATCTGAAAAAAAAGATGCATAGTCCAAGGAACCAGCTTTGGCCACAGAAGAGTCGCCCATTTGCGGCTGAGGCAAACTACTAGTTTGCTGTGGTAGCAAAAGCTGATTAAGTATGTTCTCTCTGTGGCTGGAAGAAGGTACAATTGAGGAACCAGTACTTTTGTTCAACGGTCAAGCTGAAAATGATTCTCAGGAAAGCTTGGCAGCAATAGTCAATAAAACAAGTAGCAAAAAGTGACTTTTTCCAGCAGGAAAAAAAAAAACATAGTAAAAAGCCCTTTAAACATATACCCCAGTCCCAAAAAGTACAATACGCTTCTCCACAGAAAAAGTAGTTTAGTTTTAAAACAACTTTTTACAATAGTAAAAAGTGATGCTACCATTTATAATACTTAAAACTATTTAAAAGTCATCAGTAAACAAAAAACTCTGCTTTGTAGCTTAAAATATGTATTTTACAGAAAAGGTAAGTTTTCTGTGAGAAAAAGTAAAGTGGACGTTTTTTTCTACCTAAAGAGAACTTAGCTACCTAGCATGG
This sequence comes from Protopterus annectens, assembly GCF_019279795.1. Lineage (NCBI taxonomy): Eukaryota > Metazoa > Chordata > Ceratodontiformes > Protopteridae > Protopterus > Protopterus annectens. Next base: position 267,785,209 of record NC_056751.1, read on the forward strand.
AACAGCATTATTTTATTTTATTTAACATTTGTTGACCGGGAAACAGCATTAGCTACTGTTGATCTTCAAAAGCCTGCAGAGGGGCTCTCTGTCTTTGGTAGCAGGAAACCTCTGAAGGGCTTGGTATCCAAACCTGACTTTTAGTCAACTCAGCTTGATCCAACTGTTTGGGTGCAAGATACAGGTTCATTGGTGTATACTGGGCTAATGACCACCAGGGCCTTTAAAAGCCTAGTCATGCAACATAAATATACCTCAGGAGTTATTGCGCTTTAGAGGTTATTTTAAGGGGGGTACGTTAGTAAGGGCATGAATTAATGGCTGCCTCTGTTCATCTAAAACATAGTAATCAGACCAGGGGTAAATTTTTGATTTCTCATCGACAGGTCCAGGTTGCGCTTGTGTATGATTAGGGAAGGGCTCCCTATTCTAAACAATGGGGATTCTCTGAGATACATACCAGTCCCCAGTCCCTTCAACATGTCCTATTTAAGGCACAAGTAAAGCTTAAATACTTAGATCTAGTAGTTCAGGCGCTGTTCAATTTGGGGATCATTAGAGCAAAATCCAAGATTGCTTTTTATGCCAGGCATAAATTGTCGCTCAGCAGCCTGTAAATAACAGAGTATAGAGATAGAACTTTGAGGTGATCTGCATGTGACATTTAACATACACCCTGTATTCTTTTTGTGAGCAGCCTCTGTGGACATTCCAGTTGTTGCATGCACCTGGTCAGGTACATACAGAAGAGGCATTATACTCAATGATGGGCTTGATGACGGCTGACTACAGCAGTATAATGACTTCCCCGGACATAGATGCCATGCCCTTATGTTGAGTGACATAGAATGATTTTCTTACAACCTTAGACACATGTTGGCTGAAAGCCAGGTTACCATCTATATGAGTCCCCAAATCGGTTAACTACTGTGTCTACTTTTAGGGGTGTTTTATCAATGAGGCAGCTTTCTCCCAGTGGCCAAATTCTCAAAAAGTACTACTATGCATTTCTTGGCACTGAGTTTTCAGCCATGGTTTTGGCACCAGTCATTTGTCAGTGTTAGACCTTCCTGTAAGATACTAGTATCTTGGGGGTTTCTATGATGGTTCCTTGCTTGCAATCATCTGCAAAACTTGGCATACCAGAGGCCTTTGACATTGATCTTGACTTCTGAAAAATAGATGCCAAAGAAGAGCGGACCCAGCACAGAACCCTTGGGGACTCCACTGCTGTCCAGCCTCTCTAAGGAGGTAGTCTCTCCAATCCTAACTTCCTGGTCCTATCTGTGGGTCAGCTGGCTATTCAATGAGTTATACAGAGGTTTATGTCCAATTCCATGAGTTTGTTAATGCCGGAGTGAGGTATCGTATCAAATGCATTAGCTATATCAAGGTAGGCAGTATGTATGTTTAGCCCACATCCACTGCTTGGTGACCTTCTCAAAAAAGACCACTATGTGTAGTAGGCATGACCTACCTTTGATGAAACCAAATTGTGTTGGGGTCCAGTGCCTGAAGGGTTGCTATATCATTGCTAATCGTTTCCATAATAATTCATTCCATGGCTTTCCATATGAGAGCAGTCAAACTAATGGGTCTGGCATTCCTGGGAGCAGTTGATGGCTCACTCTTGTGCAGAGGGATAAATATTGCAGCTTTCCATTCATGTAAAAAGAAACATGTGCAGAGGCTATGGTTGAATAGTGACCCCACTAACCCTGATAGGTCATGTTTCAATGTAACTAGGAGGCATTCTGTGTTATCAGGGCCCTTAGAAGCTGTATTCTTGGCCTTAGAGAGCACACCCATCCCTCTTCAATGTCCAGATTTTCACAGAATGTCAGGACGTTTGTCTCATATTTTGGGTCTGTTCCTCATAAAATTTGTGTTTTTCTCGCAAATCACTGAGGACTGAAGTCAATAAATAATGACATGCATTTGAGTTTCAGACTTCATATCCTTCAGAAAATGCATGCTAACAAACTCTATTATAGCAACACTAAGTTTATAAGAGCAATATTTAAAATTTGTCCCTATTTTTGGGCTTTGCCCAGATTTCTTTTGCTAAGAGGTTGAGAGGTATGCGCATCTAAGACCTGATCCCAACTAATAGTTGGAGGGGTTATGTCCAATGGTACTGCCTGAGTGGGATCTGGGGGGGGGGGGTTAAAGTTGGATCTGTATTTGTCAGAAAAAAGATTTGCTATATCTACCAGTTCTGTGAATGTGGAGTCATTTACCAACAGTTTGGCACACTGTTGTGTGCTGCCTTTGAGGTTTTGGACATAGCTAAAGATGTCCTTATGGTCATCCTTGGCTTGGGATGCTATCTTTACTCAAAATTGCTTTGCTGGCATTAATTAGTCCTTTTTGCAGTCTGTTTGGTTTGATGAAAGACTTTTTATCTTTTTTATCATTCCCACATTTGTAAGTACCAGGTCTAATATGTTTTTTCCTCTAGTAGGCATATGCATTAACTGCTCCAGGTGTTTGTGTTTACAAAGTCTAGGAATCTCTGCAACTGCAAATTTCGAGTGGTGAAGCGTTCCCAGTTTATAGAGGGATAATTAATGTCCCCCATGAGTATGGATTTTGGGTGAATGGTGAGTGCCTCCAATAGGCAAGTATGAGCTGTGGGTTTCATGGGAAACAGTAGGTGCCCTATAGCTACCTAGGATATGCTATGTGATTTTGACTATGGTAACATGAAAGTGGAGGAACTCTAGGGCATCATTCTATTTAACCAACCTGCAGCTATGCTTGTTACTGATGCAGATCAAGACACCTCCACCTTTAGTCCCTGTATTTGCAGTTACTAGCCTAAATGAGTGAAAGGCACTGAAGCCTTGCACTGCCAAGATCCTCTCTGTGGCTTTAAATCATGTCTCAGTAACTACACAGATGTCCACATTCTCCAAGGTGAGGAGAGCTTGCAGGGAGAGGAACGTCTTGATTAGACTCCTGGCACTGAGCATGAACACCTTTAGATTTCCTTGGGTAGATTTTGCTATGATGAAAGGTGTGTCAATTTGGCATCGTCTAAAAAAGGCAATATGGGAAGGACAATGCTTTAGCTAATATTCGAAAACCTAGAGGGGACAGGTGCAGACAATGATGATATATCCCCCTAGAATGACACCAAAAACTAAGTCAATTATTAAAGTCAGTTATCTTCTGTTCATATTGTTGCCTGACAGGCAAATGACCATTATTACTTCCTTGTTTAGCCAGATGAGTGGAGCATCAGTATGTTGTACAATGGAATCTTATGACTACGGTCTTTTGTAGTGTATTGGTTTGCCTTATGGGCTTGGGAGTTGAGGTGCCACTGTGTATTGTATGAGTGTGCCATGTTTGGTGGCAGAGGCTAAATTATTGGTGAAAACAGAGAAGAGTAGGGGTCCAAGGATGGATCTTTGGGGAACCCCTATGGAGACAGGTAGTTGGGGAGATGTGTCATTCTGCCATACAACGGATTGTTGGCGGTCAGACAGGTAACTCTGAAACCAGTTGGTGACTGACAGAGAAGGATAGGTTATTGAGGACAGAGATAAGTTGTTTGTGTGGGACCATGTCAAATGCTTTAGATAGGTCTAGGAAAGTAGCAGAGGAGAGACAGCCATTATTTTTATGCTGAAGGATAGTGTTAGTAAAGGAGAGTAAGGCAGTGGTGGTGCTATGGTTTCGTCAGAAACCATGCTGAGTATTGGAAAGGAGGTTGTTAGTAAGGAGGTAGTCTGAGACCTGAGAGTGTATGCATCTCTCTAGTATTTTGGAGAGTGGAGAGAGAATAGTTATGGGGCGGTAATTGGTTAGTTCTGTGGAGGGTCCATCTTTGTGGAGGGGAATTATATATGATACTTTCCACAGTGTGAGAACGTAATTTTCTGACAGAGATCGGTTAATCAAGATGGATACTGGGTAGGCCAGAGCATCAGCTGCGATTTGTAGGTATTCACTTGGGAGGTTGTCTGCTGCTAATTTGGTGGGCTTAAGTTTAGTTAAGAGTTTTTTTATGTTGGAGGTAGGTACAGGAGAAAAAGAGAAGGCAGTGGGGAGATTACTAGTTGAAGGTGTGGGTTGGAGGGGATGGGGGTTGTGTTGTTTAGATAGTGATATTATGGTTTGTGTGAAGTGTGTGTTGAATGAGGTAGCGATATTTTCTGAGGAGTGAGGGATGTTAGGAGGAGGGGTACTGACTTTACCTGGGTGGAGGATGGACTTTATGGAGGACCAGAATTGTTTGGGGCTGTGTTGGGAGAAGTCTAGGGCAGACTGGTAGTATTGGAATTTGTCCTGTTTTATTAGCTTTTTGACTATTGCGTAGTTCTAGGAATTTCTGTCTAGTTGAGGGGGTTTTGGTTTTGTGCAAGTGCTCCCAGGCTTTATCCCTGTTTTTCATTTCTGACTTAGTGGTTTTCTGTAGCCTTGGGGAGGGTTGTGCTTTGGTTCTGGAAGGTCTTATGGGGGCATGGTAATTAAGGATGCTCAGGAAGGTAGTATTAAAAAATTCAACTGCGTCATCAAGACTGAGGTACTTTAGAGGATGCCAGTTACATTCTTTGAGGGATGAGATGAATGTGAGTGGGTTAAGTTTAGTTTTTTACATATTTGACGGTAGATAACAGGTTTAGCTTGGTATACGTATTTTTTGAGTAGGAGAGATCACTGAGGCTATCGGATAAGCAGCCTGTTATATATATATATGACTGGGGGCTCTTACTGACTAGTATCCAATCCAGGGTAGTGTGCTTGCTGGCGTTTTTATTTATCCTGGTTGGCGGCTGGACTAGTTGGATGAAGCCATGAAGGTTTACATGATGGATTGGACGGTTGCCAGAACAGGACTGCCAGTCAATATTGAAATCACCTAAAATTATAGTTTCTTGGGGGAGATGGTGCGTAGACCAGCTGAGGAGGTTTTCTAGTGGAGGGATGTTTTGGCCAGGTGGGAAATAGCATCCAATTATGTTGATGGTTTTGTTTTTGTTTCTTTGAGGATTACATGGTTGCCAGTGAACATTAGTCAATTGTTACACTATCTCAATATACTCATATAAATCATACTGGCTTGGAAAATTTGGGAAGGTGCATATCCATGATGTCAGGTCCTTTATTTGGTGAGCCACAAGGGTGTGGTACAGATGGGTTGACAGTTGGCTGACTAAGGGTGCTTTTAGGGTCTACAGCCTAGACTAGGCTTCATAATACTAATATTAATAAAAATGAAACCAGCAAAATCTTGTTCCTTGACCCGTAAACAGTTCCACACCAACACTTTTAAAACACTTCTTTATTCAACGGTTAAGCGCTTTCATCTAATAAATATAGACTTCATCAGAACAATTCTAAAACACAAATCCATTGCTTAAATACTTTTTTTTAAAAATACGTCATGATTTATAATCAACATTTAAAGTGCCAGTGTGCATATTAAATAAAACCATCCTCATGCCTCCATTAAACTCCTAAGCTAACAACATAAATACTATCTCTTATAAAATTACTATCCCATAAAAAATACTGTATTACATTGCATTGAATCTTATATCCTTAATGCCAAAATACATTTTGTAAATGTTAATTTGATGCATCAATTCTTATACCAATGAGAATAAGTTCACTGTATTTTTTCTAACATTGGCTTAATAGATATATGGTCATTGAGCCCTGGGGGGGTAGCGGCATTAAGCCTAATTTGCCGTGTGGAACTGTTTACGGGTCAAGGAACAAGATTTTGCTGGTTTCATTTTTGGTTGAACTGTTCCTTAGTGTTACGAGTTATTTAGTAGTTTGCATACCCTTGATGGATTCATTAGATGAACTACCGTCCATCTTTTCGCCTCGGAGGGATGAAATTAAAAGCTTGCAGTCAGAAATGACTATTATCAGAGGGGAGCTAACGAGGTTACTTGAGCTCATGAGCCAGCCTGCGCAAAGTGCTAGAGGAACTGTTCCTGTGATGTCATCACGCTCGACTAGCATGCGTGACAGTGATGGAGGGATTCCCAACGGACAAGGAGAGCCTAGAGGTACCGGGAAAGCAAAGAGCACCAACTCTAATGGATCCTACTCCCAGGCCGTGAGTCGAATGGACCGGACCATCGGAGGAAGGGAATTAGGATCGGAGGGTGAATATGTTATCTCGGGGGCCAAGCCAAAAAGGATTCCGCCAAAAAGGACATACACTATGGTGCCGAACACCATACAACAAGGTACTGTTAGCAATGATCGTTTAGCTGATGGCACCGGGCATCAGGCTGACCCTAACAAGTTTAATTTTAACCAGTTTGTAGTTAACCACTACGATTTTGACCGCAAATGCTGTAATTATGGCAATAATACAGGCAACAAAGACACTAAAGAGGCGCAAAATGACACTAATTCTTTGAAAGATTTAATATTTTGTTTTGGTAAAAAGCTAAAGATGTGCAAAAGTTTACAAGTTGAGAACGGGTATTTAAAAAAATGTGCAGACACCAATATTGTGCCTATGGGGCTTAGATTTTTTAAATACCCCATGGGGATAGTTTTGGATGAGGAAACTAAAATGGAATGTACAAAACTATTTGATGGATTTGGTGTCATTTTTATGAAATTTATTATTAGCTGTAATGACAAAAAAATAGCTTTACTGTTGAATGAATTAGAGGAACTAAATGACAATATTGTGAATGATTTATTGTATGAGGAGCATAATTATTACATGGAAACTCAATATACCCGGGTGCAGAACCAAGTTGATAAAATATTTGAAAGGAAATGTAAGAAATTTAATAGAGACTTGGAACAATATGCAAAGGGTACTGCATACAGATGGGAATTGGGGGGAGGGGGTAATAAATGGTCTAACAATGAAGGTTTAAATAAGAATAGGAACAACCACCCCTATAGGCAGAAGGCATACAGGCCTCTTTCAACTAACAATGATGTTTTTTTAGAAAAAGATGGGGAATGGGAGGTAGTAAAGACAAGGCAGAAACCCATCCACCACTACCCAAGGGAAAATATGGAAGAGAATCCGATGAAAAGCAACCCAGGTTGGAAGAGGATGAGATAGTGAAAGTTAATTCGATCACCAGTTGTTATAGGCAATTTAATATTCACAATTACACTGAGTTATTGCGTAGTAAAGAACACTTTACCCTTTTAAGTAAAGGGATGAAATTTGTGCCCGCAAGGAAATTCAATGTTGAAGAGGCTATTATAGATGTAAAAAAGTATATTCGGAAGCTAAATTTAGCTGTATTATACAGTAATAGTAATGGTAACAATGGAGACACAAGTGAATTTAAGAAAAAGAGTGTTTATACCCCAGTGTTAAACAATACAATGGCCTTGTTTGAGAATATAGTGGTGGAGGACCTTTATTCTCTAAAGGAAAAAGCAAATAGAGACAAGATCATTCACAACACAAACAAAAAAGAAGCTGATCTCTTGAAGGATTTGCAGAAAAATAAATTGATTAGAATTATGAAGCCTGATAAAGGGGGTGGGGTTGTATTATACAAACAAGATGATTACATTAACAAGATTAATGATATACTTTTGACCTCAGGTAACTATCAAAAATCTTCTAAGAATGAAGTTAATATTGGTTACAATAGAATTAACCTATATTTGGAAGACTTATTGATAGAAGAGAGAATTAGTACTGACTTATATAATTTTTTGAAGGTAGACAAACCTATTATAAGTACGATAGTCGGTATTCCCAAACTTCATAAAAATCTATTAGACCCCCCTTTACGGCCTATAATTTCTGGGAGTAAGTCCAAAACCTTTAATTTTGGAAAAGTGGTGGATGTCTGGCTTAAACCAATATATAAATCTATTGAACACATTATTATTGATTCATGGGACTTCTTAGGTAGACTGAAAAATGATATGGTTATTCCTGGATGTATGTTGGTTACCATTGATGTGGTAGATTTATTTTCGAGCATACCCCATGACGATGGACTTCTTAGGTTGGAATCCCAGGTGAATAAGGCCAACCACCTCACTTTTGACAAGAAAGTGTTAGTAGTGGAATTTATGGAATTGGTCTTAAAACACAATTTTATCTTATTTGAAAGGGAGTATTATGTACAAAATAGGGGTACCGCAATGGGAGCGGCTTGCGCACCGATCTATGCAAACCTCTATTTAAACGATTGGGAGGAAGAACACATCTTAAGTACTAACTGGTATGACCACATGGTATGTTATTACCGGTTTCTTGACGATGTGTTTATGATTTGGACTGGTACCACCACTCAATTGGAAGAATTTAAGGAATACTTAAATACAAGGAGTAGTTGGCTTAAATTTACATTCAATGTAGGTGAAAACAAAATCACATATTTGGATACTCAGATAGAAGTGGTAAATAATAAAATTAAAACCAATATACACAGGAAGGAAACTTTTAGTAACAGCTATTTACATTTTTCGAGTTGCCACCCCTTTAGCCAAAAAAGAAGTGTAATCAGGGGTCAATGTATAAGAGCAGCTCGGATGACTTCTGAATATGCAGACTTTTTAGAGGAATTGACATTTATATCTGATATGTTCCTGCAGAGGGGGTACCCGAGGTGGTTAGTCTCGGATGTAACTGAATATGTTAAAAAGGAGTGGGGTAATAAGTACATTCCCCTTCTAGGAACTGGACCCCTTAGGGAGCAAGCAAATAGTAACCAAGGGAATGTACAAGATACCAAAAAGGTGGACTATAGTAGAGCCTGCATAGTACAACACTCCCAATGGAATAAACATGTAAAGGATATTATCACTAAAAACTGGAGTATTTTTAAGACGGACAAGAAATTAATGAGTATAATAGGAAGTACACCGAAGTTCGTGGGTAGGAATGGAGTTAATTTGAAAAGTGAGGTAGAAAGGAAATATGGAACTGATGGGGATGCAGGTGTCCCTTGGGGCACCACCAGTTGTGGCACCTGCAACCAATGCAGGTATATTACTAAGAAGAATAGTATCACATTGGGAGATACATACCACACAAATATTAACTTTAAAAAGGGTAATTGTAGGACAAAGCATATAGTGTATCTTGCCTACTGTACGAAATGTCCATGTTATTATGTAGGAAAGACGGATAGGTGTCTCCGTCAAAGAATATATGACCATTATTACAATATTAAAAAAGAAGATACTAAGAATGCTTTATGGAGGCATATTGCCCAGTCAAAAAATCCTAACGGATGTAATGAATTTCATTTTGGTATACTCGAGATGGCCAGAGAGAATCCAAGGGGTGGATGTATAAAGATTAAACTTGCAGAATTAGAGACTAGATGGCAAATTAGGCTTAATGCCGCTACCCCCCCAGGGCTCAATGACCATATATCTATTAAGCCAATGTTAGAAAAAATACAGTGAACTTATTCTCATTGGTATAAGAATTGATGCATCAAATTAACATTTACAAAATGTATTTTGGCATTAAGGATATAAGATTCAATGCAATGTAATACAGTATTTTTTATGGGATAGTAATTTTATAAGAGATAGTATTTATGTTGTTAGCTTAGGAGTTTAATGGAGGCATGAGGATGGTTTTATTTAATATGCACACTGGCACTTTAAATGTTGATTATAAATCATGACGTATTTTTAAAAAAAGTATTTAAGCAATGGATTTGTGTTTTAGAATTGTTCTGATGAAGTCTATATTTATTAGATGAAAGCGCTTAACCGTTGAATAAAGAAGTGTTTTAAAAGTGTTGGTGTGGAACTGTTTACGGGTCAAGGAACAAGATTTTGCTGGTTTCATTTTTGGTTGAACTGTTCCTTAGTGTTACGAGTTAATATTAATAAAACCCATACAGCTTAGGCTACAGCAGTAGTGATCATACTGATGAAACCTGCAGATACAGTACAGCAAAATACAACATTGTGTGAATACCAAACTTGTTTTCACTGCATTATTGGAGATTCCTGTGCTATTTGTTTTTTTCCTGTGCTATTTGTTTTTTTTCCTGCACTTCCCTAGAGTTTTAAGTTGAATTTTTCCACTGCTGTTCAGCAACTGTAGTGCTCTCAATACATTGTATCTGCTTGTTGACAATGCTTTTAGGCATCTATTTTGTAGTTCCCTAACACTTGGACTCCAAAGCAGTCAATTTTACACAAAAAGGGTTGAAAGTTTGCACTTTGTGACAGGGGAGGGCTGATTTCATCTACCCGAGTTGGGAATTGATGGTCAAACGTTTATTTGGTGCTTAGTTGATTGCTTGTACATAAATCTTCGTGCCACCGAGACACAGGAAAACCATACTTCATACCTGAATGTACTAGAATCTCTTTCCATTCAGCCTAACACCATACTCATGGGTGATTGCAACTACCCTTCCATTAACTGGGAAGCGTATATGACCATTAACATTCAGGCTCAAAGATTTCTAGACTTTGTCAATGCAAATGCTTTGGAATAGCTAGTCTGCACTCCCATTAGGGGTACAAATATCCTAGACCTGGTACTCACAAACATAGGGAGTATTGCAGCCCCCCCCCCCCCAAATGCAACAGTCTCACTGGTTAGACTTGACTATAAAGTGGTCTCAGTGGGCTCTAATAATATCCCAGGATGCCTCTTAAATAGATTCAAACATGACCTATCAAGCCCAATAGGATCTCTATTTAACCACAGCATCCAGGACAGGCTTTTTTCTGGGGAGTGGAGGCCTACAGCGGTAATCCTTCTGGATAAAGGGTGACCATCAACAGATCAAGGAAATTACAGCTCAATCAGGTGAACTTCTTTGAGAAAATCATCACATCCATGGATGAGGGTAAAACAGTACATACTGCTTACCTTGATGTGGTTAAGCCGTTTGACAATTCCGAGTCGAGCACTGTAAGTAAAACTCACAAAATTTGGCATAAATCACTGTCACCAGATGGATATCAAATTGGCTCATGGACAGGACCCATGTTGTTAGAGTGGGGGAATCCAGATCCAGCAAGAGGCCAGTTACTAGTGGTGTCCCAAACGGCTCAGTGCTGGGACCTCTCCTGTTTGGAATATGCTTCTCTGAAGTCAAGGCTAATGCACATGTCCTTTGGCTGATCAAGTTTGTTGATGACTGCAAGTTGGGGGCAATCACTGAACCCCCAGCAATACAGATATTAGTCAGAAAGGTGTGACTCAATATGTGGCAGAGCCATGGCCTAAAACCAAGTGCTAAAAATACATAATTATACCATTTGGGAAGTCAAATACTTCTCCAAATTACATTATTAATAGCACACCCTTATGAGTGGACCCAGTGGTGAGAGATGTAGGTACACAGATGGACAGTAACCTGAACTTCGACCACCATGTGTCCACAGTGGTGAGGAAGTCCTCCTACATGGGACAGTTTATAAGTAACGGCATGGCGTCCAAATCCAAGGAGGTTATAAGTCCCATGACATGCAGTCTTCTGCAGATCAATAATTGAGTAGAATGCACCTTTCTTATCTGACCAGGCACTTGCAACAACTGGAGTGGCCTCAAAAGATTCTTTATTTAAAAAAAATATATATAGGGGGTAAACAACATGTCCTATGAAGATCGTGTAAAAGCCCTAACCCTTCACTCTGTCTCCTACCGACTATTAAGGTGTGATCTATGCCAAATCAAAAAGGCACTCTCAAATCCAGTCCTGATGGAACTTGTTACACATTCACAAAACAGCACGAGGATTACCTGATTCAAGGATATAAATCTAGACTGTGACATGAACAAAACGTACTGGAGGCATATATGTGCGTCTCTGTTGCCACCTCTTCGTGGAACAGGCTACCTATTTATGTGAAGCAAAGCCCTTCCCTAACCCTCTTTAAACACAATTGGGATCAATGGATGGGAAATTGTACATTCACTCCTCAGATGGTCCCTATCCCCCTTGTGGACAGAGGAAGTCTGTACAATACCTAAAGCCATAGGCACAAACCTAAGTCATCCTCTAGCCTTTAAATATTGAAAATTTGGATAAATCCAAGTAATAATAGCTAGGCTTATAAAGGCTCTTGAGCCATTAGCCTAGCAATCTGCTATGAACCTATAAACACAAATACACAGAGATGCACTGAAGAAACCTAATTAAATAAAGGCAACAGGCGTACCATCAGCCAAACTTTCAGAAGAACAATTGTCTTGAGAACAGTTGCTGATCCAATAAGCATACAGCCAGATAACCCAACTTAAATATGGGGGGCATGACTGATTGCATAGATGTACCTTTCAATTTTTGCAGTTGAGGTTGTATTACATGGAAAACAGTATACATTCTTGTGAAGCACTGTGCTGCTGATATGCAAGTTTCCTTATCTGGGCCCATTCACCTGCCTGAACTCAGCTGAGCTGTTGTGTAGTGCTAGCACCTCTTTATAAAATGGACTGTGCAACAAAACATACTAGTTTAACAGAAGGATCTCTTAAACAACTACCCTGAGAGTGTCATCCCAAAATTATACACACAGATACACACACAAAAGAACGTTACAACCCTGCAGAGCAATCAGTTAGTAAAAATTGGTGAAAGAGCTACTTTACATTAAAATACACTACAAAACAAATAATTATCACACTAACTACCAAAAGTAAAATCAGCTACTTATATTAACTTATGCTGAAGATGCTTCAACTTGAAAAGGTTATTCTCCAAGATACAGCAACTTCAGACTTGGTATACATTTTCCCCTTATCGCACTTAATTTTCAAACTCCCATGGATTACACTTCTGGTCCTCAAACTTACAATAGGAATCCCTTTGAATATCCAGTTATATAAATCTGTTTCTTAAAATTAAGACATTATGCAAGAGATCTAACACAGGAGACAGTTTATAAATACAGCATACACAAAATATCTTTACATACCTCTGAAAGGTCATGCTTTCATTTCCATGTGGTTGACATGTTTCTTTAGTAACCTCAGCATCTGCATCACAGTTGTTACGGTGCACACCTGGACTTAAAATAAATGTTGAATTCATTGTGCATTCGGTTAAAATAAGTGTGACATCCTTGACATTCATGCCTGAAGAACAGTCTGCATCACCTGACGTATTTCTTTTTTGATCAAAATTGTTTAGCTGGCAAAGACCTGATGTTTTAAACTCAACAGTTTGTTTACAGTGATTCTGTACTGTTAGTGTTCGGCAGCCATCTGGTGTGTACTGAATAGGAATAAAGCCCTCATTGGATAAAGAGTCATTGAGCACAGGTACAGAAGAATTGCCAAGTACTTTGGGATTATATTGGTCTAGTGGGGAGTCCATCAGTTTTCGTCTTGGTGGCTTATGTTGACACACCTTCTCATTTGATGCCGGCTGAACATTTTCCTTGCTTTGTAACACTGCATAATTAATTTAAAAACAGAAAAATAATTATAAAAAATATTGTAAAGGCAAAAACAAACTTAAAAACTGTGCTAGTAATTCAACTACTGAGTAAAACAGGGTGTTTTAGTTGCAGATATTTGAACATGTTTTGGGAAGAAGCAGCAGAGTTCATGTATCACTTGGAGAACAGAACATTCCTGTAAAACTTCTGGTAACTTATGGAACATGCACTTGTAAAACACAAACGATAACCATATTCCTGACATAAGAGCATGATTACAGTTCATTTTATGTTGAATGCACAGACAGTTCAGCTCGCCACTGTTGTTTACTTTCATGCAGCTCCAACATGGCAATAAATAAAATAAAAAATGGGGGGGGGACATCAGGGATCCAAGAATAGGACATGAAAAGAGTAGCACAGGATGGAGGACAAGAAGTGTGGGAGAGAGATTTGTGAGGTGCACAGGATGTGGAGCAGCTGTCTGGGTCAGGGACGTTTGGAACAGCAGAAGATGTGGGGTCTTGCAGGAGATTGTGCAGCTTCACAGTAGAATGTGGGAGACAGAGATGTTAGTGGACAGACCAGCTAAGAGTGACAGAATAGAATGGGATAACAGAAAGAGGCAACACGAGACCTGCATTGAGGAATGGGGGGGGGGGGTAGGAAATAGAAAGGCAGTAGACAAGAGAACATGGACAGGTGTCAGATAAGTACAGACAAGTGAATAGGCACAGAGGAAGGTGAAGGGAGAAAGTAGGAAACACTGCCATTTAAGAAAGGAGAAGCAAAAGCCAAGAAGCTGTGCAAACAACAATGGCAAGTGATAAAGGGAAGAGAAAGCAAGAGGTAACTAATTAACATCAGAAGAGAAGCTGGAGAAAGTGGGGGTGGGGGGATGCTCATTTCAGAAAGGAGAGTGTGTGCAAGAGATACAGACCAGTAGAGAGATCTTGTGGGAAGAGCTTACAGACACCACAGCGAGGGAGGCATCTAGCAGACAGTTAGGAAACATGACAATGCTGAAAGAGGAGGTTGAAGTGGAAATGTTATAAAATAGGAGAGAGAGTGGCAAGATGCAGAAAGCAAACAGCAGGACAGCCAGTGTGAGGAAACAGAAGTGGGTCATGTTTAATGAAGACTTTCACAAAGGAGATCAACAGTCTAAGCAAGAGAAAAGGAAGGATCAGATCGCAGTGAAACTGATCTTAAGGCTTAGGCAGAATAAGATGAGGTAGGATAGGAAACAAAGTAACCACCAGGAGGGAAGGACAGACACACTGCAGTGCATGTAAGCACTAATGATCTGTCACATGAGACAACCAAGGTAGAAGCAATCAGGGCCAGAAGGGTGGCACACATGTCAAGAGAAGGGGTTGGAGGTAGCATTCTCAGAAGTTTTGCCTGAATCAGTAGACTGCATGCAGAGTGGAGGGTATTGGAAAACGTAATGAATGACTGCAGCAGTGGAAGAGATGGAGAGAAAAACTCAAAGCCAGGAAGGGGACTGGAGGAGACCCATCAGAAAGATCAGCTGTCTGCAAGGTATAAGCTCCATCTAAACTCAGAAGGAACAGTTCTGCTTAGTGCTGGCATGGAAAGGTACACAGCAAGGAATGTACCTTTAAACTACGATGGGAGGGAAGGAGAAAGTGTGACAGAAACAGAAGGGGGGGGTGAGTGTTTAGGCAGAAAGCAGAAGGTAAAAACAGATGCAGAACATAGCAGAGGAGCAAACAGGAGTTACTTGGACCATGGCTGGGTAAATTTATTTTACAATTCAAGGGATCTGGATATAAGATGAAGAAATGCAAGCAGCGACTGATGAGGGGTGGGTGGACATTGCGGTTAATATAGAAACATAAGCCTATGACAAGACGAGTGGAACATGGAAATATCCAAGTAGAAGCTGTCAAGGAATGAAACGAGAGAGATCTGGTTGAAGTGGCAATCTACATAAAGGAAGGCATCATATCTGAGGTCAGATAAGACCACCACTAAACCAAGAATGCTGTAGAGTACAGGCAGAGAGAGAAGCTAAGATAACTACACTGGGAGAGGAAGAAGTGGAAGGAAAGGAAGAATTGCACTGACAGTGCAAGTCCACCAGATGCAACATTAGCATAGGATGCAAGACTGGAAGGGAGAAGAAAGGAGTGTGGTAGAAATAATATGGAAAAATTCAATAGGGGGATCGGAATATGCCAGGAGCAGATTGGGAGATTCCAAGCTCCAGGGAAGACTGGACAGGAAATGACAAAGGCCTTGGACCATGAGGAGTTCAGTCAACTGATGCAGGATTGTACTAGAAAGGACATCAACCTAGATATGGTCCTTATCTAGCTGTGGTTCTAACCAATGTTGAGGGGTGCCACAGAACCCCAAGTTCAGGCATCATTGTCTAGCAGTGATCGTGCGACTATGTGGCTTAGAGTTGAGGGAAGGGTAAAAACAGCTGAAGACAATGATGGTGGATTTTAGAAGATTCTGTTATGCTTTACTGCAGGAGGTGGTCAAGGATAAGTAGGAAAAGGGAAAGTAGACAAGCAATGGAAGTGGGTCAATGATGGAGTACTTAGGGCTATGGACATGGAGGTGACTAAGAAGAAAAAAAGTAAGCCAATGTGTCTACATAAGAATCTGAAGCATAGAGCCTACAGGAAATAGAAAAGAGGGGGTGGGGAAGCAGAAAAGGCATAACATAAGGAGGTCAGCAAAGAAGGCAATAAAGATACAAGAGCAAGAAAGCCTAAAGATAAAAGAAGGTTGTCAGGAGCAACCAAGAAGGAAAGTAAGAACTTTACAGGTACACAAAGAAAGAAGGAAGGGAGGGAGGGACTGAACTAGCAAGGCTGAGCAGAGATGGGAGGCAGGTTACACAGGACTGAAGAAATGCAGCAGTACTGAATAAATACCTTGCTGCGGTCTTAAGACAGCAAGGGGAGGTTACCATGCTAGATGGGAAGCAGGGTAGAAAAACAGTTGACAGACATCAGAAAAGGAACAGGTTTCAAAGGGAATTGGCAACTCTAAGGGAGACTAAAGCACAAGCACTAGCATTCCTCTCAACCTCTCAGTGCAAGAAATCTAGACAATGTCAAAAATAATGGGGGTACAAAGATCCAAAAATAGGGACAGGTTTTAAATATTGCTTCTATAAACGTAGAAAGTTGTTAACATAATGAGAAGTTATGTACCTACCATAACGTTCCAGGTTAGTTGTCTTCTCTCGCCTTCTTTCTTGCTGGATGGGTTCGGAGCCGAACCTCGGCTCCGACTCGGCCACTTACTAAAGCTCGAGAGCTAATTTTACCGGCTCGAGGCAACCCTATATCCCATGATGCTAGGCAATAACTACCCAGATCTCGTTTGGTAGCTGAAACAACATTAGGCAATATAGTCCTCCAACTGGAGAGGAGGAGGAAAAAGGATAACCCCGAAAGGATCGCTATCTAAGCTGTAATTACCCTAGGACAAGGTATTTGGCTGAAAGTGCAACATCAGGACCCTTCAAAGAAGGGGAAATCTTCTCTGTCTGTCCAGGCTAGGGGGATGGTGGGTGGGACGCAAGAAAGAAGGCGAGGGAAGACAACTAACATGGAACGTTATGGTAGGTACATAACTTCTCAATGTTAAGTTGTCAATCTCACCTTCATTCTTGCTGGATGGGACCGCGTCCCTAGCACCTTCATCCTGGGTGGCTCATTGGAACAGACTCTTGAGAACGGTGGAACCAAAATTTGCCCTGTTTCTGGAGGCCATGTCCAATTTGTAATGCGAGACAAAGGTATGAGGAGAAGCCCATGTGGCTGCTGCACATAGTGTCTATTGGTAGTCTAGCTTGAAAAGCTGTTGATGTGGTTAGCACTCTGGTTGAATGGGCTCTTGGCCTAGAAGGCAATTCTTTACCTCTGAGTTGGTAAGTATACGTGATCAGAGAAGAGAGCCACCTAGACAGGGTTACTTTGGATACTGGAAGGCCTTTCCCATTTTTTGCATAAGATAAAAAGAGTTGATCAGATTTCCTGATTTGTTTAGTTCTGTCCAAATAATATCGGAGCTGAAGATGAACGTCCAGACAATGCAGTTTTTGTTCCGCCCTGTTCGAATAATTAGGGAAGAAAACAGGAAAGTCAATTGATTGATTTAAATTCGTCTGCGAAGCCACCTTGGGTATGAAAGAGGGGTTCATTCTTAGAGAAACTCTGCCTTTGTGGAAGACTAAGTAAGGAGGACGAATGCAGAGGGCATGAAGTTCAGATACTCTCCTAGCAGATGTAACAGCGACCAGGAAGAGTGTTTTCCAGGAAAGTAATTTCAATGAACAGGAAGCCGCAGGTTCAAATGGAGGTAGAATCAAGGATGTTAAAACTAAGTTTAGACCCCACTGTGGTGGAGGATCTTTGATCGGGGGTCTTAGTAAAAAGACACCTCTAAGGAATGCTTTGCAAAGCTTATGGGACATGATGCTGCAGTCCGACAGGCCTATGTGAAAATTTGAAATGGCTGCCAACTGAACTTTTACTGTGGAGGATGAAGATCCTGAATGAAAAATTTCAGCTAGAAAATCCAAGACCGAGTGAATTGGAGCAGTGAACGGATCTATATTTCTAGCCTTTGCCCAGAAGGAAAAACGTTGCCATTTACTAGTGTAGATCCTTCTGGTGGAAGATTTAAGGGAAGCTACTATGATATCCCGGACGGGATTTGAAATTATAGAAAGCCTGGCTAGGGACGGAAGTGGAGCAACCAAGCAATGAGGTTGAGAGAATGGAGGGATTGGTGCAGCTGCCCCGACTGATGGGCCAAAAGATCTGGCACTGGATCCAGATGCCAAGGCTGCTCCAAGAGATAACGATGCAGGAACGGAAACCATATCTGTCGAGGCCAATAAGGGGCAATGAGAATCATCTTGGCTCTCAAGGAGGTTGCTTTATGAATTACCTGTGATATTAACGGAAGGGGTGGAAAAGCGTAAAGAAATTCCCGAGGCCAATCGTAGACTAGAGCGTCTCTGGAGGGATGGCCAGGAAGGGGGAAGAGGGTGAAGAAGTCGGGGCACTTGCTGTTTTGAGGCGTAGCAAAAAGATCGCAGCAAGGAAGGCCCCACTCCTGAAAAATCTCTTCAGTCACAGATTGTTTGAGAGACCACTCGTGCGGCATGAGAATAGCTCTGCTCAACCTGTCCGCTATGATGTTGGACTTCCTGGGGATATGCGTTGCTATCAGAAACCGCTGAGAAGAGATCGCCCATTGCCAAAGTCTGAGTGCTTCTCGACACAGGGGATAGGACTTGGTTCCGCCCTGCTTGTTGATATACCACACTACGAAAATATTGTCCGTTTGGATTGCAATAGTCCCCAGGGGAAGAGAGTCGTGGAGGGCTTGCAACGTCAAAAGCACTGCTCTCATCTCCAGG
The DNA here is from genome assembly GCF_019279795.1 of Protopterus annectens. NCBI lineage: Eukaryota > Metazoa > Chordata > Ceratodontiformes > Protopteridae > Protopterus > Protopterus annectens. The sequence goes on from NC_056751.1 coordinate 267,803,960, forward strand.
ACATTTATGTGCAGGTGGCATTCGAAAGGTTGCCATGGACTGTCCTGCCCTGAAAATGCCCCCCCCCCCCGATCAGGGAGGCGTCTGATGTGACCGTGGCGACCGAGGAGGGAGGAATAAAGGGTCTGCCTTGATGGACTTGAGGGGACAACATCCACCAAGACAGATGATTTTTGCAAATTGGAGTTACCATGATCTTGTGGTGCATAGGGAGTTGTTGGAAAGACCATTGGGTGAAAAGCATCCACTGTAGAAGACGCATGTAAAGGCGGGAAAGAGGAAGAAGTGTGATGGTGGCCGCCATGAGCCCCAATACTTTCAGGACATACCTGGCCTGAATTCTGTCGCTCTGAAGTAGAACATGGACATGGTTTTGAATATCTAAGATCTTTTGATCTGTTAACTTTGCTGAGAGCTGCACGGTGTCCAAGTTGGCGCCTATAAAGGTAATAGATTGACAAGGCAGACTTTTTGAAATTTATAGAGATTCCTAGCCCTCTGCAAAGGTGAATGGTGTAATCTCTGGCCTGAAGAAGTTGATGCCTGGTGGTGGCAGTGAGGAGCCAGTCGTCTAGATATGGAAACACCTGGAATCCTTGACGCCTCAGGTGAGCCATAACCGCTGCCATATATTTGGTGAACACTCTGGGGACTGTAGTGACACCAAAGGGCAGGGCTCTGAACTGGTAGTGACTGGCCCCCAGTCGAAAGCGGAGAAACCTTCTGGAGCACCTGTGAATTTTGATGTGATAGTACGCGTCCTGAAGGTCCACAGAGCACATCCAATTGTCCTTGCCCAGAAAGGGTAGAATGGACTGTAGCGTGACCATCCGGAATCTTGTCCTTTTTACAAACTTGTTTAGTTTGCTGAGATCTAATATCGGTCTACAGTCCCCTGTTTTTTTTGGTACCAAAAAGAACTTTGAGTAGACTCCGGATCCTAGTTGGTCTGCTGGGACTGGCTGGATGGCTCTTTTTGCTAGTAGTTTTGATATTTCTAGCACGACTTGTTCCCTTAGACTGGGTGGAACGTCTGGAAGGGTCCCCTTTTGTTGAGTTGGGGTTTGGATAAAGGGAATTTTGTAACCCTCGGATATAACCGACTGTACCCATTTGTCTAAAGTGAGGGAGAGCCAGGCTTTTGGGTACAGCGACAATCTTCCCCCGACTGCCTCCGAAGGTGGACAGTTGGGCAACACCTCAGGGATGTTGGAAGGGTTTGTCAGAGACAGACTCTCTGCTACCCTGATTCTGCGGACCCCCTCTGCCTCTTGGGCTGCGTCTGTTGTTGTTACCCCCTCTGCCTCTGGGGGTAAACTGACCTCTTGCATCAGGCATGACTCCTTGTGATTTGCGGAACCACATCTTTCCACCCTTTTGACCCTTAGGATATGGTCTGGAAGGGGTGGAGAAACGGACTCCTACGGCAGAAAGAGTCTTGCCATCTTGCTCGCATCTGGTCAAGGTGTCTTTCACTTGAGGCCCGAACAACGTCGAACCATCAAAATGGGAGTTAGTGAAGGACGCCTTGAAGGGGTCTGCCAAATTACAAAGCCGCATCCAGGCGTGACGCCTTAAGGCCATACCTGTGCCTGCGGCCCTACTCGCTCCATCGGCTGCACAGGAAATGAGCCGCATGGAGGAGTTAACAATGGAGTTTAGGGTTCCTAGCTGTGAGTTGATTTTATCTTGGGACCCAGCAGCTGACGGATCCTGTAAAACTTCACCCAACACATTGAGAACACCTCTCTGAAGGCGGGTGAAGTGACACAAGTGATTCAGCGACCGCATGGCAAAGGTCGCTGAAGAAAACATCCGCTTACCCTACCTATCCATAGTCCTAGAATCCTTGTTAGGAGGATGGATAGGTACTGAAGGATCGGCTAGTTCCTTCTTGGTGGCTGCAGCCACCACCATGGCATCAACCGAGACACCTTTTGTTAAAAATTGCCCATCAGCTGGAGCCGTAATAAATTTAGAAGGCCTCCGTGGGGTGGGTTCCACCGAATCCGGGGCCGTCCACGCCTTCCGTGCCACCACTTCCATAAGGGGGTCGAAAGGCAGAGACACCCAGGAGGTGGAGGGTCGAGAACCAAATGCCTCCAGGTAAACAGACTCATCCTCAGAAGAATTAAGGGAAGACCAGTTCCCCCTCTGTTTGAGGATTTCAAGGATGTCTGAGAAAGAGACATCCTCAGAGGGGGACTTTGGGTATCCTTCCGACTCATCCAAGTCGGTATCGGATGGAATGGACTCAGGGGAGTCCACATGCTTCCTCTTACATGTCCTCTTGTGCGGAGGTTCACCTGACGAGTCAGGAGAAGGCTCGGAAAAGGAAGATATTCCCAGTGGGGAAACCTGAGGCGTTGGATCTCTGGGTCCGGGAGCAAGAGAGTGGGAAGAGACATCAGCAGGCACTGTAGTGGGAGGAGCTGATGGAGCTGACTGTTGACCATGCCCTGGGGCTAGTACGCTCATCACTTCGAAGGCTCCCCTATCAGACAGGCCAGAGGGCTCCCGCTCCGAAGAAGTAGGAACCCCAGGCCGCACCGACAGGGACGGCTCCGAAGCCGATGTCGGGGCCGAGCTCATCAGGGCCGACGCTCCGAGAGGGAGAACGGGGTCGAACAAGGGTCCGATGCCACTCGCCCCCTCGGAGCCGGCGAGAGAAACCAGGCGCCCGGATCCCTCCAATGAAGGCATCAAGGAGGAGATCGGAGCAGAGGACGACGGAGCCGAAGGGGGGGGGGGGGGATCTGCTCCAACACCACAACAGTCACGGCTCCGAACTCTGAGGGAGAGTCGAAGGAGGAATAGTAGGTGGAGTTGAAATAGCTACTGTCTGATGAGACGGGCTATGAAGTATTTGGGCCAGTGCCTGAGACTTTAACAGTCTACTGACCACTCTCTCAAGGTCGTGGTCGGAAAGCCTGGACAACTGAGAAGAACGGCTCTGATGGCTCCGCTCTGAGAGCAAGGGTGACCCCGGAGCCGAATGGATCAATTCCAAAGATGGGGATCTGGACCTTTTCCTGGAGATGGATGGAGCCGAAGATACGTCGGCTCCAGTCAGAACCGACCATGAGAGTAGAGGCTCAGCGGTATCGGCGCCAAGTGGAGCCGATGCTGGAAGCTGTGACACAGAAGTATCGGCTCCAGCCGGAGCCGATCTTGCCACAGATGGTGAGCCAGCAGCCGAAGGCTTACTCGGAGCCGACGGTTTGGCTGGCTTCGAGGGCTTCCCCGGCACAGACTTAGACGGGGATCCCTCGGGCTTTAATAAGCCCCTTAAGATTAATTTGTTCCTGCGCTCCTGCAGGACTCGGACTGAACGCATGGCACACAGAACAAGAGTCCTGCAGGTGCAGGGGTCCCAGGCAGTAAACACAAGAAGTGTGACCGTCTGTCAGAGACATCTTCTGACAGCACGAGTCACACTTCTTGAAACCTGAGACCTTTGTGTCCTTCGACATAATGCTGTCGAAGTAAAAGGCACAAAAGTAAGAAAACACACACACACACACACACATGCCCAATCCAAACAAACTGGTAAAACAGGGATACACAAGCGCACCACAGACACAGCACAGAATCCCTATCAGGAACTAGGAAAGGAGCAGGCCTAAGGCCTAACCTAGGGGGAAGGGGAAATAAATTGGATAAAAGGGAAAAAAAATAGCACTAACGGGAAAAAGGGTGTAATATAACCGTTAAGCTAAGCTAAACGAAGAAAGGGGTGGGAAAGCTAAGTACAAAGTTAACTTTTAAGTAATTAAATCCCAACACTTACCAAGAGCTGGTAAAACGCACCTCGTCAGCGAAAGCGGCAAACGAGATCTGGGTAGTTATCGCCTAGCATTATGGGATATAGGGTTGCCTCAAGCCGGTAAAATTAGCTCTCGAGCTTTAGTAAGTGGCCGAGTCGGAGCCGAGGTTCGGCTCTGAACCCAACCAGCAAGAATGAAGGCGAGATTGACAACTTAACATCAGATTTTTACACTATATTTTTTCTGAAGGATATGAAGTCTGAAACTCAAATGTTTGCCATGATTTAGTATTATTCAGTGACATCAATGATCAGTGATTTACCAGAAATCCGCAAATTGTATGAGGAACATACCAAAAATATGCAGCAAAAATCTGGACATTCAGTGAAAATCTGGAAAATTGAGAGGTATGACACTAGGTGGGGGCTGCCTACCACAGCCCTCAAAAATCTGTCCAGTGTGCTGGTAGGCCCCAGATGGAGACCCACGACAGATCACTCAGTGCAGATGTGACAGAAGACTGAAGGACAACAATTACAGTACCCTTGTACAAGAGGAGACACCAGAAAATGTTAAGAACTAGAGGCCTGTTAGCTTAACAAAAGTCACCAAGAAAATTAGAATTCTGAGGTGAAGGCTTGCAGCTTTTCCAGAAGATAGCCATTCACAGGACAGCAACCAACAGAAGAACTACCACTCAAACTTGATTTAGTTTTACTACTGGGTTACAGCAGAACTTGCCAAGGAAGTAAGAGTATACACAACTCTGCATGGACTTCACCAAGGCTTGTCGCCATACTACACAGGAGATTGGCATGAAAACCTGGAGTGGCTGGGGAGTTAGGACTAAGACTTGTGGAACTGGATACCTGCATAGTTGAATGGTAAGCCAGACAGGACTGTGGAGAGAAAGATAGTGTCTGGATTTAAAGAAGTGACTACTGTAGCACTGCAGAGGCATGTCCTAGGTCCAGTCCTTTTCTGTAGGTTTGTCTTAACTATTGCTGAAGGAAAAGAAAACAGGACCAGCTTCTTCTGATGACAGAGAGGTAGGTGCTGCAGATGGGGGTGGAATCGAGTGAAGAATTTGGAAAGGCTGTACATAATGGCAGAAAGGTGGCAGTTATGGTTCTTTGCAAACAAATGCAAAGGACTGCACCTGAGCAATGACAACCCTGGTGTGAAGTATCGGCTGAGAGAGCTGGAACTGATGGTAACAGAGCAGGAGAAGGATCAAGGGTTGTTGATCACAGTTGTATTAGACCATTGGAAGCAAAACCACAAGGCAGTTGCAGCAGCAAACAGAATACTGAGATGTATTCTTGATTAATTCCACTGTAGAGTCCTTGGGCAAATTGCTTCTCGAGTACTGCATGCAGTTCTAAAAGTCATACAAGAAAAGAACTTCAGGATGCTAGAAAGAATGCAAAGGAAAACTACAAGAAATGTCTGTGGGGTGGAGGGATGGAATATGGCCAGAACTAGAGCTCTTTTCAGCTGAAAACAGAAGAGAACAGAAGACATGCCAAGCAGATGTGAATGAGATTATTCTGAGCAGAAAGGAAAGATGGGGAATAAGAGCACAGAGGCAGCAGGCTGCAAGTGCCAATTACTCCATGGATCTCAAAGTACCTTTATTTTTTACTTTTAACAGAAGGGGTCCATTAAATGGGCACCGAGAATGGGTGGTCGAGAATCCACATTGGTTTTCTACAGCTCATGGAGCACATCAAAAAAAATGCAAAGGGGAAGGAAGTGATGCAAGCAAGGTAAAATGGAAAGCCACTTAAAAAGGCACCATAGGCAGACATTCTTGTCTTCTGTCAGTAAGCAAATCTAATACCTGTTCAACTCTTGAACTTTAAAAGCAGATTTTGGATGGGAGGGCTACCAGTGCATGGGGGGATGGAGATAGATGTATGCATCTGTGAGCAGTTATGAAAGGACCTCTCAATGATCAAATGATACTGTAAGAATGTAATATTTACATCTAATAAAGTGTGGCCTGTTCATTATATACCTATGGCTATACTGAATCTTAAACAGTAAAAACAGCCAAAGTGGAAAGTGCAAGAGGACAGCCAAATACAAGGATCTAAAGGCTAAGTACTGAAGAAATGCATTATTAAAGGCGGGTTGACTACTTATGCGCTAGTCCATGCCACAATGCTTCAGAGAAGATGCGACTCAATGACCACAGCTTAAAATGACCACATCAGGGACACCCGCCGGTGGACTGGCCTTTAACAACAACATATTCTAATTAGTGGTTCATTTCCTGATAGTAAAAGATAATGCAGTATGCAATCCCCTTGGAAAGAGTTTATATGGCAACTGGCAGTTCTGCACCAAGGACAACAGATACCAGTGAGCTTCATTCTATAGTTCTGAGTTTGAATCTCTTAGTGTCTGTTGCCTACTGGGTGACTGAGTAAGTCACTTAATCAAACTGTGCCCTCAAGTGCTTCTTTTCAGGGTGACCTGTCACTAATGTGTTTATTCAGTTGACAAAAGTTAAGATAAAAATTGACACACACTAGACTGAAGGACATGCACGGTTACTCAGCCACCGTAAACATTCAAAAACTTCAAGATGGACATGAGTAGGTAGAGTCCACATCTAGAATGTAAAAGGTTCATGCTCCCCTTGTTTACACCTTCCCTCTCAACAGCAAAGAAAACAGTGAGATGAATTGAGTGATTTAAAAGGAAAACAAGTTTCATTTTCTTTCTAAAATAATGTACTTACTAAAGTGAGGGATTGAGATGAACAGGCCCATCTTCATCAGTTGCAGGACTAATGCCATCAAGGTAGCTGAGTTTCAAAAAATGTTCCTGGTTAATAAAGGCTTCCTACTTTGCCCACAATTATCTGCAAATCAACTCTTCCCCAGATCTCTATCATGGCAGGCAAAATCAGCACATAAAACCATTACAACAGAAAACTTTAGACCACAACAGCAAGTGGAAAGGGAATGCAGGTATGATGACAAGGGTTTAAGTGCTCATCTACTTCTTGCTTTATGTTAAGTACATAACTTATTCTGGTATGTGGAGGTCCATCCTCATCACTAGCAGGACATAATGGCAAGCTATTCTTAACTCTCCCCCTCATGGAGACACATCTCTGATTACTGTGACCCCAAAGAAGACCTACATCTAGATCTAGAGACCACGTCCAGCTTGTAGTGTAGTCCAAGTAGCTGCTGCACAATCATCATCTAAGGGTACATTTCAGTAAAATGCCTAAAAGGTAGTTACTGCCTTGGTACAGTGTACCCTAGACAGATAATGCAATATTTTGTTGGATTTCTCACAGGAGTCATCCATTCAGACACAGAACCACTTTAGAAACCTCAGATCCCACATTTTATTGAAGACATCACTGTGAGTCTTTTAAAGATTTGGTTATGTACACATACAATCTGAACAGTGTAATACAACAGATATTCTCTATTTAAGCAGTTTGGAAAGAACTGAGGCACACAAACAGCCTAACTTAACATTAGTCCTTGTGTCCAACTTAAATGTAAAAGATGCATTTCGTACTAAGGAAACTTTATTTTTGTGAAAACGGTGTATGGAAAACTTATGAATAATTCTTGTAAATTAAACTCTTCTGGCCAAAATAAAGGACACTAGAAATAGCATTATTTAAGAAAGCAACTAATTCTGCAGTTGCAACTGGCCTAAAAGGAAGAAAAGTAAGACTGCCTAACATAAAATAAAGTCCTACCGAGGAACAAGACCCTTAAGAGAAGGTCTGATTAGAACTATACCCTTAATACAATAACACCTACGAGCAGTCAGTAATTTTGTGCCACTTTTCCTGACTGACAAAAAAAAAAAAGAGAGTACTGGATAGCCGTTTCCACCATGAATACAGTTTATTAATACACAGCAAGCCACAGGACAAGAAAAAGGATTAACGCTGACACACAACCAGTTCGTTTTCATCACACCACTTCATCAGATAAAACAAACCCCATACCTTCCTCTTTATATACCCTTACCAATGAACAATTAATCAATTAAAAAAACCTCTCTGATTCATTTAACCCTTCGTTGACCTAATCACATCATTACACATATAAAAGTTCCTAACATTCACTTTGTAGTACTGAAATGCATCCAATAAATGTTTTAAATATCTTAAATAAATATGTAATGTAAAATATTACATTTAAAATATTTAAAATATATAAATTACCATCATAAATGCATGTATTAAAATATTAAAACGTATTGAAAATGTTGAAGTGAATTAAAAATGCAAATATAGCTTATAACTAAACACAGGGGTATAATGAAGAGGTCTAAAGCTTAGCTGCTCTTAACTTCAAGATAGGGGCAAGGGAGATCATCTCATTCAAGCCTGGACATTTTCTAGTCACAGATTACATCCAACTTCCAAATCTCCAAACACTGTTGAAAGACACTAGACAAAAAGTTGAGTGTTTTGTTGAAGCAACATTCAGTAAGTTAGTCTCACAGATCACATAAATTACATTTTACTGACTGTGCCTAACATAAATACTGGTGCTATATCGAGTTACAACTTTATGTAGCTCCAGTATTTTCACTATTCTTGGAACTTATAATCATTTTCTGTACTATATAGTTTGTAAGCAATAGCCTTATAGTCTGTAAACCATCTTCCACTGACATCCTGCTGGTCAGCTTTCACTCTCTACTCCCTAACAGACACCGACATTTACTTGTACTGCTCTGACTCAAACCATACCTTTCTCTTATATTTTCTTCACTTCTTCTAGCATTGGTATTCCCATTATTTATATCCTCCTGTCTTTCTTTAGTAAAACTGCATGCCTTCAAGGAAGTCATCCTTGGTCTCCCTACTTCCTTTCTTATTTCTCCTTGCCCGAGACAGTTATTAAACCACTTTCAGCTCTGAGCTAGTATATGTACACAGTCAGCATTGACTCAATGCACTCTCTGTAATGTCTTTTTTATTTGCTATAAAAGTGTTCCTGCAAGCAAACAGATATGTAAATTATAAATATTATGGTAGCATACAACAAAAAACTTTGCCCACTATAATAGCTCCATTTTTCTTAGATCACAGCAGTCCCATTGGTACTTTCTCCTTTAACTGTGCTCAATTCATTGTTTTTAGCACTCTACTGTCTTCTTTCGTTATTTCTCTTCTTGTGTAACCACTTTGAGTTCTGAGCCAGTGATTTTCCACAGCTGCACTACTGCATTCTGGCTTATTTTTCTCACTGTTTTGCTGATCTGTGGGGGTTGGGTGGCCTTTGGACTTTGTATTTCAAAGTCCATTGAAACCTCCTTACAGCATACAGTTGTTAAAATAGTCAAGTACATTTTTTATTGTTATCACCATTAGTCATGTCGGTGTCATTGGACTAACTCACCTGCTAAAACTGTGGCCTAGAGCAACAAAATCAAGCTTTCATCTACTAGCTCAGAGGCCTTTTAAACTGCATTGCATTGTTCCTTTTGCTTATATCTCTCAGCAGATTTGTGGCTGTTTAAGTTAAGTCACCAATTTTTTTTTCTCTCTCTTTGCCAAGTTTTCAACCCACTTTGTTTGCCCTTGCTAATGCTCGGGCTCACGCCGCTCCCATACCCTACCCACAATTCCCACCCACCCCCATTTTACTCTGCATTTATACTTCCGTATCACCACCCACATATACCTGACACCAATACCAGCAGTTCTCCCCAGAAGAAAACAAACAATAAAATTGCTCCCAATAGTAATACCTACTCGTTTACCATCCAAGACTCTCTCAAAGTGTCTTATTCCTTATTCCCTATAACTATCAAATTACACCTCTACAACCAACCCAGTACCATCCTAACGTTTTCTAATCCTCATTTAAAACAAAAATAAAACCCAAGTTAAATAAGATGCCCTTAACTCAGATAATTTTTACTATTCCTCCTCACTCTACTAGCCTTCATCATCAATTATCAAATCCACCTCCTTCAAATACTTAGGACTTCAACCAATCCTCACAAAGAACACCATCAACATCTACCCAGCCTGCCTTTCTCCAAAACACCCTCTCTCTACAAACATACCACATCTGCTTTATCTATAAATATATCAAAACTAAGTATCCAAATTTATGATCAAATACCAAACCAAGTCCAAAATATAACTGGTCACACACTTCCCTCTGTAAAATATAAATTCAAAAATTTACCAGAGATATTCACCCCAACCCAGGTCCCTCTGTTCATGAAACAATCACTTCCAACTCAAAAATAAGCCAGTCATCTTATACATCTCAGCAAAAACCAGAACCCAAATTCACCTTACTAAATATGAACCTCAGTAGTATGTCCAATAAAATCCATGACATACATGCCTACCTTGTCACATACAATCCTGATGTAGTCACAGATACTGAAACCTCTAAGAAAAGAAATAAAGTATAATGAGATCACCCTTCCAACTCTGGATACAATATACTTTGGTACGACAGACAAAACGAGCATGCAGCTGGCGTAGCGATCATCTGTATAAGTTCCCTAACCATCACTTTACTTCCACAGGAAATACCCACATTTAAAAATGCTGAACTTCTAATAACACTCCTAAAAATTAAGAATAGGAAAACCATATATTTAACAGCAATTTATATGCCACCAGGGAATAACATTGATACTGCTGAAAGCATCCTGTATTGGATATCCTGACAAATTAACCATGAAACTATAATACTTGGAGACTTAAATATAGACTGGCAACTCAAATTCCGCTAACCCCACTGAATCCATAAACCTGTTCAACTTCAGACAATTAATAACCGTACCTACCACAATAAATAAAACTTCAGGGAGACACTCAACATTAGACTGAATTCTTACAAACAAACCACAGAAAGTGACAAAAATAGGCTGCCTCTCAGCATAACTGACTCACTATAACCTAGATAAGCATGTTATCTATAATCAAATATGAAATACAACAAATTTCAGCAAAGATATTTTCAATGAAGCACTAAAACAATATAACTGGAATGTACTTGGAACAATGCTACTACATACCATTGTAGAACACCAACATATTCTTACAGACCTTAAATAATCTAGCACCAGTACATAATAAAAGAGTAAACCCCAACCCCGCACTATGGCTGACAAAAGAAACAAAAATATCATGACAAAAAGAGAAAAAGCCTGGAAATATTTGTATAAAATATAACTGAAAATGTCTTCCAGCAATTTAGATATCTTAAAAACCTTGCAAAACTCCACGTCAAACAGGAAAAGTAAAGATACTATACCAACCTACAAGAAGAACATAAAAACAACCCAAACTTTTTTGGTCATCACTAAATAAACTACTCTACCCTGGCAAGACCACCACTTCCTCTCCAAAACCAGACAATATGACAGACTATCGCCACAGTTTAATTCCTACTTTATACAATTAATATGTCTCAGACACTAATACATCTGCCCCCCCCCCTTTACTCTTGTCCAATCAAAACCACCCACAACTCTTCAGTTTTAGTCCAGTACCTTCCTTGCTCATAAGGAAGTTGATCCTTAAACTAAAAAGGACTTCTGTAGCGGTTATCCAACTACCATCAGACTACCTAAAAAGGGCCACAGAAGTTATAGCCTTCTCTGTGTTCATACTAATTAATAGGTCCTGAGCAGAAAAATATGTCCCATCACTGTGGAAAAAATCCATCATCATACCACTGCACAAAGACGCCACATCTACAGATTTTAATAACTACAGAACAATAGCGATTCTTTCTCCCCTCTCCAAAATATTAAAGAAATGCATCCATATGCAGCTGATAGAATATCTAACCGCAAATAACCTGCTCTCAGAAACACAACATGGCTTTAGGCCCCAGCACAGCACCACTACTGCTCTACTCAATTTTACCAATATAATAAACCAACATAGAAAAAATGGTCTGCTTATGTCCACCATGTTCTTAGACTCAAAGGCATTTGATAATACCGGCAGCTACTCGTTCAGACTCCTCTTTGTGGTTTCTTAGTTACCTATCTGGAAGCCAACAAGCTATTAAAATGGCAACAAACGTACTCATCCTTTAAACCAGTTGCTACAGGTGTACCTCAGGGCTCTATCCTGGGTCCTTTCCTATTTAATATATTTATTAATGACCTCCACTCACCATGCTAGTTTAATTCAGTATGTAGACGACTCAGCATTAATATGTGCAGCCTCAACAGTAAATCACCTCCAAGACATTACCTAAAAATCTTTCTCCTCTGTAGAAACCTGGCTCAAAGAATCAAACTGCCTACTCAGCCCCAAGAAAACAAAATTAATACTTTTTTTACCTCAAAAAGTTGCCAAAATCAAAAGCATTTTTTACCATAGAGTCAGCAAATAATACTGTCATTGAAACTGTAACTCACAGCAAACTTCTAGGTGGCATAATAGATGACAGTCTCAAATATGACCAGCATATACTGCACACCATTAAATCTACCCACCAGAAACTAAGCTCCCTTTATAGGATCAATGGATTCCTTACAGATATTGAAAGAAAAAGTCTAGCCACCACCTTCTTATTGCTGACTCTCTTATAAGTCGCTCCTATTCTAACAAAATTACGCAATACTCAAAGAAACTTTTCTCTTGCTTCAATAAATTAGCTAAATT